>NC_058131.1:107549609-107552346 GCF_016433145.1 Gracilinanus agilis
ATATATATATATATATATATACCCCTCCAAAGGCATAACAGAGTACACCTTGCCATCAAGAAACAGAACTGGGCAGACAAGTGACAATTCCCCAATTACCATCTCCAAAATGTGATCAAAGGAAATATTTGTAAAGCACTCAGCACAATGTGAGCACTTAGTAGGTGCTTAATAAATGCTTGGTGTCCTTCCCCTCTACCTTTTCCTCCCATTCCCCTGATCCCAAAGACTAGTAATGTTACATAGCTTTACTCTCCATGCCAGCCAGGAACTCCTCATATACTGCATACTGCAATGAGGATTATTCTATGAGAAAGCCTGTGCCCACAGACTGTGTATATAAATCCGTACCTATCAAAGGAGTGTTTTCTATAGTGATAGAGAACCAGGTAGTTACTGATATGGAAGGTCTGCAAATATTCTGCTTGACTTTGCTTTAAGACCATTATTAAATCCTTCTTCTTTTGACCAATCTTCCCTGAGCCCCAATATAGAGAATTTAGTTTGTTTTAGCTTCTAATGTTTTTTCTCTCCTCTGAATGGGTTTTAAGATTCTGATGTTAACACAACTGATGAAAATAATGGTGCTGGTGGTCACGTTCAGTAGATAACACTCTATGGGCACCTAGGTGCATCTGGGAATATGAAAATCTGTATTCAAATATAGACTGAAGCATACAAGCTGTGTGACCTTGAGAAAGTCATTAAACATCTGATTGCTTCTGTTTCTTCCTCTGGAAAAGAAGATAATAAAAATATGTACTTTCCAGGATTATTTTGAAGATAAAATGAAACAATACTTGTGAAGAACTTTACAAAATCTTAAAGTACTATATAAATACTAGCATTCGTTATCATTATTGTTATCATTTTTGTTTTTGTTCTTCATATTCTTTGTAGATGACTGGAAACTTATTTAGATTTAGAAACATAGAAATTAATGTGCATTTCAACAATATGACCTCCCTAAGTATACTATGTCCACCTGAAAGGAACTTTATAGGTTTCTAGAAGGCAGCATCTCCCATTAATGACTTTATTCAATAGCTTAGTCCCTTTGCAAAAGGCAAATGAAAAATAAAATAAATTCTGTTTTCAGACTATGAATAGACCCTTTCAAGTTGTAAATATATAAATAACTTATAATGAGATACGAGAAGCTATATATAGCTTCAAAAATGTAAAAGATAGCTGTGGTTTTCTCTGAGCACATACTCTGAGGATTATTTGAAATGCAATCTAGTGGAATGGAGTAAACTCCTTGAAGGCAAGACCTATTTGCTTTCTGTTTCTATATCTCCAGTGCCTGGCATTTTGACTGACACATAGTATTCACTTAAATACTTGTTGAATTGAATCTAAAAATTAGGATACTTCTTGCCACATTTAAACATCAGGTTTAATGATTTAATGAGTGATATTCCCTATGGATCTGTTCAGCTGATAACTTTAGTCAAAGACTGAAATGATTTTTCAGGGCTGAAGGCAAAAAATTGGACAGTCGGCAAAAAAGGAGAGTGATTCATTTATAAGGCTTTGGGCTAGGTGATCATTTTCTTTTGTGTCTTATGAAAAAAAAACTTTTCAAAATTTCTATATGTTATAGGGAAAGTGATCTTATAACTGTTCCTTAGAAACTGACAATATTCCATATAGCATTGCTCCACTAGATACCCAGAACTGAATAATTGTAATTATTAATTAAAGTAGTAGAGAACAGAATTGACTTTTTTTACTTGTCTCTACCTCTCTAAGCGTATCATGAGATTTCCCCCTTTAGAATGGAATCTTTCCAAGAACTTCCAAAAATTAATTTTTTTTAAATTGGCAAGGGATTTGAGACCTTATAGGCTCTTATTTTCTTCTTTACGTAGCCTAAAGGGAAGTGTTGTCTTCTTTGCTATTCTACTTATTTTATTCCCAGTTTGTTTCTTCATCACTTAAGGAAATAATAACTTGCTGTTTTTTTTCCCTAGATTTGAATATTATAATTTTTTTTACTTTGGAAAGAATTAAAAATATTACTATTTTGAAGAGAGAAGGTATCTTAAATTATTTTTCTGCCTCTTTCATTTATGGAATTATAGACTTTTCACTAAGCACTTATATGAAATTGAACACATCTTGTAAAGAGGTACTGAAGTGACAAGTTATAGATTTTCATTTCACAGTGTGCTGAAAGTTAAATAAATATTGGTGTCCTTTATGAGGTAAATAAAAGTCACTGAATTTCTCTTTAAATGTTTAATTCATTTATAAATCTGTCTGCTACTGGAGCTTCTTTAGGAGGTCATGTACTCATTTCTCATTTTCTCCTTTTTGAGACTGGTTTATTTAAGATATTTATTTCCTATTTTGTTAATTGGATATTTTGTATTTTAGCAAGCATTCATCTCTTACTTTTAAATTTTAAGATTTATTGGCTTATAATGTAGTAAAATATTTTTGAGTAATTGTCTTTATTTTAATCAAACAGTCATCAGATATTTATGAAATGCTTATTATATGCGAAGCACTGTTGTAGCTTATAGAGATGTAAGTACAGTGATGGACATTCCTTCTCCCAAAGAGCTTGTGTACTAATAGGGAAGATATACACATACATACAACTCCGCTCTCCCAACAAGCACACGTTTGAGTTTGTGGGGAGGGAAGGACAGAAAAAGAGAGAGAGAGACAGAGAGAGAGAGAGAGAGAGAGAGAGAGAGAGAGAGAGAGAGAGAGAGAGAGAGAGAGA
>NC_058131.1:107552420-107643282 GCF_016433145.1 Gracilinanus agilis
AGAGAGAGAGAGAGAGAGAGAGAGAGAGAGAGAGAGAGAGACAGAGACAGAGAGAGACAGAGACAGAGACAGAGAGAGGAGAGGGGTAGGGAAGGAGGGAAAGTGGAAGAGAAGAGAGGGAAGGAGAAGAGGAGGAGGGTTGGAGGAAGAGAGGAAGGGAGGAAGAGAGGGGAAAAGGAAAGAGAAAAAGAACAGAGGCATGGGTTAAGGAGGAAGGAAAAGAAAGAGGAGGGAGGGAGGTTTGAAGGAATGGAGAGGAGAGAGCGAGAGAGGGAGAGAGAGAGAGAGAGATAAAAAGACAGGGAGACAGAGAGACAGAGAGAGAAAGAGATGGAGAGAGGCTTCTGTAAAGCCTATTTTAGACATCGATTTCTTAACTTTCATGTTGGAAATTGCACCATTGGTACTCTATGCATAATTAGAAGGATTGGGCTTAGTAATCAATCCCTTGTTACACTTCTCTTTTTGAATTATTTTTTTGAGTCTTGTAGTTCTGTTTTTTTCCCTTTCCTTTAATTCTTTAATTGAGTTCTTAAGTCATACAGAAGGTTTTTATGTTTGTTCTCTTATAGTTTCTGGAGGCTTATTATTGTTATACATTAGCCCTATCTTCTGGTGACATTTGTCTTTCTTTTAGTTTGTGACATTTATTTATTTTATTGGAGCTTCTTTTGCTGCTCACTCATTATTTTGAGTCTCTCTTCCTTTTTCCTATAATATTTTCTTTGTGATGAACTCTATGAAGGTAAGAATTTTACTTTTTTTTTATTTTACTTGATTTCCTGCATATCTTACTGTTCTCATATGCCACGAGTTTTGCTTAGATCTGATTTTTTTATTCAGATGGAAGTGTTCCAAAATCATTGATTTAAAAGTAAAAAGTACATTTTTATCATATGGTGGAATTTTTCTAAAATAGCCTTTGTCATCTTGAAGGTAATTTTTAAAATAATAAATTTTAAATAGAAAGGAGGGTAAAATTAATTATTAGGCTTAAATTAGTTCAGATTATATTATGTAACCTCATTTATAATTATATATCACATTTAGGTAATTTACAAAAATGTTTGAATATAGAAGAAACATCATTTGAAGATTATCATACTTTTGTACACAGAATATTATGTACTTAATGCAGCTTTTCAAGGACCATATGTGTATGCATATACATACAGAAACTGTAAAGTATTATAACAAGAATTTTGATGAATAAAAAATCAATTCAGATGGTTTATTTTGTGGAACATGACTTCTCTCTAAATTAATTTCATTATTTCTAATAGGTGATACATAATGGAATTGTACTTTTAAGTAACTCTAGAGGAATGAGAACAACATTGGTTCTTGTAACATTAAATTAAACATATTGCATGTTTCAGTGGGTTAACCAATTGCCAAGAAGAGAAGTCAGGATGGATTAATGGATTTGCTGCTTTGATAATTGAAATTGCATGCGTAAAAGCCAGAAGAAACTTTCAGGGCACGATTTTTTAGTAGACTTGAAGGAAATGTGACTGAAATCTTGATATGTCTATGAATATTTCCAGTGTTTGACATAATAAAAAATTTAAAGAGATCAGGGTAGGAGGAGTTTTGTTTCCTGTCAACTTTCTGAATAAGCTCTTTAGCTATCATCTCTGTCAATAAGATTTAGAATATTAGGACACTTTAGAAAAACACCTTTTATTATATAATTTGACCCTTTTTTGCAAGATAAGGGAAAAATACAAAGTAGAGCTAAGGTAATTATTTGGTTGATTTAGGAGGGAAAATATATTAATGAGAAAAGCTGAACTAGCAATTTGAATTGTACAGTTTTGGATACTAATTGAATCATCTTTGACTTCATTTCACTGCTTTGTCAGTGTAACTTGGAACCACTTTGACTGAATTCAATCCACTTCAATCCAGAAAAAGAAAACAAATACATTTGTTAAGTGCTCCACTGTGGACTCCAAAACAAAGTGAAACAAAATGGTCTCTTCTCTCTGGTGGCCTACATTTCTACTGGAAGGATACAGCAGGCACACAAAATTCTTCCTGGAAACAGGGGTAAGGAGATGTTCTAAAATAGTATCATGTAGAAGATGTCAAATGAACTATCTTTTTACCACTTGGGCTAGGCCAGTAAAAATTAATGAATCATCTATACATAGTCAAAGCTTTCAAAGTGATCTTTGAAGTTTTTTGGATAAATTGTGAAATTAAATTCAAAGCACCCACAAAATTGGATAGGATGATTCATTTGCAAAGGGGGTGGTGGCCTTAAGGGAAATATAAAGTTGTTTTGCTACTGTCCTTGGTGCTGAGGAAGGAGTGGCAAGTGAATGAAATCAAGTCACTCCCCTCCAGAGCCATATCATTTAATAGAATGATAATGAAAGTACTAAAATCAATATAATACAAATTTGAATAAGGAGAGTGCTTAAGATGAATCAAAGTCTTGGAGAGCAGAAAAGGGACAAGTCACTACTACTTGATACCTCCCCCTCCCAGACTTCCAGATGTTTAAGGTTTAGAGTTTTGTACCTATAGGGCCCTCTTTGACATTTAAGGACTAATTGTGAGGGACTTTGGAACCTTTCATGGAGAAAGTAGCACTTGAGTTTGGATAGGTTGTCAATAGGTAGAGTGGTAGGTGGGAATGAGGGAATTTTGGGAAATTTGAGATTAAATTTTCATTTATAGGAAAACATAATAGAAATTTCAAGTCATTTAATTTGGCTAGAGTGGAGAGTGTGACAAGGAACTGATTGAGGTTAATATTGGAAAAGGAGTTTGGAACAAGATTGGAGAAGTCGTTAAATACTTAGCTAAAGAATTTAGAGTTTATTTAAAAGGCAATAGGGAACCTTTTCATTTTTGGAGGAGTGGAGTGATATAATGAAAGCAAATACATTAGGAAGATTAATTTAGGATCTGTCTAAAGTGGGTTGACTATTTAGAAGTCTATTGCAATAGTCCACTTGAGAGTCTGCAGCATTATAGATTTAGAGGACACTGAGGTCAGCTCCCTTATTTACAGATAAAGAATCTCAAACCTGGAGAACTAAAGCAACTTAGGAAAAGTCACCTGACTATTAAATGTCTGAGGTGGATTTCAAACTCAGATCTTACTGACTCTAAGTATATTTTCCTATTGAATGCCTCATCATACTGGAGGGGAAAGAATGAGTGAACATAATCCTCCTCTTCTTCCTACTATTAGTACTATTATTATGACTACTACTCTTACCTCTACTACTAGTACAATTTAGCATTTATATAATCCTCTCAGGTTTTCAAAGCTCTGTATACATGTTAACTCATTTTGCCCTCACAGCAACCCTGCGAAGGAGGTGCTATTAAATTTATCCCTATTTTTACAGATGAAGAAACTGAGGCATACAGAGTTTTAGTATCCGAGGTGGGATCCAAACTTATCTTCTTCACTCGAAGTCCTAATGCTGCCCATTGTGCACACTGACACGAAAAATAAACTTTTTTACAATTAGTAAGGAAAATTGGTAAAACAGCGAAAATACCCACAGCCAGTGAAATGCCTAAATTATGTAGACTTTTTATACCCTGCTTTGTTACTTCAACTCACCTAGATTTGCTATAAGACAATTTTTTTCATAAGCAAACTGCTAATGATTTCATTTTTGCTTCATTTTCAAAAGGCTGAATATGATTTACTCCTGATAAAAGAGCCAGTTCTAATTTTTTTTACAGTAGATTCAGTACTTTGTGCTCAATGATGATATCTTCTTCCAGCTCATTATCTGAGAACTAAGTTGAAAGACAATTTCTTACTTGAAAACTGGTAACTCTTATAAGGAAGGAACTGATCAAAAGCTGTAGTCTAGGATAGAAAGCACATGAGATGATGCTAAAGAATAGTCTTTCTGTCATCAATATGAATCAGCTAAACACCTCTAACTGACATGTTCAGCACTGATATAATTCTATCACAGTGCCACTTCCCCAAAAGCCCACATATGAAAAAAATTCTAAGTCTTATTAGAGGTACTTATGACATAATAATGAAGACAATATATTGTTTTTAGCAGATAAATCATTAGTAAATATGATTGTAAAACATGATTAAAGTGAAAACGGAATCATAGAAATATGATGCTAGGAGGAAACCCACTGTCATGGAACCTGAACTGAATTTACAGATGAGGAAACTGAGTTCCAGGGTGGCTAAGTAGACAATTATGTAATGGCAGAGTTGGGACAAGAATTCAGATCTCCTAACTACCTGCCCCAAATTCTCAAATTAGGCACTATTGATAAGTACTTTATTTTCCCTGGTTTAAAAATATATTACATTTCATTGGCCTTTAAAATAGCCTAGCCAACTGCAAAATCCCAGTAATGTATTCTTTGAATTTATTTGCTCAAGGTCAATTCTTTGCAATGGTGACCACTTACAAATTGAAAGATTTTAAAATTTATTTTATATCCCTCATTTGATGCCAAGCCATCCATGAATACTACTATCATCTACTATTACTATTATTCTTCCCCCAGTCCTCCTCATTCTCCTCCTTTTCCATCTCATTATTAAAAAAAATATTGTTCTCTAACCATCCCCACTCTTATGCTCGCCAAGTGAGGCAACAGGCATGATAGTATAATATATTTGCTTATTTTACTTAAATATTTCCATATCCTTATTTCTCCCTCTTACTTAAAGAGGTTTTATGTTAGCCGAAGATAACCTTGCATGAATGTTAGGACTGTCAGAGTCAGTTATATTCAGAGCTGAAGGATAGTAACATCAGGAGTAAATGGTAGAAGTTGGGGAAACCTGGAAAAGTCTATAGAGGGCAACATTTAAAGGAAGCCAGGGAAACTAATGGTTGAGATGATGAGATAATTAGGCACAAAGGGTACAAAGGCTGTATGGACATTCCAGGGGTAGTAATAGACTAGCTTCCCTTATCCCTAGGGGAGTTTAATGACTCATTCAAGATCATGCAGATAGTAAATATCAGTATTACAACTGGAACACAGTTTTCTGACTCTAGAGCAAGTGCATTTTCTATTTTCCTGCCTCCTTCATGGCTAAATTTTGCTTAATAGTTTTTAATATCCATTCTTTTTTAACCAAACAGATTAAAAACTCTGTAAATAAACACTTTTCATTGTTTGTATTAAGATGATTCTTCAAGATCAGTTTGTTCTTGAATAGGCTAACTATCCCCTACTTTTTTATACTATTTGCTTAGTAACTTCTTCATACAACTTCCCCATAGATCCTCAGTTTCCTCATCAACAAAGACTTGTCTACCTATTCTAAAGTGTTATTGAGAGGTTTAAATGTTATCCTTTTTCTGTCAGCTTGAGTGCCATACAAAGTAAAAATTTCTCATCTAGCACTTAATTTATGTTCTCATGTATTTATCGCCTTTTAATTTTGTATATTCATTTGTGTAAATATCTTACTAGATTTTTACATTCCTTGAGGATAGAAACCATGTCTTATCTTTATTGATCTTTTAGCACCTTCCGATTTTGATTAATACATGTTTGTCAATTAAGTAGTATCAAGGGAAGTTGCAGCTCAGACTAAAGTGAATTTTTTTTGTTGAGTGCAAATTAATTATATTTATTGGTGACTTTAAAATAATTTGTTGTTGAAATAATAAGATTGTAGCAAAAAATGGAGGAATAAATATCAAAGAACATCTAAAATATGTAAAAAAAGACACCATCCATCCAACTGGAAAGTTAGACTGTTTTAGTTTTTACCTTCTTTAAAAAAGTGTACTGATTTCCTTCATTGTATATTCATATGTAATAGGACAAAATGCACTCACAAGAGCAAGGAAATTGTGACATTTGTTTAAATGACATCTGTTTTTATCTGCTGACTTTGGAAAAAGAATGGTTATTTTCTTGAAAATATCAACAACAAAGCCAATGAAAAGAACGATTTCAGCCCTGAAATAGATTTTAAAACACATACTCATGCTTAATGATTCTTTAGAATTTTATTTATGTTTTCATGTATTCACTGATTTTTTTTCTGCTCATTTCAGAGGTACCTACAGGCTGAGGTAAATTTTTCAAGGCAATAGGGAGAGATTCAGGAGAAAATGTACCAGGGATACACTTCAGCTCTTTTGCCCCTATGGTTCAGAGATGGTGATTTACCTTCATTTTCTGTTTGCCACTTCAAAGTGTTCCCTTAGCAAAAGGCTGCTATGCTTATTTTTGTTATGGTGAAGTAAGGAGGTCAGGAACTGGAGACCAAGTAGCATTTTGAATCTCAGCATTGATTCATCCATTCATTCAAAAAACTGGTATTGAAAACCATTTAGAGCACAACCCTATGTATGAAATAACTGAAGAGATTTTGCGTTGAAGGAATTTGAAAAAGGCATGCAACAAGTGGAGAATAATTGTAAAGTTCTTCATGAGCAAGTATACATACAATAGCAGAGTTTCTGATATATCTAGGTCCACTAGTGACAAACATCAGTTGCTTCTCTTTGAGGCTTATATCTCTTTAATATGAAGTAAAGAAGGCAGTTGAAAAATTCTCTATCTAAGAAAGGAGAAGGAATGGCATCTGAATTATTCAGGCTGTCTCCATGATATTGACTGGGAAGCATCTAGACTAAAGCTATAAGTTTATTATAAATATTATAATATTTAAATATTATACATTTATTATAAACATAATATATAAATATTCTAAATATTCTAAATAACTATCAATAATTTCCTTTGCTACACCTTTAAGATAATGAGTCTTCATATAGGTTTCTGAGTTCTTCTAGTAATCCATTTAAAGTAGTGGAATTTCTTTACAAATATGTTATAAAATAAGGAGGACTTCAGTTTTTGAAATCTTCCTCATGGAGATGAAGGAGCAGGTTGCATTATATTCAAGAGGATGGCCCTTTTTAAACAAGTCTTAAGGTGAAATGATGAATTTTTGTAAACTCTTTATTGCTGGAAAATTATTTAGTTCTTCCAGCTTTCATTAATAAAAGAAAATAAGGTAGCATGTTATATAGTACCTTTGTCGAATTTTTTTGATTCTGTAAAACAGATCAAAAAAGTTTCTTTGCTTTGCTAATAATACTTCTTTGGTCATAATCAGTTGCTTAGTGCCCAGATGCCCCTGAGTGCTCCAAAACACCCATTGTAGAACCTCAATCTAGGCCTGCCCAACTGAGAAGTGCCTTGTGCCTTAGAATTATTTCTTTCCTTCTTATTAAACATCATTTTAAGTGCAGAATTCTCAACTAGTTATGAGAAGCAAAGTAATCTAAATATATGTGTAACTCTGGGGTCCAGCCTGCTATGTCTGGATAAAACTCTCTGCCACATATACCAGGTCTTTTCTTTATTTCACCTGGAATTGGTCTCCAGGAAAGGAAAGTCTGGATCCAACAACCATAAAGAGAACTTCCTCTCCTCTCCAAATATTTTCTGCCAGTACTAACTATCCTTCAGAGGAATTCATCATTCAGTCCATGAATGAAGAGAGTCTTATGTAAATACTGCAAATTTAAAACCCAGATTACATTCCATAAAACTAATTCACACTATGGTATGAATAATAGGCTTAACCATCATTGGAATTATTTCTTTTGTGGAATAATTTGGTCACCCAAACTAACCTCTGAAGCATAAGCGAGTATTGGAAAATAATTATGAGGTATATATGGCTTTTTGATTTCCTAGTTTATACTAAGAGAATTGGGTTCAGAAATTTGCATTCCACTTATGAAAACCTATTTTAGCAAGTCTGGTTAAGGGGTAATGATGCTTTTCTTCAACCTATCCCTTGTTCCTTCTACTTAGGGCCATTCCCCTTCATGCCATTTCATTATCATCAAAGAAATTTACAGAGAAGGGAGCACAGATTTTGCTATAGCATAGTCTCAACTACATCACATACACTATCCTTCACTCAATAAACTCTGGTGGTTTCTTGTCCCCTCCAGAATCATCTATTAAATGCTCATTTTTCTATTCAAAATCTTTTATAACCTATTTTCTTAACCTACTCCCCTCCTGCCTTTCCAGGCTTCTTATACTTTATTTGTCTTAAGCTATTCTTCAATCTATTGAAACTGGCCTCCTGGCTATTCCATGAACAAGATACTCCATTACTTATCTCTAGGAATTTTTGCTGTTCCCCATCCCTAGAATGCTTTCCCTCATCCATTCGACCTATCAACTTCTCAGGTTCCCTTTAAGTCTCATACCTTCTACATGAAATTTTCTCAATCCATCTTAATTCTAGTGGGTTTCTCCTGTTAATGATTTCTTATTAATCCTATATATGTTTGGTTTGTATAGATTTGTTTTCATGTTGTCCCCCCTTCCCCCAATTAGATTGTAAGCTCCTTGAGGACAGAGACTTCCTCATTTTGGATCTCCAGCATTTAGCACAGTGCCTGGCACAGAGTAAACACTTGAGAAATGTTTGTTGATTAATTGGTAAAGTATGCCCATGAATGAAATAAATTATCCCTTCCGCAACCAAGGGAATGGAATGGAATGGTGGGTATATCATAATAACTATTACAGTTTGCCTATTACTCAGAAAAAGAAAAATCTAATCTAGCATCCAATTCACTTCCCAAATTCGCAAAAGACACTTCATCCTTCACTGTGACTTTAAGCTATTATGATCTGATCCTTCCTTTAATAACCACCAATGTCTCCCATCATTTTCTTTCCTCTCTTAGCTTGAAACATTATAGTAGAGTACAATTATTTTAGAGTTAGAACTAAGGGTCAGAAATGACTTAGCTCATCCTCTCACTTCCTTGTGAGATAGAACGAGCAGGGGTTATTGCCATTTTTCAATTCTGGAAGTACAAAAAAATCATGTATAAGTCATTTGACATCTAGCAAATCAGTGGAAGTTCTGAGATTATAAACATGATCGAGAGTTAAAATTGCATAATTTCCTAGAAATGTCAGAACTAACAGTGATTGTATCAATTTTTATATATAATTGGGTTCAAGATATCACCATTCTTTTGGGGAGCAGTATGAACCTTAAGCAAATCCTCCCAGGATTGCTACAATGTATATAGGGTTAATATTCTAGCCATTTTGTATTATCTCAAAGTCAAATTTCTAAGAACTTGGAGAGGCTGGAACTAGGAAATTAATTTTATAGCCAATAACTATTTATCGAGTGCCCAATATGCATAACAATGAACTAGGGGAATATGAAAGAACATTTTAATTTTAATAGTAAAGTTTTAATGGCAAAAACAATCTAGTGTTTTTCTTTCTCCCTTAACTCACATAAACATAGCCATTCATATTTCTTATTGCTTTTTTTTCCCTCTACAATTATTCTGAAGTTCTGGCCCTAAAGTCTTTTGAAAATCTGTACCACTGGGAAAACTGATTCTATCAAAATTTCATGTGTACTTCCATATAAAATAACCTAAATTATTAGGAGCTCTACTGAAATGCCAAGATGGTATTGCTCAATCAAAATTTCTCAATTGCAATTATATGATGTAGGTAATGTTTGGATTACTATTCTCATTTATCAGATGAGAAAACTAAGACATCATGGCATAGTGGATGAAACACTAGATATGTACTCTAAAAGCCTTAAGTTCAAATGCTCCCTTAGAGGCTCATACTGGCAGCATAACTCTGTAATCATTTGATTAATCATTAAGTATTTATTGCCCTTTTTTGTGCCAGGCACTGTGCTAGGTCCTGAGAATACAAAGTGAATTGAGTGAAAATTTATGAGTGAAATGAATGAATTGAATGAGTGAAAAATTCATTAATGGCATGAACTTACTTTCTAAGAGGGGAGATAGTAAGTACATATGTAAATAAATAAGGCATAAGTGCATAATATTAAATTTTAGAAGATTGGGAGGGTAATAACAGTTGGGGGGATGGACCTCACATTCTTCATCTGTAAAATGATGTTTGGACTTGATAACCTCTATGGTTCTCTCTAGATAAGGGTTTTTTTTTATTGTTGTTTTTTGTTTTTTTTTAAAGTCTTACCTTCCATCTTGGAATCAATACTTTGGATTGGTTCTAAGGGTGAAGAGTGATAAGGGCTAGGCAATGGGGGTTAAGTAACTTGACAAGGATCACAAAACTAGAAAGTGTCTGAGGTCATATTTGAACCCAAGATGTCTCTTGGTCTGGCTCTCAATCTACTGAACCACCAGCTGTCCCTTAACTTCTTGATATGTTAACTAACTGATCCAAAGTTAAATAAATGATAAATAACGGAGCAGCAATTCTAATAGAGGATTTTCCCCCTAAGGCTCATTCTTTACATTCCATCAATCTACTTTGAAATAATTTTTTACAACTCCATTACTCTCTCCCTCTCTAATATTTGCATATATGTGTATATATACACATACTCATACATGTGCACAGACATGTAAGTATTTCTATGTGTATGTGCATATATACTTAAAACACTATTATTGAAATAATAGGTCCAGTCCAAAAAGGCTACTATGTCAATAGGGTTGGGTAGAATGGACAATATCTGAATTAAATGTGAGTCTAAATAGCTAAAGCAATATGTACAGTTATGTGGTGAATTCAGTTGGTGTTGACAACAAATATGGCTGTCTCACACCCCTCTCATTTATTTGTTTGTTTTTCCTATATTTTATACTCCACCTGGATTCACTTGTAAAACTTTTCTTTTCACTTTTAGGATCCTTTTATGGGTCTTTCCAAAGTATTTGTAACCTAGAGAAATGAATTTTCTAGTGAAACTGGCTATCAAATAAATCAGAGAAACTAGAGTATCATGATTCTTGATGTGGTTTGGCCTATACCTGTATTCACAATAGCAGATGTCTGGAAAAGATTAAAAACATTTAGTTGGTTTTCTGTTTCTAAATAACTGGATATTTGATAGAGTGCCAACAACATGATTAATTTTTTTGGCTTTCTTCTGTATGTGATTATAGTTGATATAAAAAGGTGTCTTCATAATTAAGTGCTGATAGAGGTGAAGAGACAATTAAGAATCTGCTTAGATATTTATTAATTATGGAGTGCCTTGAACAAAGCACTCCAAATCCATGATTAAATCTTGAAAATCTGAAATTTTTAAGTTAGTGGAAAGGTATTGTGGAGAAAGATAAAAGGAACTTTTAAATATCAAAATGAGTCAATAAGTATTTATTGAGCAGTGTGAGACACAAACTCTCCCCTCCAGAGATTTGTAATTCTGTTGGAATAATGACAAGACCTCAAGAAACTAAATAATAAGGAAGAAATCTTAGGAAATAGGTATCACATCCTTAGCAATAAATGTTAATAATTTAAAAAGCGATATTTTGAGTAGGATTCACACAATCAAAATTTTAGGGTTACAAGGGATCTTTATAACCAATTTTAGTTCAACTCATTGACAGGTGATTCTTTAGTTTCTTCTTGAAGGTTTTGGATGAGAGGGAAACCATAATAACTCATTCAGGTATTGGAGTGATGTCTCGGTGTAGGAGGAAATGCTTGATATAGTCTAGACCATGGAGAATAAACTTTAATATATCCAGGAGAAGACCAGAGGAAAATAGTGGGTCTAATAAAAACAGAAATTTGGAAAATGCAAGACATATTTGGGCATTGTGAGGTTACTTTGATTAGAGCAAATGATAGCATGAATAATAGGAAGTAAAGGCCAATAATATAAACATCTCTATTCACTTTTTTGATGGGTACAGAAAGAAAGATGTGGGAAAAAGATTTATTAATGAGAATTTATGGTATCTGAGCATATATATATGCTCATATATATATACATATATATATATTATTTAATCTATTGGCCAATCTATCTTTTTATCTCTCTGTCTTTCTATTGTGTCATTAAGACTCAGATAAGAGAAATATGGAATAGTGGATAGACAGCTGATCTTAGAATCAGAAAAACGTGAGTTCTTGTTTCTGACACCATTGTGTGATCAGGGGTAAGTCACTTAATCCTCTGTGGCTTAGGCAATTTTCTGACTATAAGTTACAAATTGTTAGCCAGTTATCATGAATGAACTGGAAAATTTCCCTACCCTGGAGATCACAAGTCCAGGATTTCCTTTTCAAACAAACAAAACACCAAAAGCCCAGTTAAAAATTCAATTTATACTAATGTAGAAGTTTGTAATTAAGGGCCAAACAAATAAGAAAATTCAAATATCAGATTATATCGAGACGTATAATCACAAATATTTCTAAAGCTAATGTGTGTTTTGAGTGGGAAGCTGACCTCTGCTTGCCTGAGGAAGAAAAAAATTTGGTCCAAAGAGAAATAATCTCAGTAATATTTTTCTGAAGTAATTTCCTCTGGAATGTATAAAAGCCTGTGCATGGTAGGATCTAATTTTGAAACAATCAGAGCTATGTCCTTGGAGGCTGAGTTTATGGGGAGGAATTATTGGGAATTGAGAATCCCATGACTCCATAGTATGGCTCTTTACAGATTCAGGTATTGTGGAATCTTTAGTGAAAACATTCCTACAGAGCATCAGACAAGGAAGTGTTTGTATACATGAGTTGTCAGTTGTTTCTAATTAACAATTTTCTGCCCTGCCCTTACCTGAATGCTTTTGTGGTTAAGGGCATATTACATGCACATTTTACTTTTTGCTAAGGTTCTTCACTGGCTGGACTACATTTTCCTTAAGTCTTGCTACTTATAAATTTGACACAGAATGGACAGCCTCAATTGTCCATGCTGAAACAATTATATATAATATTTAAAGTAATTCATGGATGATTTCATGGTTGAGGGCCAACCAAAGGAAAATAATGTATTGCCTTAGAAAGCCACAGTTAATAGGCTAAAATGCAATGTAATGCCTAGGATTTTAAAACTGGTAGTGGAAACAGCAGAAATAAGCCTACCTGATGTCATAAGAAACAATTAGAAGTAAATTGAAGTAAGGGCAAATCAAGGACAATCTCTTATGAAGACATCAGTCTCTGATACAATTTAGAATCCAACAAGAATTTCTGCTTACATTTTAAAGGAAGAATAACATCTTTAGAGTGTACTCAAAATTATGTTGATGCTAATGTAGAGTCTTATATAGAGAGATGATAAACCCATGGAAGCTGATGCAGTTAATTAGAGGGTCAAAGATAATACATTGGGGCTATATGCACAACAGTTAAGGCATCAAAAAAGGACACTATTAGATAGTTGGCTAGGCAATGGAAGTTGTGATTTGCCCAGGGCCAGGCAGCTAGAAAGTGTCTGAGGCTAGATTTGAAGCCAGGACTTGCTAACTCTAGGTCTGACTCTATGTGCCTCCTAGCTGCCCCATCAGATTAAGTGGTAGGGAATTTACTTTTTTTCTTTCTTTAAATAGTGGTATATTGAAATCTTTGTTCATTTGTTTCTGTGGTTGTGATAGAAAGACATTTGAGCCTCTGCCTAACTAAACAATTTGTAGATAAAAGTGATATTGTAATATTTACACAATCCATTTTAGATCTTGATATTAAATCAATTTAATATTCTGAACTCCTGTAAGTTAAGGGCTTACAGCCTTAATATCCTGGCATCTTACTTACACCAAAATGTATTTTTTTCTTTTTCTCCTGAAGTTGAACGATGTAATGAACCTACCTCTTAAAAATGGTCTTATGAGAAATATGTGAAAATCGACTCTTGACATATTGTCTTACCCTTGACTTTCATCATAGTTTAGATGCATTTGTTCTTAGATGGCACTCTGTAGTAATTAGACATACTGTACCTATGTTGTTCCCTAGGGTTGGTTTCAACATAGTTTAGGAGGGCTATGATTTGGTCTTTTTAAAAATAAAAGCATTGACATTTTCAAATGATTGTTATTTCTCTCTTCCTAAATTGATGACCTTTTAAGAGAATAAGGTTGACTTCTTTTTTAAAAAGTTGGAGGAAAAAAATTAAACATCAAAATAAATAATGTTCTTATTTATAAACTATCAAAATCCTTTTATACTGAATTGGAAAAAATTATAACAAAGTTCCTTTGGAAGAACAAAAGATCAAGAATATCAAGGGAACTAATGAAAAAAATGTGAAGGAAGAGGGCTTAGCAGTACTGGATCTTAAACTGTACTATACAGCAGCAGTCATCAAAACAATATGGTACTGACTAAGAGACAGAGGGGAGGATCAGTGGAATAGACTTGGGGTAAGTGACCTCAGCAAGACAGTCTATGATAAACCTAAAGAGCCCAACTTTTGGGACAAAAATCCACTATTTAACAAATACTGCTGGGAAAATTGGAAAACAGTATGGGAGAGATCTAAAGATCAACATTTCACAACTCACACCAAGATAAATTCAGAATGGGTGAATGATTTAAATATAAAGAAGGAAACTATAGAATATTATACCTGTCAGATGCATGTGAAAGGAAAGATTTTAAGACCAAGCAAGAGATAAAGAATATTACAAACTGTAAAATGAATAATTTTGAGTACATTAAATTTAAAAAGGTTTTGTGCAAAAAAAACCCCAATGCAACCAAAATTAGAAGGGAAACAACAAATTGGGAAAAAATAGTAATAACAAAAACCTCTGACAAAGGTCTAATTGCTCAAATTTACAGGAAGCTAAATCAATTGTACAAAAAATCAAGCCCATCCCCCAATTGATAACTGGGTAAGGGACATGAATAGGCAGTTTTCAGATAAAGAAATCAAAACTATCAACAAGCACATGAAAAAGTGTTCTAAATCTCTTATAATTAGAGAAATGCAAATCAAAACAACTCTGAGGTACCACCTCAGACCTAGTAGATTGACTAATATGACAGCAAAGGAAAGTAATAAATGTAGGCAAAATGTTGATGCTGATGCATTGCTGGTAGAGTTGTGAATTGATCCAACCATTCTGGATGGCAATTTGGAACCATGCCCAAAGGGCTCTAAAAGAATGCCTGCCTTTTGATCCAGCCATACCACTGCTGGGTTTATACCCCAAAGAGATAATAAGGAAAAAGACTTGTACAAAAATATTCATAGTTGCACTCTTTGTGGTGGCAAAAAATTGGAAAATGAGGGGATGCCCTTCCATTGTGGAATGGCTGAACAAATTGTGGTATCTGTTGGTGATGGAATACTATTGTCCTAAAAGGAATAATGATCTGGGTGAATTCCATGTGAATTAGAACAACCTCCAGGAACTGATGCAGAATGAAAGGAGCAGAACCAGGAGAACATTATTCACAGAGATGGATACACTATGGTAAAATTGAATGTAATGGACTTCTCTACTAGCAGCAATGCAATGATCCAGGACAATTCTGAGGGACTTATGAGAAAGAACTCTATCCACACCCAGAGGAAGAACTAAAGGAGTGGAAACACAGAAGAAAAACATATGATTGATCACATGGTTTGATGGGGATATGTTTGGGGATGTAGACTTTAAATGATCACTCTAGTGCAAATATTAATACTATGGAAATAGGTCTTGATAAATGATACATGTAAAACCCTGTGGAACTGTTTATTGGCTATGGGAGTGGGGTGGGAAGGGGGAAAATAAGAATATGAATCATGTAACCAAGGAAAAATATTCATAATTAATTAATTGAACTGGAAAAAAAGAACCATATACATACCTATATACACAAACATTGAGTAAGAAAAATGGCCAGATATGATATCCTATCTGCTTTAAATATGACATGGGAGAGGTAGGAATGTGATTTGATCAGTTCAAAAGGAAACAAATGATCTAATGAAATTAAAGCAGAACCAAATTCAAAATACAAAAAAACCCAACAGAATGTTCTTATTTAATATGTCATTTACATAAAGGATCACAGTGTTTTTTAAAAGTTTTTTCTCTCTATGTCTCCATTAAAACTATATTCATTCTTATCTGTTTTTCTTCTTAATATGATCATGATCTACTCCAGCCTCTTTATTCTATATATTTTTGATATGGTTTCATGAAGGTCTTTCCAAAAGTTCTTTGTAATTCTGACCACTGTTAATGTTAATTGCTTCATAAAACAATTCTATTTCTTATTGAATCATTTTAAAATTCGACCATTTCTGTATTTTTGGGCATATCCTGCAAGAATTAAAAAAAGTGTCAAACTGTTCTGGTTCTTCTTAGTCCTGGGATTCCATATATACGTAGATATGTATTTTTTCTTTTTTTTTCTATTTGCCCTTCCCTTTCTCTTCTCCCTGATTTTTTTAATCCCTTGTTTGTCTTTCTGTCTCTTTACTAGTTTACCTTTCTCTTTCTCTCTCTCCCTTTCTTCCTTCCTCATTAGAATATAAGTACCTCATGAGTAAGAATTGTCTCATTTATTATTATATTTCTTGTCAAGTTTGTGGGTCACAGAATGGGACAAGAGAATTAAGGTTAGGATCAGGGGAGTCACAGATAGACTTAAACACAAAGTCAAGGCCTCTTGCTGATCAGTGACAAAGTTTAATGATTTCAGGTAGATATTTACAGAAAAAGTGGCATAGGCTAAGCATTTTGGTAAGGGATTAGGTAAGCCTTTTGCAGGGACAATGGTTAGTAATGATTTACAATATGGCTCTAAACAGAGTTTTCTATAGGTGATAATTCAATATGTCAACGTGTAACCATCTAACTAAGTTTCTCACAGAATTTCTGCATCAGTAATTTCTTGGAAGAACATACGGTATTTGGGGAGGGGTTGGATTGAATTCTTATGCTGAGGAGGCAAACTACCTGTCTGGAACCAACTCTCACTACTGGGGCCTACAACTTCTAGTTACAGTACCTTGCCCAAATGCTTGTCATGTGGTAAGGGCTTTATATTGGCTATTGATTGATTAATCTGTGCATTGTGGATAGGATGAGAGGCTATTCAGTGATGGGAATGGGAGATTTGAATATTTCTTTCATTAGACTATCAGTGTATCTTAGTATAAGATTGTTTTTCTTATCTAGCCATTTTGCGTAAGTGATCATGCAGCTTGCCATTTTCAGAGTCTGTTTTAAGCCATGTCTACTACAATTTATTGCAAACTCAGAAAGCACAGGGTTAGGCAATGAGTAGGAGCTAATAAGCACTGTCTGTCTACAAGATGTTTACATGTGAAAGGATGGCTGGAGTCCAGGAATCTGGAAGCTAACCGCTTCAAAATTGGACTAATTCTTCAAAACATTATACAACGGTCTAAATTTATTTGTACTATCAGCAGTTTCTGTTATTTTCCTGGGGAGAAACAGACCTGTTGGGAGGTTTGTTTATTTGTTTTTTAGGCAGACCCATAGTCACTATCTCTTCTGAATAAATCAAGTCAAAAATATCCCGACAGTGCACAAAACAAGACCTGTATGTATAATGTGAGTTCTTTCTTTTTAATTTTAGAATCAACCTTGTCCTATGTTAGGCAGCTGGAGGCAAGAGTAAGACAGCTGGAGGAGGAGAATCGCATGCTGCCCCAGGTGGGTGACTTATAGAAGCTCATAGTTAGATAGTATCATTTGAGTTGTAGCATTTTATTTTGAATTTTAAAACTCAATTACGTTTCCCCCTTTTACGAGCTAAAAGTAATTTTGCAAATTGTTTCTCGACACAGAATGTATTAGATTGTGGATATTACCATTTATGTTGGTCAGTCTATTATTATCCAACCTCTTGTGTCTTATGGGACATCCTAGAAGAATTGAGTTTTCTTAAATCAAGAGGGTAAGACAATCTGAAAGGATTACCAAAGGAAAGCAGGAGAAATTAAAAATAAATAATAAAAATGGAAGTTTTCACATTTTTTTCACTTACCCATATGTAAGCCAACATTATTCAGTATAGATAGGGATGAGGTTATTCAAATGAAAAATCTGATTTGTTTTGTAAGCTAGACAAAACTGCAGGTTTAGTTTAGGTTTAGTAGATTAATTATATCAGTATCCAATGAAATGTGTTAGTGATATCGTTGAATCTTTATTGCAGCAGAGGAGTAGCTATAATCACTTTGGGGGCTTCAAATTTCATCCCAAGGAAAATAAAGCACTGTTTATTTTAGTATGTGTTCAAATCCATGATAAATATTTTTGTTAATTATATGTTTTTAAGAGTCACCAACTTGATGAGAAAGTTTTTGGTTCCTGTTAAGGGTTGGTTTATGAAAAATGTTGGTTTGGTATTTGGTTGAAGACCCAAAATGGGCAAAATTATTGATTTTACATAGGCTTTTACATTGTATTCTTGAAGCAAGAAATTATGACAATTTAAAAGTTTTCCTACACTAGGAGAAATTAATTATTTTTTAAATTTGTCAATAAACAATAATTCAGATCAAGATTTTTATGGCATAAAATCAATTATGACAAAAAAGTTTTTACTATTGATGAAAATCTCTTGAAAAACATTTTTAGAACTTTTTACACTACTCAATTTTGAATTATTTTTGATTCCTTCTCAACATGTATGTAAGAAAATTTTCCCCTCTTTTCTGCTTGCCAGCCATCTGAATGTTGATAATGAAGCAAAATGAATGATTCCTTGCTTTCCTCTAGTTTTGAGTCAATACTTATTTGTACCAAAAATTTTTAAATGCATTTTTCTTTGTTCTCTACTATCTTTTTCTGTATTTTTTCCTCCTTTAAATTTTCCCTTTTATCCAGGCCATCCACAGAATAATATTTTTTCCTCAAATAATTTGCCATGTGTAAAAGGAGTATAGTATTAACTATGGTTTAATATTTGTTCATGTTATTGTTTTCATGCCATTTTTCAGAAGAAGTAAAGGGAAGGAAATTAATTTTTTACCCTGAGAAATGTGACTCATATTAATGATGAAATATATCACTTCATTCAGGATAGTGGAGGATGACTTTAAAACAGATATTATATTCATTCCAAGAAATAATTAAAGTGACAAAATGTGTTATTACTATCCTAAATAATAATCAGTTGACTTCATCTGTACTCAAAGTGTGCATAAAGAGTGTGTGTGTGTGTGTGTGTGTATGTGTGTATGTGTGTGTTTTGTGTGTGCATCAGTCTTTCATCTTTTCATAGTATTTTTCAAGTTGGGAAAGGATAATATGATTATCTCACAGAGTTAAATGACTCTAATCACTTGCTTTTGAAATGCATTTTCATCTGATGAAAGAAGGGTATAAAGGACTAATTTTTTCTCAAAATATTATGACAGAGGATCTGCTCTTAACAGATGTCACTGTAAAGGAAACTCCCAAAGTTTGAACATATGGTGACAGATGTGTGTTCTGTTCAGGAAATCTGTAGATCTGATATAATCCAAAATTCATAAACCTCAGTTGGGTCATTTTTAGTTGAAAATATCATATTCATTTACAGTTAGATTAGGTTAGAAAAAGCATTTACTCTGGAAATATACATAAAACAAAATGATGGTGACTGCCCTCAAGAAGCGTACATTCTAATGGTGAACGACAACACTAAAAGTGGAACTAAAAAGAGGAGTTGGAGTTATAAAGTGCCATTCCATTTGAAGGGCACATGGTAAAATTAGTGCCAATGCACAGACTTATTTATTTCTATCAGACTAGATGAGAATCATATAAGTTTGTTAATATAAGAAGGCTAAAAATAATTGCACATATCTCAGATGATTCTAGAATAAATAATTATCCACCCACTGATGTGTTTCTGTAATTTTTGTCAATCTAAATAAATCTACTTACTTTTGGGGGTAGAGCAGTAGGAAAAAAGAGAAATGAAAAAAGAATTATCTTAGATTATGATACATTAGTTTGGCATGTGTATAATATTAAAGGGATCTCATGCAACTGAGAAAATAAAACTTGGATTCTGATTACACAAATATCCAGTCATGTTTTATTATTTTCTAAGAGGAGAGGAAAAAAACAACAACAACCCTGTTTTAAACCTCCATTAAATATTATCGGGCACATAGAGCAATGATTATAAATAACAGTGAATGCAATAGTGTCCTGAATTTTCCCTGAGGAAGATATTCTGTCCTGTATCATTTTAGCCTATTTACAAGGTCAATTACTTGGGAAAAGCTAGCATTTTTATATAATTCAGTCTCAACATTTTATTTTTCAAGTATAAATCTTATGATGTCTTGACTAAGTTTTTTTTCCTGTCAAGTTCATACGTTTTCATTTATCTTTCAAATAAAAATTTAAAAAAAATGAGAATTTGGTTGAAAATTGGAAACAAGAGCATATTTCCTGATTGTACAGATTTTGTCAGTTTTTCAGCTTAACTGAGGAAGACAACTTCCTAGAAAAGCAAAAATAACTGGAGTTTCTAATACCATTATTTTCTGTGTTATATAACTATGAGATTAAAACGCATTATGCATGACATAATAAGACATGACTTTTTAAAACATCTTTAAATAGACATTAGGGAAAATATAGATAGACATATATCTCACAGACTAAATGTTAGGTAGTAGTAAGGACCTGTCTTAGGTTGCACAGTGGATAGAGTGCCAGACCTGGCATCAGGGAGACTCATTTTACCGAGTTCATATCTGACCTCAGATACTCACTAGCAGGTGACCTTAGGCAAGTCTCTTTATCCTATTTGCCTCAATTCCTCATCTGTAAAATGAGGTGGGAAAAGCATGTCTGGGGAGTGTGTGGAGGGGAATTTAGGAAGGGCTTTGAAATGACTAGTAGAGGATTTTATAATTGCTTCTAAAAGGGAGAAGGAGCCACTGTAATTTATTTGGTAGGAGCTGACATGGACAGGATGATTACTTTGACAGCTCAATGGAGGATGGATTAGAATAAGGAGATACCTATGGCCAGCATACCCAGCAAGCAAGCTATTACAATAGATCAGGCACAAAGTGGTGGACATGCAGCATTTGTCTGATTGACTATTGAACATTGGAGAATCCTTGGTGGTTCATTTACAACATGTAAACTTTAGCCTTAGGACAATGATGTTAACCATCCAATTAAAATCTAAACCTAGGCTATAGGATTTAAGATCACAAGTATACTCTAAAATTTTATATAACAGTATTTTTTAATTAGGCAAAGGAAGATTTTTAGGAAGGCAGAAGGAATGCCTGGGCCTCCCTCATCATCTGACTAATTATGGGACCTTGGAAAAGTACCTTAGTTTTCTCAGTCCTAAATTTCTTCCTCTTTACTATAAGAAGATTTATCTAAATGAATACTAAGGGTCCTTTCAGTTCTGAACTTATATGATTATACAAGTTTTATTATTTTAGAAGAACATGTTTTTTGAAAACAAACGAACAAACAAACAACCTTTACCTTCCCTCTTGAGTATTGGTTCCAAGGCAGAAAAACAATAAGGGCTAGACAATGAGAGTTAAGTGATTTGGCCAGGGTCATATGGTTAGGAAATGTTTGAGGCTTGTCCATTCTCTAGGACTGGCTATAAATCTACTGAGCTACCTAGCTACCCCCCAAAAACATGCTTTTTGAAAGATGAACAAATAGACTGAAAATTAAACTATTTGGATTTTAAAATATTGTTCTAAATCTAGATAAATATACAAACTAGCATGGAGAACATTTATTTTATAAGGAGTCCATTAAAATTTATCTTTTTTCCAATATAAAAGTTTATAGTATATAAAAAAATATAAAGTCCAATAAAAAAGTTTAAAGCAGGGCAACTACCTGGCTCAGTGGATGGAGAGCAATAGAGAAGAGAGACCCTGGATTTGAATCTGGCCTCTGACACTCCCTACCTGTGTGACCCTGGACAAGTCACTTAATCCCTGTTGCCTAGTCTTTTCCACTCTCCTGCCTTGGAACCAATATGCAGTATTGATTCTAAAATACTTTTAAAGGACCATTCTGAGGACATGAACCCATATATAGTTATGAAAATGATCAGGCCCAACACATTTTTTAAAGTATTCTTTCATATTTACTCCGCGAAATACTATCTTCCTCTGAAGTAAACACAGTATAGAAGTCATATTTTTCAAAATTAATTTTTGAATCCACAAAATAGAAGGTCCCTATTAGATAATGGAAAGAGAGATCTATAGATGTAAATATGATACTCTTGCACCCAGTTACACTTGTTAGGAATTTTCTTTCCTAGTTTCCTTAATTTCCCTTAGTTTTATCCATATACCTTATTTCTCTCTGACCAGAGATTCACATTCATAGATAACATTCACAATAATGAAAAATAACATGAGAACAATTGAATGAGGACCTTGTATTTAGGCTGAGGCTAAGGATAGCCGAGGCAGATCACAGTCTAGAAATAACGGGTAAGGGATCACATGAAGAGAAATCCTTTTATAACTGAATTGTGCATTTCTCATTACAGAAAACTATTCTGTCCATCATAGTTTGTAGGGTATTGTAAAGCAGTTTGTATGGTCAATCAAACCAGTATTGTAGAGTGAAAAAGAACATTGGATTTTTGTTCCATGACATGTTTTGGAATGCAGATTCTGCACTTGACCATTAGTTTGATCTTGAATTAGTCTCTTAACCTCTGTATACTTTGGTTTCCTTCTCTGTAAAAAGAAGAGGGGTGGAATAGATGGGGAATTTTTTCCCAGGTCTATGATGATGTGACCTGGGTTACCTAATTTCTCCAGTTCTCCATTTCTTCATCTGTGAAAAGAGTATATTGAACTCATTGATCTCCACCACCCTTTGAGCTCTCAATGTCATGATCCCATGACTCTAAAGTTATAAGCATTGCTGAGAGACTCAAAGCCACCAGTAGACAACAATGGGCACACTTTTCAAATACTGAAAATCCCAGTTTCAAACTTTGCCAAATGCAAATATGCTTCAACTTGATCTCCTTTATATTTATAGGACCAAAACTGAAATTTTTGCTTAAGCAGGGTTATGTGATCTGTTCAAGGTTAATTTTGTTCATGAGTGAATGAAGAAGTGTTTGAACCTATGCACATATGTTTGAATTTTTGCTGCAATCCAGGCTTAATGAATATTTTCATCTGTAATCATACTATAAAGTTTAGTTAATAAATTGGTATATTTGCAGTGAAATTATAATGGAAACTTGGATTCATGTTTTTTAATAGTTATCTCTTACCTGCAGATTGAGATTCACTCTTTATTTTTTTAAAATCTCCCTTCTAGGCTTATTTCCATTTCTGGTGAATATTGAAGTTACTAGCACCCCAAAGGCATGCTAGCTAGAGACATAAAGTATACAATTGTCTGCAGTTCCAAAGTCAATTAAACAGACTTGTTTAAATTTTATTCGGAAATATGTTCTTTCTCATCCAATATTCTACGTTTCTAGTAACCTTGACATCTGCATGGGTAGAAAAAACTACCTGCATTCTCTCTCTGGGACCCTCCCCCCAAACAAACTGTCTATGTCTAGAGACCCTTTTCAAGAACAAACGTTCTGAAGCTAACTTCCAGGATTGCTAAGGATATCCTTCCTTTTCCCCATCATGCATCTGTACATTGGCTGTAAGTTCAGTTAATATATTTGAAAGGCTTAGCCTTCAGAACACCACTGGGTGCCCCCTTTCAGAAAATGATTCTATTTTTATACTGCTTTTGCATATATGTAAAAATCTAATTTTGGGCTTCGGAATGAAATGTCTCCCTCTCATATAATTTGGTTACAATGAAGCTTTACAATACTGCTTTTCAGTGCAGGGGGAAAAGTGATGGGGGCTGCTACCAGAACAGTTTCTAGACAAAGGAAAAGAACCTGTCACTGTTGCCAGAAGTGTAGATGAGAACACGCAAGAGCTAAGGGAATTGAGCTTTCACTTCCATGGCAACGCAGCAGAAGTCCAGCATCACTGCTCGGACGAGCCTAATGTACTTATGCAGAGGTCATCTAATGTGCTGGTTAGAGACATAGGAGAGGGTATTGCCTGGCATTTAGATGTTATTCATGTCCTTCTAATTTATTTCTTTGAATTGCCCAAGTTTAACATTTTTTTTTGTATTTTTCTTTAAGCTCCATTGCATCTCTAATCTTTTTTCCTCCTGTTTAGAAAATATTTTCATGGGCTAGAAGAACATATTTAGCTGTCTTCTTGGAGATGATGTTACTCAGAAAAATTAGTAACTACTACCTAGATGAAAACCACAAAATGGCTTTTGTGGATGCCAATAACAAAATGATGTTGTTCTCATTTCTTTTGCATGGAAATTACTAGTCATCTACTACTTTGCAAAATTATTTTCCAGGAATAGAAACCCTAGTTATATTGAAGAAACTGATTCAAATATGGAGGCTTCCTATAGGTAAAAAATACTTTTAATTTATTAGACCCATGTATTGTTGGAGCTATAATGGGGTTAATAATTTCAACCAGTTGTAATGTTGCTTGTTGATTTCCATTCTCTCTTAATTTATCTGCTTGAGAACTACTTGAAACAACATAGGGTTATATATTTAGATCTGAAAGGGAACTCTGAGTCCATCTAATCCTCATTTTACAAGTAATGAATCTGAAGCCCAATGAGGTTAATTCTTGCCCAAATTCCCACAGAACTCTATTTTAATTCCGATCGTAATAGAGCTCTATGAAAACAGGTGAGTTATAAAAATGACATGGGCAATAGAAGTATGATTTGACTTCAGTAGAAATATGATTTAATCCATGCGAATATTTCCTTCACCAATGAAGATAGAAACCCCTTTATGGTTTAGCAGATGGTCTCAAGAGATGTTGTGGCCAAAAATAATTCATCATCTGTTGAACCATCTTTTTTGCAGATGTTCTTCTCTGGGATTAGTGAGATAGGTTCTTATGTGACTAAAAGTCCATGACTCCATTGAGACTTTTAAGATTTCCCAGCTTGGTAGGAATTTTGAATATTGTATTCCACTGGCATGCCTTAGTGCTTACCATAATGCTTGGTATACAGTGGGTGCTTAAAAGATTCCTATTAACTATCTGCCTGGAATAGTTTACAAATATCTAAGATCACTCAATGCTACGAGGAGGCAGGTTGTGTATGTTTCTGTGATATATTGGTTTTGGTGCTTTGATGGGTTTGGGAGCTTTTCCCAGTGGAGAGAGAATTCATACCAACAGAGTCACAACTCCCTCGAAATGCCACAATAAATCCTCCACCGAAGTATAACCCAGTGCTGCAATATGGCATTAAGTGACCCTGACTTCTTGGTTATGGCAGAATACAGCCTCTAGAAATTCCTTTGAAGCTAGAAATCAATCCTTAAAATCTTAGTCTCAGAGATGTTTCATAGAGCATAAACCCCAACTTATTGAAGACCTATTCTGAGTTAAAAATAAGCAAAGTTGTTTAGTCATTTTCAGTTGTGTCCAACTCTTTCTGATATCATTTGAGATTTTCTTGGCAAAGATACTGGAATGGTATCCATTTCCTTCTCCAGCTGATTTTATAGATGAGGAACTGAGGCAAATAGTTAAAACAAAGCTAGTTAAAGGTGCCTGAAACAGAATTAGAACTCAAGACTTCCTGACTCCAGATCCAGTGCTCTATTCACTGAGCATGCTTTAAGCTGCCTCAAGCAAACAACTAACAAAAGTCCATAATATCCCCAAAGTCCTAAAATTTGAAGATATTAAAACTTCAAACTGCACTAAGATTTGGAGGACACTCCTTATATCAGCATATCACAAGGGTGGTCTACTTCTTTGTTTCTTATTCATGTCTTGTAGCAATTTGCCTATCTTCTTAGCTAATCAGTCATATTCTGGATGATGCCATTTACACTATTTCCTATATACAAAATAGTTTAGAGGATAGCGAACCTGTCTCAGAGACAGGAACACCTGAGTTCAGTTTCTGCCTCTGAGACTTCTTGCCTTAGAAAGTTAGAACATTTTTTTATCTGTGGACAAACATATTTAGGTGTCTTTTTGGGGCTGATATTACTCAGAAAAATTAGTAACTAGTGCCCAAAACAGTTAAGTTCTCAGTACTCTAGGCAGCTCTCTATGATTACAAATCAAAGAGAATGTTTTTCTTGGCATTATAAAGAAATCATAAGTATAGTCTCTAAGCTCTTCTTTCTTGCATGCAAATCTAGATAACATTCCATTATTTATTAATTTCCATTGTATATATTTTTACTGTAACTTCCCAAAACACTTTCCTTTACATACCCCCTATTGGTATGTAAAGTCCCTAAGAGTATGGACTGTCTTTGATTTTCCATATGTATCCAAAATTCTTAATATAGTGTTTAAGATACAATAACACAATAAATACTTTAAAAATCATTCATATATTCATTTTGCATTCTAAACCTATAATTTTGTTTCTTCTAAGGTTTGACATCCCATGATATATAATCCATTAGACATTACTATGAGAAATTTGGTATTTGTGAAATGGACTTTAGTGACAGTGAGTAATTTGAGATGATTGAAATTATTTTGTAATTTTCCAAATCTGATCTATCTTGATAATTTATTCCTATTTATTTCAGTTTAATTGTTGATTTTATCTATAGTACCTGGACCATATTTCGGACATTATACTTTTTATTTACCTTATTTTTTCATTGTCATTTAGGCCAATTTCTTTGGCATTAAATTAGATTCCAGTGAGAAAGGGGAATATTACAATAATGAAATGCTATCTAGAGATATACTAATACTACATTTTTGCCTCAGTCACAAAATCTCAAATGATTTCAAACTCAAAGGAATACAAAGGATATTTGGAGGCATCTCTGAAGTCAATTAAGGTTTTCAATGTACTATATTATTGCTACCGGATATTACTGAGGCAAAAACATTTATAATATTTAGAATACTTCAATATAAAATAGATCTATAATTTTGTTGGCTTGATTTATGCTTCCACCAAAACAAATAATTTGTCTCCTACTTACTTAGTAAATGATCTTCAAGACTAGTCTGGTGGAAAAATCCATCAAATTATAGCCAATCTATATTGTATTTCCCCAAGATTAGTTAGGCTGGTCCTCAGACAGCAGATATATAGTCTGTCACCAAACTCATACTTGAAGATATCTAGCTTGATAGAACCTTCCATAACTTGTTTCCAGTAGCTATAATCTTTGAGACTCTATAATAAATCATCAAAAAAACACAGATAAGACTTTAAAGAAAAATGTGAGAATGAGATAGAAAAAGAGAAACATGGGAAGGAAATATTTGATATTTAACGTAGTAGAATAATGAAAATTGCAAAAGGATTCATTATTAGATCTATTTGATAACTAAGATTTACTGATCTTACATGTCCTTATCTGTACTTCAACATTAATATGACAAATGATTAAAATAAATGTGAAATTACATCATTAGGACACTTTATGACTTGAGGTGGCCACAAAAATAGTAGGATGGTGTTGGTCCAACATAACTGTCTATTCCATTATTTTTCTGCATGTTTCTTTAATAAAATCTGCACATGAAAACTATGAGTTCTATTAACAGCAATTTATACTGACAGCATATGCCAGGCAGGATCAAGAAACTTAAGTGAAATCTGGGATTATCTTAAGAATTTGATTTTGAGTCTCAGAAAGTTATAATTGTGAAAGATTTAGGAAGATAATTCAATTATTGACACATTGATCAACTATCATTACTGAAGAAAACTGATAAAAAATGCTGTCCACCAGATGATAGGGAGGTGATAGACTAGGTATACATTTGGTACATGGCCAATGTAAGAGTTGGTATTGCTTGACCCTACTTATTTGTTACAAAGGGTTTATATTTTATTTTTTTCTCCTTGAGGATGTAGGAGAGAAAATGGCAATGGGATTATATATATATATGTGCATATATTTATTTTTATATATGTATGTGTATATATGTAGTATTTTTATTTTTTAGAAAAGTAATAACTATATTTAGAGCATCAAACTGAGCTTCATAGAGGCAAACTTGGGGATTAGAGTTCAAAAATTAGAAATAGCAGTAACAGTGTGGTGTATTTGAAAGAGCATTAAATTTGAAGTCTTATGACATGGGTTGGAATTTCAGCTATACTATGTATTATTATTCCTGCAATCTTTAAGCTTTGGCTTCTCCATCAATAAAATCAGAGAGTTCGTCTAAGTGAATCATAAGGATCTTTTCAGTTTTAAATGTCATACATATCTTCTGGGGAGAGAGAGAGAGAGAGAGAGAGAGAGAGAGAGAGAGAGAGAGAGAGAGAGAGAGAGAGAGAGAGAGAGAGAGAGACAGAGAGACAGAGACAGAGACAGAGAGACAGAGAGACAGAGACAGAGACAGAGACAGAGATGGAATATGAGAACTACAAGTCTAATTGGATGGAGTGTATTTTCTTCCCAAATAAAGCTACACAATCACATTGATGAACTATATCTTTTCTGTCTAGGGTAATGAGATCATGATCTAAAACAGTGCTAAAAATCATGTACTTCAACTTTGGCATGTACTTTTGTGATTGTATCCTATATATGTGTTCATCACAATTGAGGAATTTCCTTTCATACAAACAAATGAAGCATATCATGAAAATTTGACTTATAAGGGCATGGAAAATATTCATAGCTTTCTTCTACTNGAGAGAGAGAGAGAGAGAGAGAGAGAGAGAGAGAGAGAGAGAGAGAGAGAGAGAGAGAGAGAGAGAGAGAGAGAGACAGAGAGAGAGACAGAGAGACAGAGAGACAGAGACAGAGACAGAGACAGAGATGGAATATGAGAACTACAAGTCTAATTGGATGGAGTGTATTTTCTTCCCAAATAAAGCTACACAATCACATTGATGAACTATATCTTTTCTGTCTAGGGTAATGAGATCATGATCTAAAACAGTGCTAAAAATCATGTACTTCAACTTTGGCATGTACTTTTGTGATTGTATCCTATATATGTGTTCATCACAATTGAGGAATTTCCTTTCATACAAACAAATGAAGCATATCATGAAAATTTGACTTATAAGGGCATGGAAAATATTCATAGCTTTCTTCTACTTAATCATAACTTGATCATCTTGCTGTGACAAGATTGATTTCATCACCTGATAGATGTAGACCAAATACCAGAATAAACAACATTGCTCTCTCTCTCTGTTTCTAAGAAACCATTTTTGAATCTCAAAGTTTTTATGGAATTAAGATGTTTGACTTGTTTTAAGTTTTAACCTTTTTGGATTAAGAGGCCATCTATTCTTGGTCTTTCCTATACTAAAATTTGTAAATATTCTAATGGATTTGTGATATCACTAATATGAGTATTTTCCAATTGTCAAACTCACAACTCATCCAAACCCACTCATCTCATGTAATTCTTTTTATGACCTCCTATAAATTGACCAAAGATGGTTCACTCAACCTATATAACATGTCAAAATAAACATTGACAATGATGATTTCAAAGAACAGTAGTTTTGAAGAAATCACTTTGAGAACTCTACAATGACTTATAAATGTGAGTTATTAATGATACAGATTTATAATAAGCAAAACTTGAATCCTAGTCCTGCCATTTTGCTACCTGTGTAAAACTGGGTAAATCATTTAACTTCTTGGGGTTTCAGTTTACATAGCTTTAAAATGAGATGGTTGCATTATATGATTTCTGAGGTCCCTTTTAGCTCAAAGTCTATGATTTTATCAGTCTAGGTGGAAATATCAATGGATTGTTGAAACTAAATTGCTACCATGCCTCTGAATAATTGCAAATTGGCGGTATCCAGAAAATGTAAAATAGGAAAAAAACCACTACCTAGTAGCAATGACATTTACAACTTACATATTTTTCATGAATTAACATGGGCCAAATACAAGGGATAATTTCAGGCAATATATGTATGCCTATGTGATTTGAAACTTTTCTCATATGTAGAAGGAAAGAACTAAAATGAACTGAATCATTCAATGGAGTTGATTAAAAATCTAAAGCAGTATCAAAAATGACCTTTCAATTTGAATGACAGGCAATATTAATAATCAAGTGATCAAGTTAGGCAGCAATAAAGCCTAATGAAGATGTTGAATTTCCATAAAGGAACTTTTTGAAGACCCTCTGAAATGTAAATTAGAAGTGAGATGAGACAATGTAGAGAAAATCCAGATATAAAAATGGTAGTTAATTAACCTTTAAATACTTCTGACATATCCAAAGATCATGATTTTGTCTTGCAATAAATATGTGCACTTTTCTGGCTTTCATTAAACTGAAATCATAGGTCTATAGGTCATAGATATAGAATTAGATAACCCGTCCTTCTCTCCCCCTGTCCAAGAAAATAACTCATGAAAAAGAGAGGCTGAAGGCAGATCACATATCATCACTCATTTCAGAAAGTATTATGGGACATATGAGAATAACAAAAGCATGAATGTGTATGTATCAATGTCAAATATATTTATGAGAGACATAAAAACATTGTCTAGGGAGTAAAAACAATTCCTTTCTATAACAGCTGATTCAGTAAATTTACCACAAATAGTGACATATATACATACACACAGGTCAGCAAGGAGAACTTGACCATTTCTTTGGTTTGCTGCCTCTTTAGGGTATTGAAAGAATATACAAAAGTAAATGATGCTGTAGGGTTTCCTTCAGATGATTTTACAGTGTTTCTTTTGTATGAATGAAGCCAAGTAATCTATAATGGAATGGCAACTATAGATAGGAAAGAATTATATGTAGAACTAATTAGGTGATGAAATAGCAAGTATAGAAATTCAGAGTTAGATAGAGTATATACTTCTTTTTATTTTCATTGTTTTTAGACAGTAGATATATAATAGAGTGCTGGAATTGGAGTAAGGAAGATCTAAATTCATATTCCTCCTAGATTTTCACTAGCTGTGTGACCCTAGGCAAATCCTTTATCTTCTCTCAGCCTCATTTTCTTCATCTGTAAAATGAGATAATATATTTAAAGAGCTCTGTAAACATTAAAGTGCTACATAAATATTAGCATTATGTAATGATAGTGATTGAATCTATGATTTCATAATGAAATGCCTAGATGAGGAAAATCTTCACCGATATGAGTCAATAGTATCTCTCAAACTTGGAGTTGTAAAAATATTATTAGTGCACCAACAGATTAAATGACTTGCCCAGGGCCATGTAGTAACTATAAGTAAGAGGCAAAGTATTCAATCCAGGTCTTTCCTTGCTTGGGGACCAACATTTCATCTATTAAAAAACCATGCTACAGCTTGAAAAGTAAATCTAAATCTAAAAGTATATCTAAATCTTCCATTCATATGTCACCCCTATACTTTAGGTTCTTATCTTCCCTGACCTGGATTATTGTAACATCTTTCATTTTTAGCTTGTATGTATTTTTAAAATTACTTATTTCATTAGATATTTCCTAATTACATGCAAAAATTTAAAGAATAATTAAAAAAAAAACTAAGTTCCAATTCTCTCTTTCATTCTCCTCCCTTTTCAGTCCTTGAAAAGGCAAGCAATTTTATTTCATTTATGGATGGAAGGTCATGCAAAATGTATGTCCATATTATATATGTTAACAAGATAAAATGCAAACAAAATGAAATTATAAAAATAAAGATAGCAAGAAGAAGTTGCTTGAAGACAGCTGCGGTGTAGGAGAAACTTCACAATTCTCTCTCCTACTAATCACGACAAAATGTCTCGAAAGGACAAAAATCAAAATCTGATGAGTGAAGGGGCTCTGCCACAGAGCTCGGCCTTGAATGTAAGCAGGATTTGGGCATTTCCACACTAAAAGGGGGTAAAATTATACCTATCAAAGCATGAGTTGATCACCCCTCCCCAACACCATCTACCATGCCAGAGTCAGAGTGAGGGCAGGGGCAACCTCTTAATTCTTGGGAGCTGGCTGAGGGCACCACAGTCTTACCAATTAGGACAGTGCAAAGCCTTGGTGGGGAGACTTGGGACCCAAGGCTGAGGAATGGGGAGTTTGGGCTCAGAAATAGGGAAGAGGGGCTGCCCATAGCTGACACAGCCAGAGATTGGAAAAATAGCCTTCAGGGCAGAAACTTCTTTGTATCTTGCTACAAGAAGACCTGCCTGCCCACCTCACTCAGACTTCTGGCTGAGAAGGAAAGATAAAATTAACACAGCAATAGCCACCAACATCCAAGAACTACAATCCACAAATACAAAGAAAAAATAAGATACAACAGAGAAAGCCTCTGACATTTGATATCTTCTATGGAGAAAAGGAGCAGAGTACAGAGGCAAATCAAAACAACTCTGAGGTATCACCTCACACCTAGCAGATTGGCTAAAATGAAAGAAGGGGAGAGTAATGAATGTTGGAGGGGATGTGGCAAAATTGGGACATTAATGCATTGCTGGTGGAGCTGTGAACAGATCCAGCCATTCTGGCTGGCAATTTGGAATCATGCTCAAAGGGCTATAAAAGAATGCCTGCCCTTTGATCCAGCCATACCATTGCTGGGTTTGTACCTCAAAGAGGTCATAGATAAACAGACTTGTACGAAAATATTCATAGCTGTGCTTTTTGTGGTGGCAACAAATTGGAAAAGGAGGGTATGTCCTTCAATTGGGGAATGGCTGAACAAACTGTGGTATATGCGGGCGATGGAATACTATTGTGCTTAAAGGAATAATAAACTGGAGAAGTTCCAGGCGAACTGGAGAGACCTCCGGGAACTGATGCAGAGCGAAAGGAGCAGAGCCAGAAGAACTCTATACACAGAGACTGATATACTGTGGTAAAATCGAATGTAATGGGCTTCTGTACCAGCAACAATGCAATGACCCAGGACAGCTCTGAGGGATTTATGGTAAAGACGCTACCCACATTCAGAGGAAGAACTGCAGGAGAGGAAACATATAAGAAAAGCAACTGCTTGAACGTATGGGTCGGGGTGGACATGATTGGGGATGTGGACTCGAAATTACCACACCAATGCAACCACCAACAATTTGGAAATTGGTCTTGATCAAGGACACATGACAAAACCAGTGGAAATGTGCGTCGGCCATGGGTGGGGGGAAGTGCAGGGGGTGAAGGGGAAAGTAGGAGCACGAATCATGTAACCATGTTAAAAAGGATTATTAATAAATGTTAAAAAAAAAACAAAACAAAAAAAGTGACAAACAAGCAAACACATCCAAACTTTCCTAGAAAAATGGAAATTGGTCACAAGCTCTCAAGGAACTCAAAATGGAATTCAAGAACCAAGTAAGAAAGATAGAAGAAACTTGGGAAGAAAAGTGGGAAATAGAAATGCAAGTAATTAAAAGAGAAATTAACATTTTAAAACACAGAATCTCCCACTTGGAAAGAGAAACACAGAAATTACATCAAGTAATAAGCAAATTGGAGACCAGAATTGACCTGCTAGAAGCTATGAAAAGCAGGTTAGACTGAAATGAAAAGGAAAATCAAAAGATCATAGCTGAAAACCAGTCTTTAAAGAGTAGAATTGGTCAAGTAGAAGCTAATGATCTCACAATACAGGAAGAATTAATAAAGCAAAATCAAAAGAATGAAAAAATTGAAGAAAACATGAAATATCTCATTTAAAAAAATAATTGACCTGGAAAATAGGTCAAGGCAAGACAATTTAAGAATTATTGAACTATCTGAAAGTCATTACCAAAAAAAAATGCATAGGCATTATATTACAGGAAATTATATAAGAAAAATGCCCTGATACTCTTGAGCAAGAGTGCAAAATAGACATTGAAAGAGTTCATAGGTCACCCTCTAATTAAATCCTCAAAAGACAGCCCCCAGAAATGTAATTGCCAAATTCAAGAGCTTCCAAGCCAAGGAGAATATATTGCAAGAAGGCAGAAAGAGACAATTGAGATATCAAGGAACCCCAGTCAGGATTACACAGGATCTGGCAGCTTCCACACAAAAGGACCTTAAGACATAGAATATGATATTCAAAAAGGCAAGAGAATTGGGTCTACAACCAAGGATCACCTACCCACCAAATCTGACTATATATTTCTAGGGGAAAGTATGGACATTGAAAAAATAGATTTCCAAGTATTTGTAAAGGAAAGACCTGAAAATTGTATTTATGTTTGTTTATATTCCTATGTGGAAAAATTATATTTGTAGCTCTCCAAAATTGTTTTCACTATCATAATAGATAGAAAAAGAAGTATGCTTTAATCAGTATTAAGAGTTCATCAGTTTTTTTTCCTTTGGGGGTGGATAGCATTTTTCATCATGAGTCCTTTGGTATTGTCTTGGATCATTTTGATCGAGTGGCTAAGTCTTTCACAGCTAATCATCCTTATAATATTGTTGTTACTATGTACAATGTTCTCTCCTCACTTCACTTTGTACAAGTTCATATAAGTCTTCCCAGATATGAAATCATCTTGCTTATCATTTTCTTACAACATAATAGCATTCCATAACAAGCATATACTATAACTTGCTCAAACATTTCTAAGTTGGTGAGCATACCCTCAATTTCCAATTGTTTGCCACCATAAAAAGAGCTTATATGAAAATTTTGTACAAGTAGATCTCTCACTTTTCTTTTTATCTTTTTGGGACATAGACCCAATGATGGTATTCCTGTGCCAAAGTGTATGAGCAGTTTTATAATCCTTTAGGTGGATTCTAGATTGCTTTCCAGGATAGATCACATTTCCACCAACAGGGCATTAATGTCCCCACCAACATTTGTCATCTTCCTTCTCTGCCATGTTAGTTAATCTGACAGGTGTGGGGTGGCATCTCACAAATGCTTTATTTTTTCATTTCTCCAGTGACTGGTGACTTGTAGCATTTTTTCATATGATTATTGAGAACTTTGATTTATTCTACTGAAAATTGCATGTTCATATCGTTTGAGCAATTATTAACTAGAGAATGGCTTTTCTGATGTACTTCCCCAGATATCTAAGAAATTAGGCCTTTATAAGAGAAACTTTTTGCAAATTTCCCCCCAGTTTCCAGTTTTTTTTCTAAATTTTGGCTACATTAGTTCATTAGTTTTGTTTGTATAAAAGATTATAAGTTTTATATAATCAAAATTATTTATTTTACTTCCCACAATCTCTTCTAATTTCTTGTTATTAACTCTTCCCATATCCATGTGCCTTGACTGGTGCATTTTACATGTTCCTCTAATTTTCTTACGATATCATAATTTATGTCTAAGTTGTTTACTGATTTTGGCTTTATCCTTGTATACTGTGTGAGGTGTTGGCCTATGCCTACTTTCTGCCAAACTGCTTTTCAGTTTTCCCAAGAATCTTTATAAATGTTGAGTTCTTACTCTAAAAGATTAGATCTTTGGATATAGCAAACACTAAAAACTGTGATCATTTGCTGTTATTTTCTGTATATCCAATCTATTCTACTCATCTAGCACTGTGTTTCTTAATATAAAACTGGATGATTACCACTTTGTTATGTAGTTTGAAGTTTGGAATTGCTAGGCTACCTTCCTTTACATTTTTTCATTGATTTATCACCCTTGATAATCTTGACCTTTTCCCCTTGCAAATGAATTTTGTTACTGTATTTGTATTTCTATAAAATAATTCTTTAGCAGTTTGATTAATTTGGCACTGAATTAGAAAATTAAATTAGGTAGAATTGCCATTTTTATTATATTGGCTCATCATACCCATGAACAATTAACATTTGTTCAATTTTTAGATCTGTGTTTATATTAAAAGTGTTTTGTAATCGTGTCCATACTATCACTGGGTTTGTATTGGCAGGTCCTTAATAGTTAGTTTTTTTTTTAATTTTTTGCAGCTATGGTCTTTAAGAAAATTGGCCTATAGTTGTCTTTCTCTTTTTTTTTTCTCTCCCTGGTTTAGATATTAAAACCATGTATGTGTCATTAAAGGAATTTGTGAGGACTCCTTCCTTACGTTTTTCAAATAGTTTATAATGTATTGGGATTAGTTGTTCTTTAAATGTTTGGTAGAATTCACTTGTGGATCTAACTCTTCCTGGAGATTTTATCTTAGGGAGCTCACTGATGGCTTTTTAGCTTTTTCCAAAATAGATTATTTAAGTTATGTAAATTATTAAGGTTTCTATTTCTTCTTCTGCTAATCCGAGTAATTATATTTTTTGTAAATATTCATCCATTTTGCTTAGATTGTCAGTTTTACTGACACATAATTGGCCAAAATAACTACTAATAATTGCTTTAATTTCATCTTTTGCAATACATTCACTCTTTTCATTTTTTATACTAGTAATTTGGTTTTCTTCTTTCAAATTAACCAGTACTTTATCTATTTTATTGGTTTATAACAGCTTTTTAATTTTACTTTCTGCTCCATGTTCATTCCACTCTATTCCATTCTATCATCTACATAATAGCCAAATCAATTTTTCCTAAAGTGTAGGCCTGACCATTCCATACTGTTGCCTCCACAATTTTTAATTTTTAATAGCTTACAACTTCATTGAGTCTTTTCAGACATTTAAAACTCCACAACTTGCCTCCTTCCTCTCTTTCACATAGAACTTTATTCTGCTGCATACATATTGACCTACTCTCTGTTTCTCACACACCAGGCACTTACTTCTTCATAAGAAATGGGTGTAGTAGATAGAGCCAGCTGCAACCACCCAAGTTCATTGATAAATTTTGAGTGTTTGTACCTTAGAAATTGACAATCGCCTTAAAACAGGAGTTGATCTAATATTTTGATGATCATATAGAGTAAAAAAATTTTTTCATGAAGCAAATTGAACTTAAAAGTGTGTGGGTGTGCATACATTTTAAATTTTTTAGGAGGACCAGGTTGTTAAACATTTACAGGCATGCTCTTGTATTACTCTAGAAATATCACTCCACCTCAGGGAATGAAGTCATCACCAGACTCTGAGTCTGATCACAATAGGCTAATTATGACAAAAAACAACAATTGGCATTTTTATAGCACATTCATATTTGCAAAATGCTTTACATTTGTTTTCTCATTGGCCTTATAATAGCAAAGCCCATGCCAAGGATGCAGAACTTCACCTCTGCCTCTTAGAAGTCTTGGCTTCCTTCAAGACTCAGTTAAAATCCCACCTTCTGCAGAAGGTCTTTCACAATTATCTCATTAACTAATAGTTTCCCTTTAAACTACTCTCCATCTATTCTGTATGTGTGGATGGAGGTATTTGTTGTTATTTGCATTAGAACATAAAGACCTCTAGGGCAGGAACTGTTTTTGCTTTTTCCTTGTATCCTTAGCAATTAACCCAGGGAAAAGCAAATGGTAAGCACTTAATAAACATTGTTGACTTTTCAATAGCAAGAACTATCCTCATTGGAGTTTTTATAATTAGCATGTTTATATGTTGATAGTGCAGATGTGTCTTTTTCATTTTATTACTTTATTATTTAATTACTCTTGATAATAAGCATAAGACATTTGGATGTGAAATAAATATTATTCTCAAAATGCCTCCTTTTGCTAATACTTTAACTGAAGTAACAGTATTAGGCAGGAAAAATAAAGTAAAATTAAATAAGCGATGAAAGAAAGGCAAATATGACTATATTGCAATATGGCAAGTAATTATGGGTTTGAAGCTTTTGAAAATTGACACATAACTAAGATCCATCTTAATATTTCATGAAATTGGCAGAAAAAGTGGAGTTATTTTAAATAACCATATATATATATATATATATATATATATATATATATACATATATCATTTGCCCTTAAGATACAAGGCAGGTGGACTTTGATGGATAAAGGAGGCGATATATAGATATATACTTTTACATAAACATTTTTATGTGTTTAGAATTTCAGTCTAACAATAGAACTCTCACAAATTATAAAATACATCATAAATCCTATAAATTTTGGGCACAAATAAATCATATAAGGATGATTGGTCTTTATAATTTTTAGTAGCTGTTGTTTATTGTGTTCTAAAAGCTGAAAGGAAACTGCAGAAGTTTTCAGAAATACAGACTTTAGACAAAGAGAAATGCAGAGACTTTGAATTTGATTTTTCCTCTTTGATTTGGGGCATATTTCTTCATTACTCTCCACCATGCTTCTCGTCTGAGTTGAGGTTAGATAAGTGTTTGTATTAACCATCATCATTCTCTCAAGGACACATTTCTTGTCACAGTTGCTACAAATAACATGGAGATAAGTGCCTGTGGTAAGACACTCTTCTTTTAAAAGGCAATCACTGCCCTATTTAACACAGGATCTGCCTTTCAATTTTATCCAGTAAACACTGCCAGTGCTAATTCTAAGGCCATTGTGTAGAGTTTAGGTTTAAAAAGAGAACAACACTACACTCAAAGAGCTCACAGTTTGATGGGAGGGGTTGGGGTTGAGGAGGAGGAGATAATATCTATGGGAAAATTAGATCTATCCAAAAGTGAAATGGTCCAGGTAAGGGGCAATGAGGGTTTAAGTGGAATGATTATCTAGTGAGTGGAGAGTCTGGGACAGAAATACAAAGATGGGAGTTAAAATATACAAGATTTATCCATTGATTAGATAGGAGAAGAAATGTTCCAGAATGATCCTGAGGTTATGGACCTGAATGACTAGAAAGATAGTGGTGGCCTCAAGAGAAATAGCAAAGTTAGAAAGACGAAGGGTAGACTTATGGAATGTGAAGAGGATAAAGGAATCTAAGACACTTGAAAAGGCAATGGTGAAATAGCTAATCATGAAATTAGGACTGAGAATGAATTAATTCAATGTGACCCAAAAGATGTTAGTGGTCTGAGGAGACCTGGTTTCTGTATATTGTCTTCTAAAGTTCATGAAGTTGGTTATATCGATTAGTGAAGAGAAATAAAATTTTGTGCAATTGGCTTTCAGACTAAAATGATTATTAATTTATTTGCTATGCCAAAGGCAAAACTAAGCAATAATTATTTCATTACTTAGTTCAAAGAATCTTCAAAAGCTTTGTTTTCAATTTTTTTTTGCTCTCCAATAAAACTCAAAGAAGATATTCATCAACAACATGCTGTATGTTGTACCAGGAATTCCTATTGAGATATAATTTGGATGACATGGGTTCTGAGGTACTTTCCAGTTTGTAGTCTATGATCTGAAAATATCCAACATTACATAGAAGTAAGCAAATATAGTGACAAATGTAGAAGGAGAAGGGATAACATGTCTTATATAGCAAGGTCACTTGCAGTGTGGGATGGTCAGGAAAGAATTCATAAATGAGTCAACAGCTGAGTTATGCTTTAATGGAAAAGAAGGATTTAAGAGTTTAAGTGAAGAGTGAGTGTGTTCTAGGACTGATAGATATGGATGAATGGAGATGGGAGGTGGCAAGATAAGATAATAGAATGATCTTAATAGCATAGTTTCATTGGAACATAGAGAATGTAAAAGAGAGTCATGGAAAGGTAAACTGGAGACAGAATGGAGTCAGATAGTTGAGAGAAATAAATACTTATTTAAGGGTATGCATTTCGTCCTGTAGTCTATACAGAGAGCCATCGAAGGTTTTTGAGTCAAAGATTGCAATGTCTACATCAATAGTGTATTAGAACCATTATTTTGCTTGCTTGTGTGAAGAAGAATGGTTTGGAAAAGGAAGAAACTGGAGTCAGAAAGACCAGTAAGGAGGTTATCATAATAGTCTTTATAAAAGCTAACAAAAATCTAGATTAGCCATTCAGTCAAGAAAAAGGTAGAGATAGAAGAGTCTGTGGAGATAGAATCATCAGGACTTGATATCATAATATGTGGGAAGGTTGTGAAGGAGAGAGAAAACTTTAGCCCTTAATGTTTCAAGTGCATGATTGAGGGAACAGTTCAGAGGATATCTTTAGAGTTGGAAGGAAAGATAGATTTAAGGGGAAAGATGATGATTTCTGTTTGCTATCACAAAGACTGAGTATGGAGAGGTCAAGATGAGAGTTCAGTCAGCCTTATGGGATGCCCACACTTAGACAGGAAGAGGAAGAAGTGGCAAAGGAGTAAAGAAGAAACATGGCAGGTAGAAGAAGAAATGGGAAAGGGGCTTCATAGAAACAAATGGAGGAGTTTCCAGAAGGAAATGGTGAGCACAGTTTCCAATGCCACAGAAAGATCAAGGAGAATAAGGACTGAGAAACGGTTGTTGGATTTATCATTTGAGAGATCACTTGCAAGTATGGTTTTAGTAGTGCTTGGGATAGATTGCACACTGCTAATGAAGCTGTTGTTTTAACCTGCCAGTATCTATCTACATCACTGGCTTACTTTATTTTTAGTTAGAGACTAGCTCACAGAGCAATTGTTGTCACTGATTCCTCTGAGCTACAGAAATAGAGAAAATTTTACTATGCTTTTGTCTCTTAGGGAGTGGGTTAGGGTGAGGGCAACTGAATGTTGCCCTCTAAATGGGAACTTACTTAAATTATATAAATTACAAAATTAAGACCATTGCAACTAGTACTGGATGACACACAATAAGCTGAGAATAGCATTGGGAACATCTCTATTACTTGTTTAGGTAATTTTTTAAAATATATTTTGTCATAATTAGCAGAGGCAGCCTGAAGAAAGCACTGAATTCATACCTTATAGGATCATAGACTTAAATCTGAAAATAGCATTAGAGACTCTTGAGGCCAACACCTCCATTTTAAAGAGAAAAGAAAGTGAGGCCCAGAGAAATTAAGTAACCTGTCAAGGATTAAACACTATTAAGTTTCTAAGGCTATATAATCTTCTTGACTCCAGTTCAGCATTCTATTTACTATGCTACTTCTTAGAAGGCCTGCTTGAGTTTAAATCTTGATCTTTCATGACCTTAGGCAATGCCTTTCATTTCCTTGGGTATCAGTTTCCTCATATGTAAAATTATGAAATTGGGTTAAATGACCTTTCCCATCCCTTTTAGTTCTAACTCCATTGTTTGCAATCCTATAACATCCTTTGAGAAGCTTTAGGGGTTTGCTAATTCCTGCAGCTTTCATTGGTTTTAAAAGCAGATTGCTCAAATCAGATTGCTTTTTCATTTTTCTGTCTGCTGTCTTCTGAGTCTTTGATTTGTATTTAAGACATATGGTTCATGCTCCTTATTTTGTCAAGAGACAACAAGCCAACCCTTGTTTGATTCTCTCCTTGCTGTCACTGTTCATTGCCTCATTTCACTGTAGATTAGTCCTTGAATCCCCAAGAGAGACATTGTAGGTTTAAAAAAAAAGCTGGTTCTTGTTTATTTTCAGATGAACTCTTATGAACATCACCAAAATGTGATAAGACTGCACAGAAAATAGGTTTTTACTCTCTCTCTAAACTAGGAACTGGCAGGATGAACAAGATTTGCCATCAAAACCTATACACACACATAAACATACAAACACACAAATACACAAATTATTAGGGAATGTAAATTGAGAAGGGATCAGATATGCTGAAGAGCAGAATAGTGACATTATGGTGATCAGGAAAGCTTTTTACAATGAGTAAGGAAAAGAGAAAGTGCTCACAGAAGTAGCTGCAACTGCACCAGAAGTCTCTCCAAGAATTCAGTCTAAAAACATACAGACAAGAGATGAAAGTCAGAGAAGGTAGCTAAAGATAGGAAGAAAAGAAGGAAGGTTATATTATACAATCAGGGAAGTAGTTTAATTTGAGCTGAAGCTTAAACTAAATGTTAGATAATCAAAAAGATTCTTTCCTCTATGTTTTTGAAGTTGGTGTTAGGAACAAAAGGAAGATAAAAAAGGGTAGAAATCCTATTGAAGGAAAGGAGAAGATGATAAACAATTACAAAAAGGTAGAAGGGATGAACTCCTACTTTGTTTCTCCTTTTACTACCAAGAGAAATGAATTTCAGAATAGGAAGAGTAAAATAGAAAATAGCAAGAAATGGAAAACCAAGGTCAAATTGCCCTTGAAACTTAATCTAATGAGTGACACCATTTTTTCCCCTGGAAAATATATGTTAATTATATACCCTCACTTTTTCTCCAACATCACAGAACAAAACTTTTTCCCTCTAATGTCTTCCTCTTTAGAATGTATGCACCTTCAAGTTAGGGACTTTTTATGTTATATATTTTTGTCCTCAACAGTGTCTACAAAATATTAAGTGCTTAACAAATATAATTTTCCTCCCAACCTCTCTCTCTCCTTTTCTTCCTTCTTCCTTCCTTCCTTCCTTCCTTCCTTCCTTCCTTCCTTCCTTCCTTCCTTCCTTCCTTCCTTCCTTCCTTCCTGCCTTCCTACAGAGGAGTACATAAATGATTACGATTTAGTCAAATCATCTTGCCTGAATGAACTATATACAGATAGTCCAAAATTTGTAAATATCATAGGTAAGTCAATTGACTGAGCAACAAATATTTATTAAGCATCTGCTGTGTGCCAGACACTGTTATGTGCTGACATACAAATATAAAAGTGAGATAGTCTTTGCTCAAGGAACCTAATTCTAACCAGAGGATAAAACCTGGTTGTAGATAACCAAATACTTGGCTTTTACAATATATAGTGATTTAGAGGGTGACATTAGAAAATGGGGAAATCTAGTAGCCCTTGTGAAAGTGGTGGCACTTGAGCCAAACTCTGTAGGGAACTAAGGATCCCAAGGCAGGGTGAGAGAGGTATTGAGGATTGAAAACATCTCAGCAAAGGCAAGAGATGGAATATCTAGTACAGGAAACAACAAATAGGTCATTTTATGGCTAAAGCATAGAGTTCACATAATGTAATATATAATCCTTCAGGAAAAACATATTGAAATCAAATTGTAAAGGGCTTTAAAAATGCCAAAATGAATTTTGTACTTTATCCTGGAAGGAATGAGGAACCACGTGAATTTCTTGAACTGAAGGGTGTAAGGATGAATCATTACAGGGGTGACCTGGTCATACCTGGGCTTTAGCATTATTATGGAGTTTAGATTGTGGGCTGGAGAGAGAGAGACTAATGTAAAAGTGCACCATCACTAGTCAAGGGGATACTGATAAAAGATGTCAAGGGTCTGGATACAAGCAAACATCCAGATATTTTTGAAAGGTGAAGAAGGTGATTTAGATTGATTCCAGGGAAAATTTTAGAATGGATTATTAAAATTGATAGTTTGTAATCACTTAAAAAGGGAAGAAGTGATCATTATGAGTGAATAATTTATATTAAGTTACATTAAGAATGAGTTGTGTTTTATTAAATCTGATAAATTCATTTCCTTCTTTTTAAAGAGCTGATAACCTGGTACATCAAGGGAATAGTGTGGATATAGTCTGTATCGATGTTAGTGAGTCATTTGATAGTCTCTCATGATAGGCTTACAGAAAAGAAGTGAATCAGTAAATAGTATCAATAGGTGATTCAAATTTGTATCACTTTCCAAACAAATACAGGTAAAAGAATGTTGATTAATGGAGTGATGTCAACTTGGAGTCTAATCAAGTGAAGTACAGAAGGGCTCTCTGGAGTTTAGTTTTTTTTTAAATATTATTAATTATTGTATAAAGGCATAAATAGGATATCATATTTATAGATGATATGAATCTGGAATGAGTGAAAGCCCTACAGTATCTTGCCCTACTTAGACAATATTTAGAATATTTTGTTGAGTAATGGGCACTATATTTTAGGAGGGACATTTGATAAACTACAAAGTATCCAAATAAGGGCAGCATAAATAATGAAGGGCCTTATGTTTGTATAATATGGGGATAAATTGAGACAGCTCTCCATCAACAAGCTTTTGTTAACTACCTATTATATCTCTGGAGAAGAGAAGAATCATGAGGAAAGATATGATACCTGTTTTCAAATATTTGAAAGTTTGTGATGTCAAAAAGTGGGTCACTCCAGTAAGCATGTCCTGTAGAGAATTGGAAATATGGTCTGGAAATTGGTAGACTTGAGCCATATTCAGCAGTCCCATGCATAGAAGTGATAATTGAAGCAGTAGGAGTATAAGAACAGGATCCATGCAAAAGCAAAATCTTGCATTGCTGAAAAGGTAAGAACTTCATCTGTCAGGTATACAATTGCTACAGTACCCAGTGGGGAGGAAAATTATATTTTCTCTGAAGCATGCCTTTGTGCTGAGTGCTCACTTTCCTTTGGGGAGTGACTGACTGTATAAATTTTGTGTTTGAGTTATTCTAGTATGTCATGGAGAGAATGCTAGGGAGATAGCAAACAGCAAGCTTTACTTTAAACTCTAGAACAGTGTGGCTGTCTTGAAAAGAACATGAACTCCTGAAATGCTATAAGCTCCTCCAATCTGCATTGGAAATTCCTTCCCTGGAAGGTTTATGAACAAAATAGTGAATGAAAGCATTACTGAAATTGGCAAAAGAGAGAAAAAAAACAAACTAACGAAATTCCTCTTTTCCTCTTGCTGGAGACTGATTATTTCCTTTCTTTTTTTTAACCTTATATTACATCTTTGAATCAATACTATGTATTGGTTCCAAGGCAGAAGAGTGGTAAGGGAAGGCAATGGGGGTTAAATGACTTGCCCAGGGTCACACAGGCAGGAAGTGACTGAGGCCAGATTTCAACCTAGCACCTCCCGTCTCTAGGCCTGCTCTTAATCCACTGAGCCACCCAGCTGCCCCCAAGACTAACTATTTTCTGAAAAGAATGAGAATATGGTTTGGAATTAAGTTAATTCTATATGAAGTATTTAATTTTTCCTGTTAGTATTTGATTTTCATTTGGCCCTTGTCATAAGTCTATATTTTGTGAGGGCCTTTTTGCAGAAAGGAAAATGCTTCCATTACGTTTTGGCTGATTCAGAGTTCATCCTCTAACTGTGGAGTACTTTGAGAAAAACAGAGGTGATTCCACATTCCTCTAGTATATTTCCTGGAGATGTAGGACCAGCTTGAAAATAATGTAAAACAGGGACTAAATGACAACACTGGAGCCAAGGTAGGAGGAGGAGAACAGCAGGGTTTAGTGTGAGCCAAATTTGTTTTTAATGCTTTGGATGTTGACTGATAGAAACCTTATCATTATCAAACATTTATATAGCCTATAATGCTTTCAAAGTACTTAGTTATAATTTTTATTAGTCATCCTCCTTCACCACCACCACATGTGACAAGTTGATAGCTTATAATTTTGGAGATGAAGACAAGTACTTTTCTGAGGGCTGGGCATCAAAGTATGGACACAGTTGGTCAATTTCTGATTTTTTTCTTATTAACTTAAGCTGGAGAAAACTCTTTTTTCGCAGATAATAACAACTCTCATTTAGATAGTTTAAAGTTTGCAAAGCATTTCTTAAATATTTAATTTTATCTTTACAAGAACCCTGTGATCTCACTCTTATTATTATCATCTCCATTATACAATTGAAGAAACTGAGGCAGACAGGTTAAGTTATTTGTTCAGAATCACATACCTAGTTAGTGTCTGAAGTCAGATTTGAACTTCTGACACCAGGTTCAGAACTCTATCTACTGTATGACCCCTGCCTTTCAAGATAATGACTCTAACAGATACCAGTGGACCTGTTAGCTTATTGTGACTCATCACTTCCTTGTTGGCTTAGAGAAAAGACTGTAAAAAAACCAAAAAAAACAAAAAAACAACTTTTAAAATTTAAAGTATCTGCCATACAAGCTTAGCTGCTCAGTTGTTATCACAACAGTTCCTAGTATGTAGTGGTGCTTAATAAATATTTTTTGGTTGATTGACAAATTTCAATGTAATTTCAGGTTATTTTAGCACCAATTGCTGAGTATGTGTTTTCTAGCATTTTTTTTGCTTTAGAGAGGCATTGTGGTGAATAGAATGTTGAACTTAGAGTTGGGAAATTTGAGACTGAATCTTCAGATAATTTCTAGCTAAGAGACCCATTACAGGTCACTTCACTCCACAAGAGCTTAGTTTTCTCACAGGTAACATGGGGATTATATTTTTATCATCTCCCTCTCTAAGTTACTGTGTAAATTGTTCTGTACACTTTAAATGCTATATAATGTGAGTTCTTTTTACTCTATTACTCTTAGTTCCAGTGCATTTTAATCTTCAAAATGGTCCTTTTGACCATTTTCGCAGGAGAAATTAAAAGAAGGTATTTCCCAACCAGTCTAGTCCATTGCTACTATTTTTGGTAGACAGTTAATAGAGGAATAGGGTAAACTGTTGTTTTTTATCTTTTGCTATTTCCAATGCTACCTCTCATTCCCTCCAACTAATTCTTTAGGCATCCAGTTAGCCTAGATGATTTTCGAGATATCTTCCAACTTCAGTATTCTATGATCTGTTATCAGAAGATCATCTTTCTTTTTGGAATGAGAAGGCCTGACATGGAGGTTTGTACTCATGCAGCACTAAGGCATATTGCCCAATTGTAGATAATTGTGTGACTATCACTGCTTGGCCAAGAAGAACCAAACCATTCTATGCCACAAAGGCTTCTGAATTTATTTCTGTAGGTGGCTACAAGGGTAACATCTTACCTTGGCAAGTTTGGCTTTGTTTAGCAAATGTGATTTATTTCTAAAGCAGTTTGCATGATTTTTGATCTTGCTTTGAAGGCAAATTATCTTTTGCAACCTCTGCTAATTTCTAGGCATGATTAGCTTCTCAGGCGAATCACTTTATCTGAGCACCTGTATACTTTGAATTCAAAATAGGATATTTTGTCTTCTAACTTGAGTTAAACTGAAGGTCTTGTAGAAGTCATCTAAATGACTCCTGCGAGATCCCTTTTCTTCCATTTGTCTTTTAAGTTGTAATATTAGTAGCCAGCAATGATATAATGCTACAGGGTTTTATAACACACTTCCCCAATGTTATCTCATTTGGTCCTCATTACAATCCCATGAGATAGGTGCTATCATCACTTCCATTTTATAAATGAGCAAATTGAAGTTGGGATAGATAAAGTGACTTCCCTGGGGCCACATAGCCAGTAAGTTTCTGAGGCAAGATTCTAGCTTCTTTGTTTGATTTTTTTAAAGGCCAATATTCCAGTTCTGTATTTTTCTATCATTTCCTTTATTTGGCTTATGCTTTAAGCATGGCCAACAGGTATGGTGATGTTAATGGAAGAAAAGATGTGACTTTCATAAACTCAAAGTTTCTCATTTAGCAGGGCTTGTGTATGAGATGGAACCCAATGAGCCTATGCCAATTCAACTTTTTCTGACTCATCATGTGAGCCAATAAATGTTGATTACCCAATTGTTTTGTATCCCCAAAATTGACCAAAATAGATGGAAATGACTTAAACTACATAATGAGAAATATTTATTGGGTATACCAACAATTTCATTTAGGGTGAAATATGATTGACTTGGAAGCCAGTGGGGACTTAGTTTGTAGTGCTTTCTTGTCTGGAAGTTATCATCTGAGATAACCCAGAAATCCAAGGGCATCAAATGCCCTTCTGTGGTTAAAAAGTTGGTGAGAATCTAGTTTGGTGCCCATTGCAGATGCTAACATATTTGTTGAGTGAATGAGTTAAATGATAACTAAGCATTTGGCCAGTAGTTTTAAAATAACACCATTTTTGTACTTGGGAGGGAAGGGCAGTGAAAAGATCGAAGAACAGTAGTCATGGATTGTTATCTTTGGAAATTTTTGCCTTTTGTCCACCCTCTTTGGGAAAAACCATCCAATTTTGTCCCTTTAAGCCTTAGGGTCTCATGAAAGATGGCATATGGGAGAGACCATCTAGTGGTTCTCTTATTTTCTGCATCTGAGCCATTCAAATGATCCCTGTAGGAGACGTTTACCTATATTGTAAGGAGCTAAGGAAGTCAATGTCAGTACTGCCCTGTGTTCCCCAAATTAATAGAGTCTCTGTTGTGTTCCCATCATTCTGAATCTGCCCACATCTTCTATCATTCTTGGGAGTGATTTGAATTATGTGTTGTTCAGTCATTTCAGTAATGATTGACATTTTGTGACCCAGTTTGGAGTTTTCTTAGGAAGTAACCTAAAGTGATTTGCCATTTCCTTCTCCAGCTCATTTAATAGGTGAGGAAACTGAGGTAAACTGAGTTAAGTAACATTCCCAGGGTCACATAGCTAGTAAGTGTCTGAGGTCAGATTTGAACTCATATCTTCTTGACTCCAGGCCTAGTACTCTATTCACTGCTCTGCCGAGCTGAGTTGTGTGAGAATTATGAAATAGAACCATTTCCATGTTTTATTCCAGCAGCTTAAGTAAACTCAGATTACCATTACTGCTGTTTTATGCTGGCATCAAATTTCCTTGCTCTTGAGTCTCTTTTGACACCAATGCTTTACAGGTTACCCACCTAGATTAAAAAAATCAAACTTGTGTCTTGTTGGTAAATAAGTTTGTAAATATTTATGGTGTGTGTCAAGCATATGGAAGAAATAATTCAGAAGTATCATACCCCCTTTCTTTAGAGGTCATTGTCATTAAGCATTTTTTTTGCTCCCATTGTTTCCATTTGGGTAACAGATTCCCTTGAAGTAGGATAGACACAAACACTTTGCCCACATTTTCTATTCTTTGTTCAAATGATTTTACAAGGTATTTTTATTGTTCTCATTAATTTTTTCTTATTCTTGTTATAAATGGACAAACTAGTACCTCAGCCATACAAATTATAAATTTCATTCATTTCTATTATTTGATTATTGTTCTAATTTTTATAAGATTCTTACCTTTGGGTATCATTCGTCTATTCTTTTTTTTTAATTTTTTTTTATTTTAAACCCTTAACTTCTGTGTATTGACTTATAGGTGGAAGAGTGGTAAGAGTAGGCAATGGGGGTCAAGTGACTTGCCCAGGGTCACACAGCTGGGAAGTGGCTGAGGCCGGATTTGAACCTAGGACCTCCTGTCTCTAGGCCTGGCTCTCAATCCACTGAGCTACCCAGATGCCCCTCCTCTATTCTTTTTTAATGGTTTTGTCAATTTTTTTAAACCCTTAGCTTTTGTCTTAGGATCCATACTATGTATTGTCAGAAGAGAAGTAAGGGGTAGGCAGTGGGGATTGTGACTTGTCCAGAGTCACTCACCTAAGGCCATATTTGAAGCCAAGACCTCCTGTGTCCAGACCTGGCTCTCTTTCCACTAAGCCACCTAGCTTCCAACTTGATTCATCTTTTCCAAGTTTCAATTTGGTTATTAGATTATAGTTTTCCCCTGTCTTCTTTTCTAAATAATTAAAGGAAAATTATTTCATTTTATTAACTATTTTCATCATGGAAATAAAGATGTTTGCAATTCAAAGGCATTAAAACTCCAAATGGAATTTTTTAATCCAAGAAAAAGGCCATTTTAAGAAGGTTGAACAGAAAAGAAATGGCTTGATATTATAAAAATTCTGGTCATCTCTTAGCTGCTAGTGTGAAGACAAAATCTCTGTGAAGCAATTCTATCTCCCATTGAATTCCACATACTGTGGTAATTTTGTTGAATAGCTGTCAGAGGTCACAATTCATAATGGTATATTCACAATGTCTAGAAAACATCACTATTCTTAGGATTTCTAGTCTAGTTTATTCACTAGAAGCCACTTAGTATTTTATTAATAAATTCCCAATGGATGTCTTCTGCATCCATTCCTGTGCATGGACTGCTTCCCATGCCTTAAATGCATTCAACCCCCATCCCTGCCTAATAGAATCCCTAAGTTCCATCAAGCAATTAAGAATGCCAAGGAAATGCCAAAGAAGGAGATGAGAATTCATGAAGTGCCAGTTTAATACATTTATTTAAGCACTATTTATTTATCTCTATTTATTAAGTGCTAGTTTCAGTACTAAGTGCTTCCTGGATTGTATATCATTTAATTCTCACAACAGTGCTGGAAGATAGGTGCTATTATTATCCCCATTTTACAGTTTAGGAAATTGAAGCAATTAGAGGTTAAATGACTTGCTCAGAGGCACACAATTAGTGCCAGAGACAAGATTTGAACTTAGGTCCTCTCGACTACAGTATAGGTGTTTGCAGTGTCTCCCTTCATGATCATGTGTATATTGTTTTCCTTAAAAGAATGTAAGTTTCTTGAAACTTAGGGGTATTTTTTCTTTCATATCTGTATAGTTAGTACCTAATATATAGTGGATACTTTTTAAATGCTAGTTTGATTGCCTTGATTTGTGTCGGCTTATAAATAATTCATTAACATCTCCAGAGAGGAACTTTGTAGCAGTTCAAAGTATTGCATTCCTTTTTGGTTGGCAATGCCCTACCACTAGGTGGGACCACTAGATGGTGCATTGGGTAGAGCAGGAGAACTGAAGTCAGGAAGATTCCTCAGTTTAAAACCAGCCTCAGTTATTTACTAGCTGTGTGACTCTGGGTAAGTCACTTAACACTCCCTTAGCTTGCTCATTTGCAAACTGAGCTGTAGAAGGAAATGTCAAACAGCATTCTTATCTTTGCCAAGAAAAACCCAAATAGTGTCATGAAGAGTTGGACACAACTGAGAGAACTGTACAATAGCAACATCCTCCTCCTCCTTAACCTCCATATGGAAGGGTCTCAGGGTAGCAAGGATAGCCAAGTATTTCAAAAAGACTTTCAGGGTAGAGGTAAAAGGGAGTGTTTGAGTTTTTAATGGATGTTTAACTGTCGAAGTGATTAAATCTGATTCAGAATCATGGGAAGAAAAAAAATCCCTGCCACCTAGTGGATGTTATATAAATGTTATTATTATTATTATTATTATTATTATTATTATTATTCTTTACCTCAGGCTTAATAAATTCCAGGTAAGTGTTATTTATAGTTTTAGTATATGTGAAGTACACTGAACTCCTCAATATTAAGAGTTCAATTCTGCTGTGTTTTAGAGAAATGAACTCAGTTTCTGAGTTTCCATTGCTAAACAAACTTCCTATAAAAATCCTTTGTATAGATCATAGATATTACTCAGGAAATATAATGATATGAGTGCCTCTATACATAAAAATGGTTTGAAGAACCAGCAAGATAAGAAGCAAGGAGTCTATCATTCATTCCTTTTCTTCTCTTGAGCATCATTTCTCTTCCCATGCAAAATTTCATCATGCTGAATTGTGATCTCAACTGAAATGTTTGTTTTCTAAATGCATATTCCCTTCTTTGAATAATGAACAGTTAAATCCAGACTAATAGGCTAAAATACTTTTTCTTGAAAGTCCAAACACAATGTAATGATAGCAGTTATATGGGTAGAATAATTAATTTTTTCATTATGTATCTACCAAAGTACATATTTCTAAAGCTAGAAAAATGTTCAAATTATTCAGAAGAATTTGAATAGATTATTTTAATTTGGTAAACATGGAGTTTATTATTATAAATCAAAAACATCTTAGATTTCTTTAAATATGTGTTCAGTAATCTTTTGATCAAGGTCTTACCCAAGTGGAGTTTTATAACCTACAAAAATAAAGACGGAGTTAAGATAACACACTGCTTTTTGAAAAAAAATTAAACTTACCTAAAAATATTTTTGCCAATAAACTAAAAGATAACAGTTTTTCTTGGCCTCTGATAAAGAAAAAATGCTAATTCTCTGTACTCCTTCATCCTAGACATATGACTGCATCATGAAATAGAGCAGACCATACCTCACTTTTGACCAAGTTTCAGGACTTATAAAAAATTAAGCATCCTTAAGTAACAGGAAACCACTTCAGTGGATCGATGTCCTGGTTTCCAAAGTTGGCCTCATGTAATTGAAGATGGGCTTGGGTTTCTGAACTTTTGCTACAAGTGCATTAGTATTTTGATTTTGTATCTAAGTGGTAAATCTGTATATTATTAGATCGTTTATGCTAGTCTAACCAATTTAAATGCTCTTTTCTATATAGCAAGTAGGAAACTCAATACAGTGGTCTTTTCTTCTAGGGTAAAACTTATTGATAGTTTGAGAGAAAGTTTTATTTTTTTTTAATAGCCTGGCCACTAATGATGAATTCTTTGGCCTTAACAATTTGAAATATGTATAAAACAAGTTCATAGTCTTGTGAAGTTCACTTCTGCTTTTGCAGTATTGTTGGCATAGAAGCAGAAAAGAAGCAGAGAGTATGAAGAAAACCATCATTTGCAAAGTTTGTATAGACATTAACTATACTTGTGAGATCCTTTTGAAGTGACAATGAATGAGCACTCTATTAACACAGGGTCTAAGGACTTGCCTTTAAAAAACTGATTATTTTTAATACAATTGACTTCCTTTATATTCCTATGTAGTTTATTTTATGCATTTAAAATATTATTTGGAGAAGAGCTCTATAGTCTTGACCGCAGGGTCCAAGGGGTCCCTAATACAAAAAGGGTTAGAATCCTTATACGAGAGGAACTGAATTGGTACTGTATGCTTGAGGTTGTTGTTCAGTGATAACCTTGTGGGAATGCTACTAGATGAACTGAATAATATCAGTTTTGACATTTGTCTCTATGAGTGAAACCAGAAGAGAAAAGAAATTGCTGATAAATAGAACAATTCACAAGTTTCCATGGAGAGGCAAGTAAAGATGCCTTTGTCAAAGGCTGGTTTAAAAGAGGAGACATCTGGGGATGATGCAGATATGTTCCAAGGTATAGGGGAGAAGAAGGGGCTTCTATTTTCTCAGTAGAAGAGGTGAGTTCTTCTACTGAGTAGGAGGGCAGGAGGAAATATGCTTCATAGCACTTACTCTGTGTTGCAGGTACTGCACTAAGTGCTTTTTACAAATATTACCTCAATTGTTCTTCACAACAATCCTGTCTGGCAGCTGCTATTATTAATGTCATTTTACATTTGAGGAAATTGAGGCAGCAGAGGTTAAGCAGCTTACGTAAGGGCATACCCGTAAGTGTGTAACTTTTAACTCGGATCTTCCTGACTCCAGGCTCGGTACTTCATCTATTTGTAACTCCAGTAAGGGGGCAACCTGCTGGTTAGTGGCTAGAATGGGTTGTGGTCCTTCTTTTGACCTTGTTTGTGAAATCAAGAACTCCATTTTTGAGAAAGCTACTTCGCAATCACAGATTGTACCATTAATCTTGGCCTGAAGTTTTACAATGAATGTTCTTAAATACAAGGAGAATTGGATGACTAGATCACCAAAAATCAATATTCTTTATCAGAATTCCTTACGGTATATTCAAAGTTGACAGCATAATTTTTATGAATGACAGCAAATACAAAACATCATGGGTATAGATATAGGGACCTTTTACCATCTAGTCTAACCCCCTTTTTTCTCAGATTGAGAAAAATTGACACCCAGAGAGATTAATAAGTTACTTTATTCAAGACCACACAGGTAGAAATGAATGTAGATTCAAGCTCATTGTCTTAGACTGACTTTCACTCACCTTTCCTTGGTACTACTTGGCTTCAATAGTCTGAAATAGTAACAGTATTTTTCTTTTTAAGTCCATAAACGAAGCTAGCTCATGCTAGTAAGAAAATCTATACTATAAAAAAACCCATACCTTCCATCTTAGAATCAATACTGTGTATTGATTCCAAGGCAGAAGAGCAGTCAGGTCTAGGGAATAGGGATTAAGTGACCTGCCAGGTTAACACAGCTAGGAAGTATCTGAGGCTAGATTTGAATGCAGGACCTCCTATTTCTAGGCCTGGATCTAAATCCACCCAGCCACTTTGCTGCCCCATAAAATCCATACTTTTTAAATGGTATGAGAAATTATCTTCACCTAAAATTATAATAAAAACTTATTTTAATGATCTGTAAAATCTAATTCTGTTAAAGTTCCATATTTTCAAACTAACTCTCAACATGCATTTGTAGAAAAGCAATGGCAGAAGTTTATAATGATTTTAATTTACAGAAAAAAACTTTATTCATAATTAGACTAGTTCTGAAACATTTAGCATGCTAATTAATAATTACTAGGGAGAACTATGAATTAAACATGGATTAAAACAATTTAATGCCAATAATATTTACAGATTTTTGTTACTTTTTTCTATAATAAATATATCGACAGATATTTTGTGTCCACTGTGTTCAAACCATTGCCTTCTTATCACTTGTATAGTTTTAAATTTTTAAATGCATTTTTTATATTATAATTCCAAGGTATCTCCTTCCTTTCCTCCCCTCCCCACACTAGAAAATGTGGTTTGATAAAAACCACTTACATTATACTGCAATAATTTCATAGAATCATAGTTTTAGAATGGGAAGGAAATGTAGGCACCATTATGTTCAACTGTCTTATTTGACAGATGAGGAAACTGAGATAGAGAAGTTAAATGCCTCACTTAAAGTAACGTGGGTAGTAAGTGACAGAGGCAGGATTTAAAAATTGAAATCCTTTGACTCCAGATTTACATATTTCACTTGGTGAATCAGAAATGTCCTAATGTTAGTCCAAATGATTCATTCTTATTTTAAAACTTAATTGCTCAGTTGTTTTAATACTAAAGGAGAAATTGTAAAAGACAGAAACGGAAAATCTATTGACTTATGATTTTCACAGCTGGAAATCTTCCTCAGCTAATGTGAAAGACTTAGAAGTGCCTATAAGTTTTATTTTCTTCTGATAATGTAAAGTGATATATTTTAATGACGGAATTAACTATGTGTAATCTGACAACTTGATTATTTATAAAATGGCTGAAATGATCACACTGACTATGAACATAAGGTAGCTTAAATCAACTTAGTCATGTTAACATGGCAAAGGTAGCGAGTGAATATATACATTTCTGTCTTCTTGTATCAGTATTATATGTCTTCCTTTTTACAACTCAATAGGGGGTTGGCACTAATTTTATTTTCTTTTATTAAGGACTTATTTGTAACTACCCTTTAGTATGAACACCTTAGAACACTTCCCACATCCTTTGTACTCCATTGTTGGTCTTTATTAGTTTACCCATAGAGGTTATAAAGTGGTAGGTGCTATTTACACAGGAAAAATACTTTTAAAGAAATCAAAACAATAAGAAAGAGAATAACATCCTGAACTTTTCAAAGTGCTTTTGAATATCAGAGAGAAATTGAACAAGCCATCAAAGAACTCCCTAAGAAAAAAATCAAAGTGCTTTTGAAAAATATTTCTAGTTCTCATTTATAAGCTCATCTTCTTGCTGTTGATTATTCATAACCTGTTTGTATGTTTTGTAGTCATGATTCTTCATGTCTCAAGGATCTGTGTGTCTCTTGCTCTCTACTTGTTTTCTACTGTGCCTCCACTGCAGAGCAGGGGGAAGGAAATTGTGTATAAATTAGTCCATTTGACTGGCTAGATCCTAGTAGAGGAGAAATATGGAACTCTAGGCCAAGAGTTATATTTTTGGATTTTCTTTTCATTTCATTTAAATATGATCACTCCAGTACCAAATCCATCCAGAAAGATGGAAATTTGACTGCTGCACAGATTTTGCATGTCTTCTGTATGAAACAGGAATTCTAAAATACAATGACATCTCTGTCTATAATTGTGCCACTAGAAAAGAGAAGGAAATAAGAAAGAATATTATTTTTAATTACATTGATATGGATACTGAAATTATCACTGAAAACTTTATGGAATCATTACAAAAATAATTCTACTTAAAGTCTAGCTAATTTGCTTATTAAAACTTCTGAAATTAAGTCGATTTAATAATTTTCAAGTGTTTGCTGTAATTTACTACCTATAACATGCACGCCTCATAATATATTAATTTGATGAATTGGCCTCAAATTTTTTTTGCATTTTTTAATCCTACGCTTTGAAATCTTCAGATGGTTTAGCAGTACCTTTACCTAAAAGCACACAACATATAGGACTTCAGTGCTTTCAATTTTTTTTCTGGTCAAAGGTGCGTGTTATAGGCTTGTCTTTGTATGGTGACTGTGGTGCTCTTTATCAATATACTTGTTCTAATGCTCTCTTAAAGTCTGGGAAACAGTGTATTTCTGAGTGATTGTACCATATTGTTCCAAATATAAGGAAACCCAGAATAGAAGGCAACCTCCAACTAGAAACAGCTCAAATATGGAAAAAGGCTGGGGGTCCAGAGCCCGGCGGGTCTGGCTGTGGTGGCAGGGGTGCCGAGGAATAGGAAGATGCCTGCCCACTTTCCCGGTGAGTGAAGAGGGGTTTTTGGCTGCAGGTGCTTTTGCCTAATTAGATTGCTACTGCTGCTGCTGCTGCTGCTGCTGCCTCCATTTCTGGAGGCTGAGTTCTGTTGGGGGGGTGGAGAGAATTCCCATGCATACAGAATGGATGATATTGGATCTCACTCATAGAGACAGAGGGTAGAGGCAGAGGCCAGACAGACTTTTCATCTTCTCGAGAGATATTACACTTTATGGATTTTTTAAAAAGTTTGAAGCTGAAGGTTGATAATTTTCACTTGCTCAAGAAAATCATCATTCAGGAAATTTACTCTAAAAGTAGTTAAATGTATATGAATATGGATTTTGAAAACTTTATAAGTAGCTCTTAATGATTTCCATATTTTCCCCATATCACCCTTATTGATATCTCTATAGAGATAATAAATTCCTTGGGGATCACATGTATCAGAAAGATGGGCACAACTAGATTTATGAATAGGCTGTTTAATTTGATTGTGACCTTTGCTTGATGATCAATTCTTGCCTTTTCTTTTCTTCTTTTTGTGTTAGTTTGCCTAGTAGAATTAACACACACAAATACATTTGAGCTTGTTACAAAAATTTTTTAAGGGACTATCAAATGCTTTTATAAAAAAGTAGTGATTTCACCATATTAACATGTAATCCATTGAGGCTCAGAAATGCAATAATACAAAGATTTTGTTGTAACAAGATTGACCTTGGCTATTTCTACAAATGCCAGTCTGCATATACCAAGCATATAAACTAATATCTATTTTTTTTAAACCCTACCTTCTATCTTAGATTTGATACTATAGGTTCAAAGGCAGATAAACAGTAAGGATGAGGCAATTGGGTGTTAAGTGACTTGCCCAGGGTCACACAGCTAGTAAGTGACTCGGGCCAAATTTGAATCTAGGACTTTCCATCCCTAGACCTGGCTCTCAATACATTATCTTTTAGCAACAGATTAGTATGGGTTAACATAAAATGCCACTGGCATATATAATAACTAGAGAATTACGCTGGATGGTTCAGTGGATAGAATATAGAGCTTATAGTCAGAGAGGCCTCAGTTTAAATCCAGCCTTACAATGTATGACTCTGGATAAGTCATTCAATATTTGTTTGACTAATCCACTAGAAAAGGAAATGGCAAACCACCCTAATGTCTTTGTGAAGAAAACTACATATAAGATCCTAAAGAGTTGGACATGACTGAACAACAAGTATAACAGAGAAATTTACACCTTTTGCAATCACTTAAATATTTTGGAAAGCTCCTAGAAAGTCATAAAATATGAAAATTGAATCTTCTATTAAATTTGGTAATTAATGATTAGAAATACCAGACATCTTGTGATAAATTTGGAATTTATGGTCACCTCTGAATTATTTTTCCCCACAATACATTCTAAAACATGACTTCTCTTTCAACTTTTATTTTGAAAAGAAAAAGAAAAGGAAATACAAGATAAACAGATATAGCCAATCCTGCTACTTTGATTTTTCAAAATGCTCAAACTTTTGGAAAGTGTTGGATCATGTAATCTGAGTAGTTTGATGTAAGAAACATTCAATTTAAAGTCAGAAAATTTAAACTTACATGCCTCTTCTGGCATTTCCAATTTATACAACGAATATTCAAGCAAGTCACTTAATCTCATTTTAGTTTTTGTATCTATTGCATTAGAGAATTGGACTAGCTGATATATGAAAGGTACCATCAGATGAATTTAGCATAGTACTTGGTACATAGTAAACACTATATGGATGTCTATTCCATTTCCCTTCCCTGCCACCTCTAAAGTCAATGAATTTGTGACTGAATTTTAATATCTCCTTAACCACCATTTATTTAGAAGACTAAGGATCCATGCCCCTTGAGAGTCTACAAAAACTAACATGTCCTATGACTATTATTATTATTATTATTAATTTGAGAATGAATCTCCCTATTTCACCCAAACTAGAAGAGCAGTGGCCACTCATGGACTTGATGACTGGCATGGAAACTGATTTGTTCTGCCTGATGTGGGCAAGTTTATGCCTCCTGTCCAAGTTACTTTCTTTATATGCTAGATTTAGTTTGAATGTCCAATCAGTTTTTACTCTATCGTAGCTCAGGAGATCTATGAAGCTTCCCCAGGAGCAATTCCTTAATAGCAGGAATTATAGGAATGCACCAGCACCATTCATGCTATAATTTGGGATGGGATAGAATAAGGAAAGGGTGTGTGATCCAAAAATTACTGGGTAAGTATGAGAGTCATAGGGCTATACAGATGTAAGATTTTTGATTGTTGTTACACCTTATACAGACTGTAGTAGTCTTGGAAAAGAGGTTAGGCATAAATTCTATATCATATCTGAAATGAGTCAAGTTTTAATAGACTGAATCTTCAGGGTGTCCTGGACTTTGAGAAAGGGAAAAAAGGTGCTGTCAAGGGTCTAACTTCTGTTTTAACTTTTTGATACTGTTTTGTCCTAGTCAATCTTCTTTCTTGCTGTTTATGGCTAAGTTCTTGGGCACCTCAGTAACTTGACTCCTTGAGAGGGATATTCAACACAGGGAGGCACATGTACCATAATAACCATAATAATAAAAGATACTCAGGACCATATGACCATCACTGCACTGCCACAGGGCCTGGCTATGCCCAGGTTGCCTTCCTCCTCCCTCCAGACTCTACATGGTTTTGTACATGATGTGGTCAGTGTTTATTTCCAGACATCAGTGGTGAAAATCTATTTTCTCTCTGTCCAGTATAGGTGTGGATCTTAAATAGTTTTCTCCCTTCACCTCAGAACATTTCTGGGTATAAAATGCATGCTGGTGCTAGTGTACCTTCAGACTATGGGCATTTTATTGCACTCAAGAAAAGAGAATTGGATCTGGTATCAGAGAACATGTAATAATGTCTATTTCTCTGGATCTCACTTCCTTCATCATAAAATGGAGAGGGGTTTGGGCTACTAACTAGGTACCCTTTATGATTTTTCCACCTCTAAATCAGTACTCTCCTAAGGTTGGGGTTCTTCACTTTTTTGTGTGTGTGTGTGTGTGTCATGGACTCCTTTGGGCAGTTTGGTGAACATTGTGGACCCCTTCACAGAATAATGTTTTTAAATGCAGAAAATGAAATGCATAGGATTACAAAGGAAAGTATTTATATTGAATTATAGCCATTACAATAAAAAAAGAAACACAAGAAGAAATGCATGCACTCCAAGTTAATAACCCCTGTTCTAGTTTGGTGTTTGCAGGGGAGCTACCATCACAGAATCAATTTGAAAGGAACACTTGTTTATTAGTCTTATCCTAGGACTTGGAAGAACCATGGACTCATTGATTGAATGAAATAAAAATGAGCTTGAGTCTTTCCTGAGGGAATGATGTCCTCTATAAAAGAGAATGAAAAATTTTCCACTAGACACCAGTTCCATAGGTGGCAGACCATTCCTTCTCTTATTCCTGTCTTGTTAGTTCTTTTTAAAATAAGGGAATTGGAATTAAGAGGTGTCACACTTGGGGTCCATGGGCTGCTAGCTGGGGCTAAACTTCCAAGTGTATCTGGACCTGAGTAAAATGTAATTGGAAAATATTTAACAAAATAGACATGCATCACTGATAATTACTGGTAGGGATCTGTTTCATTGTGAGTTTAACAAACTAGACTAAATGACTCTTAAGGTCTTTTCTAACTCTAAATACAGTGATCCCATGAAGCCAGCCTTTCTTCCATTCCTCTGTAGAATAAGTACAAGCCTCTAGAAAAACAATTCCTTGCTATCTAGCTTAATAAGATCCTGGCCATCATGGGGGAAAACAAACAGAGTCCTTAGCTCCAATTATTAAGCTGCAAGCACGCACCAAAACACATGTTCACAAGCTCCTTTGTCTTTGTTTCTTTTGTTTTTGAGGCAACAAAAGGAGACAGGAGAGTTTTCCTCAAAGGAAATAGTGTGATGAGTATTTAAATCTGAGGTGGGGAGGGGGGAAATGTACCATTAAATATTTTCCCTCCTAAGTAATGCTTTATAACAGACCCAGTTCCTTCAATACAAAAATGTAGCGTGTGTGCATTTTCTTGAAATGTGTATAATATTGCATTTGACTTGCTGACTTAGCAGTTTCAGCTGAGCTGTGGAGCAACTCATGAATTTCCTGTTTTAGAGTCACTTCAGTTTTAAAAAATCCTCCTTGAAATGTTCTTAATGGTCATTCCTTGGGTGGGTGGGTGGGGACAACTGTACTCTGGTAAATCAGAGATGATATTCAGAAAGTGTACAAAGATAACTTGTTGGCTTAGTATTCTTGTTGGTCCTGCAAGAAGCAAGTATATTTTAATAAGAAGAATAGATATAATTTAGAAACGAGCCAGAAGTATGTGCTTTTTTACCTTTCTCAAATGAAACAACTCATCTCATTTGCCAGCAAAACTGAGTATGACAATGACATCTGCTTAATTAGTTCTAAACGACTTTTGTTTAATAACAAAGTTGTTGATTTTTTACTAAGGGTCCTTTTAGGTTGCCATCAGGGGCTGATGGGAATAACAGTTCACCCACCTCTCCAGCTAGCTTCAGCGGACATACCACACCTTCTCAGCAACCTGAACCAGTGGTACATACTCTTAAGGTAAACAATAACACACAACCATGCATCTAGAATTTCAGTTGTGTTTGCCTTCTTCCCACAGTGTGGTTTCCTCTCACAGTCTTGCTGTTTCCATAGATGTTTTTCCTTGATATTATTATTTCTTTTGGTTTAAACATTTTAATTTTTGAAATTTGTTTTTAACAGATGAATGTTTTTTGGAATGAGAAATTTTGACTTTGGGGAGTTAATGTGGAATCCTCATTGTTTTCTCTGTGTTACAAATAATCCTATCCATAACTACATCAAAGTTGGTCTAATGTGCATATACACACGTATGTATAAAATACTATTATTTATATGTGCAATGTATGTAGCATGGATGTCTTCAGATACTGAATTTTAAGGTTTATCAAAATGTGACAAGACATTATATTTTCCTTCCCTCATGCCCTTTAACATCTTATTCCCCAATCCTGCCCCACATGAGAAAGAATTTAAAAAAAAATCTCATAACCAAATAAACAAACAAAAAAGGAAGCAAAAGCCTTCTTTAGATGGAGGCAGCAAAACCATAAATGTTCATTAAAAATGCCCTTTATCTGGATATCTTTATAACAACAAATTGCATTTAACAAAGTTTCATAAATTTTCAGTGAAGAGTACATGACAACTTGGATGTTAACCTTTGTTTTATTTGGGGCTGGGGGGGCGAGAGGTCCCAGCTACTAAGCAAATTAAGAGTATAACTATCATGTTTAATGTAATGTTCACACAAACACAGTGTTTTAGGAGACTGATAGGATTAAATTAAACAAATATTTCTTAAATAATTGCTTTGTACAAGGCACTGTATCAGATAGTAGGACTACAGAGACCAAAAATCCCCTGAAACTGGACCCTACACTCATAGAAAAACATCTATTTAAAGTCAATGAAATTATAGGCTTAGAATAGAGCAGTAGTAGAGATGGCTGATGTTCTGATATGACAATTACAGAATTATTCTTATCTGTTAATTGAAAGGTATGCACTCAACATTGCAAGAATCTGGGATTCCTTTGGGACAGTACTCTTTCCAATGATGTAGACTTGAAGCCTTTTATAACTTGGAGAGCTGCAATGCCCCCAAATTCAGATGCTGGCAGCCAGCCTGTTGAGAAGCTTCTGTGAATTTAGCTAAGTTCTTCACTCATGGACACAGTCATTTACTGGCTCCAGCCTGATAAGGCTTTCAGACCTTACTTTCTGCTGGCATTGCTCTTAAGAGCCTAGGACCACTTCTGTGCTCATGAAGGCAGTTCTTTAATTGGATGCTCATTTGTGGCATGCACTTGAAAGTAATGAAACATCATCACACTTATATCATCAGTCAGAATTAGGGAATTTGTTCTCTAATGGCGTGTATTATGGAAAGATATTAATATTTCTTGGAATCTTAGCAAATTTAATAGGTACCAATTGAATAGGATAAAATTCTATCTCTCAACTATGTTATGGTTTCTTACTCTGATTTTTCTGTTGACTTTCAGTGTTGCCTAGAGCAAATCAATCTTTCTCTCCGCTTTACTTTCCTCAGCCATGGAAAAGGAAGAATCAGCCTTTCCTTTGTTTTAAGGATTTATTAGTTTTGAAAGGATGAAGATTCTCCTAAATTCTTCCTAATCATTATATTTAATTCTTATCAGAATTAAACTCTACCGTAATGGAAAATGGAAGCATCACCCATGGCATAGAGACTAAAGAGCAGTTAATGATTCCCCTAGAATTTAGATTTGGTTTTGGACTGCATTGTATAATTTCTATTTGGCAAAGATTTGCCTCCCTAATTAAATTTTCCTTTGAATAACACAAGATTCCTAAACTGCATAGCTGCTAATACCAGAATTATGCTGGGTCATATTCAGGGTTTGCTCTTTAGACCATAGATAATTCCCAAAGTGGTTAAAACTACAGATAGGTAATTAAGAGGATTCTGATGTTCTTTGAGATGGCTCAAGAGATCTTTTTGAAGGCAGAGGTGGAGTTATAATACACTGTGGAGAAGAAGTCATGGCACTAAGAAGGACACTGCCCTAGGCATTACCATTCTAGATTATAAAGGGAGTTACTGATCAAACCAGGACGTTTCTACAACATGACTTCTCTCTAATGCTGGTAAAATTATGGGTCCAGAATTCTTCCTTCCCCCCACCCCAACTGCCCACTAAAAATGCACCTATCTAGATGCCTGGTATATATTTGTTCACTGACTGCCCAAGACATCATGCTAAGTGCATTACCATTTGGTTACAAATGTGAAGGTTGTATTTTGGTAGTTTTTCATTAAATAAAATGAGAGCAAATTGAAATATATTTGGGAAATACATAATATAAGAGTATCAACTTTGGAGTGTTGTGTTCACATACCCTTGAAAAAGCAATGGGCTTTCCTCCTTCCTTTCAAAGTATTTGAGTCATTTGAACCTGTTGTAGTTTCAAATGGCCAAAGGTCACAATTTTGTAAAGAGCAGCATTTTTGGTATTATAATTTTAATAGTTTCCTAATCCTTCTGCTATGATTGGAGACTCTCAGTGTGTCCTAATTTGGGGGTTAGGAAAGAAAAAAATGGTCTCCTTAATTTTCTCTATAATTAGTCCACTAATTATCATATAAAATTTTACCTCATGAGAGTGAGTAATTTAGGGAAACACATTTGAGTATGCTATATAATTATATGTTATGATTACATAGAATACTTTGTTTAAGTTAGTGGTTGAAATCTATCCTTTAGAAATGAATTGTTTTTATTGAATAACTGAAAGGTCTTTAATATGGAGTTGATTTTTTCTTTTTTTTTTGAAAACTACTGGGAATCAGAAATGTGCATCAACATATTTTAAAGAAAATGTTCTTTATTAAGTATTCTAGGAATTAGAAATATACCCTTATATAGATATATAAATATTAAAAAAATTATAGCCATTTGGCAATCTTTCCTTTCAGAAGTCATCACACTAGAGCTGATCTGTCATGAGATTATTTTCCCTTCTCAAAAAAAAAAATTACAACTAGGTCTTTGGTCCTTATCTTCCTCCATATCCCTAGGAGTTTTTTTTTTTCTAATTGACCTCAGAGGGATCTCCGTGCCTGAATGAACATGATGGTGGGAGTGTGGAGCTGAATGAAAAATTAGACCCCTTATAATGATGCTATAGTCATCTCTTGCTTATTAAATGCATACTAACTATTAATCAGGGCTTCAATTCATTTAGTAGAAATTAACTGATTTAAAGTACACTTCTCTGGGGTGTATTACAAATCAAATAGGTAGAAAAAAAGGAGTCTCATACTCTGTGCCCTTCAAGTTTTCTATGAATATTCATATAAAGCTAAAAAGCATATGAGCAACATTTATCCAATCTGAGTATAGGTGTCAGGTTTTCCTTTATTTCTTTGATTTTTTCCCAAATTAAAGAAGAAAATGCACATAGAAAAAATGACCAATTTCTAATTCCCAAGGACTTATGTTATAATTAGATTGCTCATTGTGGGGCTAAAATTTTAGAAAGAGCAATACAGTGATAGACTTTGTGCACTTGAAGTGAATGGACTACTTCATGCCTGTTCATTTATTTCAGCTCGCCTATTAGTATAGATTAGTTGGTTGTAGATTTGGCTGTGGGGATATCCTGGGAGAACTTAGTACATACATGTGTGTACATGTACTCACTTTCACATTCTCTTTCTCTCTGTCTCTCTGTATCTCTCTCTCTCTCTCTCTCTCTCTCTCTCTCACACACACACACACACACACACACACACACACACTCACGGAGAAGACTAACATGTATCTCACTACAACCCTAATTATACCTTTCTTGGTTGCAACCAATGAGAGGGGTCCCTAATATGAGTAAATTCCCATCCATTATAGCCAACTCTTACATTCCCAGTGTCCACATGACACACAAATCAAACAATCTTGGGATAAAATTATTTGGGCTGATGATTATGACAAAGGTATGTACAACAATAGATACTTCAAAATGATTAATGCCATTAAGTTGTCTTTTTGATCAAGGTAATTTGATGTATTTTGGTTATTTTGAACATGAATGGAATATAGTTGCTGACTTTGTGTCATCCAAAAAATTGTGGAAATCAACTTATGAGTGATTGATTTAGAAAATTACACAGGTATGCACTCAAAGTATATGAGTTTCAGAACATTTGATTTAGACTACTTTGCCATGAACACAATTTACGTATAAAAGACCAGAAATTTTATAAGGTGGATTTCCTTATTGCTTTGACTTATAGCTAACAAATCAGTTCTTTTTTATATGAAATTTATTTTTCTTTCTCAATAAATCCAGGTCTTGGATGTTCAGGAAAATGTAGATCGTCAACAGGGTAAAGAGTATGACCATGACCTTAGTGAGACAGAAAAAGCTATAGTCAGAGAAATGTGCAATGTAAGTTTTATGTGCTTAATTCTGTATTCTGTATTGAAACTTCATCATAGCTAAGTTATTGCTCCATAAGTACCTATTTTTTAAAAATGCTGACAGAATGACTTTTAAAATTTTATATGAAAATGAAATCAGTTACCCTCTGTTTCATCTGCCATTTGATTCTGGAGCATTTATGAAAATAGTAATCCTATCATAAAACATTTAGGTCAGAAATAATTTACAAAGTCTGTATGCTAGAGCAATTTATGAAACTTTCTCAGTAATTTCCAGATTGACTATCCAAAATGGTAATATGCCATGGGATAATAATCATTTTATTTCCTTGAACAAAAATTTAAATAGCATCTTTGTTTCATAATTTTCCTCAGTTCCTTGCTTAGTGATGAACACATGATTTTTTTTAAGCTTGTATTTTTTGATGCACTCTTGTTTAATATAATACTAGGAACATGATCATCATCTTTATAAATATTATTTTCTAGGTTCCCTCATATAAGAGATAATATGGTTATATTCAAAGTCTTTTATTTACTCTACAGGAGTTGTCACACTAACTCAGAAAGCACTGCTATGAATCTATATGTAGATGTAAAGGTAATTAAATATATGAAAATATTATGTAAATTATACAAAAAGAAAAACACAGTAAGAACCAGTGTTTTATTTTCAAGATATATGCTCTATGTAGTTGATGTGGTAGGGATTTTTAGAAAAATCTCAAGCTGTCATTCTGAGTGAGAAACACATTTTATTCTAAGAAGTAATTAGAGGATAAGGGAATTTATGAAAGTGGTACAGGGAATTTGGTAGAAGATTATTTGTATTATAGAGAGGAAAACATGGCAGTTTTTTATGAAGTATTGGCTTATGCTTTCTAGAGATTGTTTTTCTCTTTACATCTTTTCATTCCTTTTGACTTCAAATTTTCTTAGAAGTACAATGCAAAAACTAAATTTGCTGTGGTCAAATTCTGCCCGCCTTTCTTATTTGGTAAATAAACATATATGTGGCAATTCTACTGAATTAAATGCGAGTTTTATATTTTCTCTTGAAGAGAATAGGAAATTATTATCTGATTCTCCTGTGAACTGTGGTCTGTCATTGGCTATTGTGCTGTTTTGTTTGTTTTTTTCTTTTTCAATGCTTTCCAAGCCATTTGCTTGCATTTCCTAGCCTCATTTTGTTATGTTAAAAAAATTTGGACATATTTGCCTTTCCTTCCCTTTCCTTCCCTTTCCTTCTCTTCCTTTCCCTTGCCTTCCCTTCCCTTGCCTTCCCTTGCCTTCCCCATCCCTTCTCTTTCCTATCCTTTCTTTTTCCTATCCCTTCTTTTTCCTATCCCTTCCCTTTCCTTCACTTCCCTTCCCTCCCCAATCCTTCTCTTTCCTATCCCTTCTCTTCTTTTCCCCTTCTTTCTTCTTTTCTTTTCTCAAGACTGGGTTTTTCTATTCCTACCAGGCTAGAAGTGCAGCAGCCAGTCATAGACCTAATTCCACTACTGATCAGCAAAGAAAAGTTTACTTGTTTCATTTCTAACCTGGCCAGGCTTACCTTTCCTTATGTATCTTATGACTTTCCACTCTTGGTGCTCACCATATTGGTTCCAGATTTAGAGTGGACACCTGATCAGACTTAATCCTACTGCAGCTCAGAACTTCAGAACTCAGGTAATCCACTAGATGCAGCCTCTTGGTTATAGGCATGTGCCACCACTCAGCCATTTTTTTCTTATGTTTTCCTAGGCACTCCAGCGTTGCCTCCTCTAAATAATTTCAAGTGACCCTTTTCTTTTTTTAATTGAATAAGACTTCTCACGTAATAATGATGATTCTTCACTTTGATTAATAAATTAATCTGATATAAGTAAATAATAATGAAAGAATAATAAAACTGGAATGGGTTTTTGAGATGTCTAGTTCAGTTTTCTCATTTAATAAGTAAAAATATTGATACCTGTTGAGTTGAGTTGTAGTGACTTGTCTAAGGCCTGTGCAAAATAGTGACAGAGCCAGGTTTGAGACCATGATTTGGTTCCTACTGCCATACTCTTTTTACCATTCCATTGCTATAAGGCTTGGAATTATGATTACTTTTTCTAGAGAAAATAGTTTCTTTCACAGAATGTCACTCTCCATTATACCTGCTCCTACGATTTCTAGAAAAATGGAACATGACAAAACACTTATTACCTTAAATATAAGGTTTTCAGGTATTTCCCTATTTACTCATGAAATCAGTTAAATTCTGAATTGGGTTAAATTAATCAGTTTGCAGTTTTACTTTGTGATAATTTCTGGATGTCTTAAAAGCCAGTTTATTAGTATTTACCTTAATAAGAAAGATCTATTCCAAGTAACAGTGTCTTCTTCCTGCTTATGATATGTGCTTTTCTGCACTAAATCTCTGTTGTCACTTATTCCTTTTTTTCCATTCAACTATTTTTTTAATGTCCTAATTTTGATGAGGCAGGCCCAGGATTTACTCTGACAGCTTTTGAAACTAGATCACATTTATAGGTCAGATTGATGAAGAACAATTGATTAAAACCAAAATAAAATAGGCATCATTGGACTTAATTGTATGCATTCTTAGCAAACGATAAGGCTTAGGAAATAGACTGAGGACTCAATACTCAACTCAGTGATATCATTCATTAGTCTTAGAGTGATATTTGGATTTAGTTTTAGCAATCCTTCTATGAGTAAATCACCTAGTCTTTGTACACTTTCATCTTCCTATTTGTAAAAATGGCAAAAATATTTTTCATGATCTTATTCATTAATTTAGTGATTATATGATGATATGAGAACCTCCCTGAAGAGCACTACATAAAGTTATCATTGCTACCTAAGAAAAAGAAAGCCAACTTTTAGTGGTAATCTTAGATCTTCAGAAATGTCAAATAGTCCTTATCGGCTGCTAATTCCATGTCAAAGGAATATGTTCAGTGGATAACCTCAGTGGCAATCCCAAAGAACTGAATAACTACAATTGCATTGTTCCATGAGCCCAAAGCCTGGAGACTTTTTGCTCATCTTGAAATTTCTTCTTTTAATCCTTTTACCTTATTATTTGGGGGCCCCTTGGTTCTAATGTAGAAGACATGTTCATCTTAGTCCTAGCCTTGGAGAGTCTCCTTAAGCCATACAGTTCTGTCCAAACTGGGGGCCTTTAGTTTATAACTTTAGAATAAGTAATATCCCTGGTTGATGGAGAGAAGACCTTAGGGATGGAGATTTCACTTTATGTTGTATCCTCTCACATAATTATATTCATGGCTCTCAGCAGTATCACATATGATTGGTCCTGAAAGATGAGACTCTTTCCTTTGATTAAAAATCTAGAGACTGTTGCCTCTACAGCCATTTGTTAAAGTGACTTTTCCCCTTTACTTTCAAATAGATAACAAGGAGACAGTTTTGAATCAATCACTCCAATGTATAATTCTTCTTCAAATATTAAAAATGAAAAATTATAATACTCTGTCAAATATTCTAGGTATATCTAAAGAATCATCATGACTACTGAAAAATAGGAGTTGCATTTTGCCTTAATTTTGTCAGAATTACTGAATTCCTTTGACATACCTGAAAGCAAATAAGTAAATAAATGAATAACTTGTTTTTTCCACTTTTTTTCTAGAATAATTTTTGCCTTAATTGAATTAAACTATTAGAATAGTATCTTCATAGTGAAACTCTCTTGAAGATAAAAAGGATTATTGATGTTACCACACATGTTTTATATGTGTATATCTATCTATCTATCTATCTATCTATCTATCTATCTATCTATCTATCTATCTATCTTCATNTATCTATCTATCTATCTATCTATCTATCTATCTATCTATCTATCTATCTATCTTCATGATGTTAGATTGTTAATATATTGAGGGGTCAATTTAGTAGTATTCCCAGTCTATATTTCTGCTTTTCAAAATCCCAGCTTCTCTAGTTGTCTCATTAAAAGCTTTCTCTCCTCCCTCCCTCTCTCTTTCACCATTATATATTTTTTTCAAGGCTATCATGCGTCCTTTTCATTTTGGTAATCAGAGTGATTTTTGTGTTTAACTACTAAGATTAACAAAAACAGGTGACATTAACTCTGGGTTGGAGTAGCAAAAAGGCAGTGTGGTGGAGGGAGGAAAAGAGATCAACATTACTTACAGAATGTTCAAGACAAGATAATGATATGAAGTTAGAAAACAAAGCCGAGTCTTGAACCAAAACATTCATTTCTTTTTTTGAAAACAATTATTTTGATTTCCTTTATTAAAGAGGACATTTTGTTAATATAGTAATATTATGGTAGTTTTGAAAAAAAAGATGCCACATTAACTTTTAACTCACTTTCTAGCAAAGTTTATCATCTCGCATGCCAAAGAATCTTCGTTTGGTTATTTAAATACTTCTCACGATATTTCACTTTGTATCCACTCAAAATCATTTTAAAAAAGAAACATATTACATCCTCAGACCTTCAACTTGAATGTCTAGCATTTACTTGAATGCGTTATAACATGGTACTGGACTTTTGTGGACAATTGCCACTGACATCTTTGTTCTCTTCTTTTAGGTTGTGTGGCGGAAACTTGGAGATGCTGCAGGTTCCTGTCCTGGAATTAGGCAACATCTGTCTGGGAACCAATACAAAGGACCAATGTGAGAGGACTCCTGAGTACAAGGAGATTAGCACTGGTGGTGGGAGAAAAAAGAAGACATGATTTCCACACACCTGGATTCGTAGGGGTTAATGATAGGGTGGCTGTATACCACATCAGTGTCTTCTTTGGAAACTTCAGAACAGGTCCCCCATCCTACCGGCATTTTGTGTTTCTTGCTTCTCTATAGTCAAGTGCAGTCTCTGAATCATGATATCACTAATTTGTTATCTTACATATTTGAGAACTAAAATGTGTTTGTTCTTCAAGATCTTATGATAATTGGAGTTTTTATGAATTAAGGAAGTTCTGGTAGAGCTCTAGTAATTTTGACTGATGCAACCCAGTGGGAACTTCCTACCATGTTATGTAGAAGCTAAGAAATGGTGCCTTCCAGCTTCCAAAGGCCCCTTGTCACTTGTATTTGAGTGTATAAAATTCTAGTTGCTATTGCTTAATTTGAAAGAAATAGCTGTATTTTCTCCCCTTGAAACATTCAATATTTGTATAGAGGTGCTAAAATTATTCCATGTATTCACTTTTCCAACCCGTAGCATAGAAAATCCCTGACAGAACTTGTCTCAAAACAGTTTCTGGCTAACTGGACAAGTAAGCACTTTTGCCCCCTAATTTTTAGAACACAACTTGGAGGAGACCAGTCTGTTGGCCCACTCTCCCATCAGCATTAATACTGACAATTTGCAAGTTCAACAATCATGAGCTTACTTTAAGGGTTTCAAGCTGTGAGAAGATGTTAATTTTGACAATATTGTTTCCAGACAAGCTGTTATATTTAACAAACTCTAAGTAGACTTTAAAAGATTGCACTGCATTTTTGAAAAAAAAATTAAAGCTTTCCTTGCCTACTGCAGCTTTGTTTAAAAGAATTGTTTGGTGATACTCAACGCATGTCTTTGATTATTTTAAACCTAAAAACTCTTGTTCAGATTGCTTGAAGTTTGACCAAGAGACATGCTAACTATTCTTAGTTTATTTCATGGATCATTTGGGGGGAAGGGGAAAATGTGTATAATATTAGACTGTGTGTAATGGAAATGTTATGATAGGTATCTTGTGTTTATCCAAATGCAATGAGTTTCTTGTATGAATATGCAAGAGGCCTGTGACAGAATGCTATTGCTTAAGTTTTTACTGTAGCTTAGGATAAAAGAGATAGGAATGCAACAATTGCCAGTTTTAAGGTTTATTCTGAAATATTAAGGATTTGCTTCACAGCGAACTTTTTCTCTTTTTTGTGGGTTTGTTACATATTGTATTAATTGACCAATTGCTAGTAGAATGTAAGAAATTGTTGTACACTTAAAAAAATTATGATACTATGATGTAGGACCAGCCTACTGTTGTCTAAAAATCTTTGTGAATTAATTTGCCATGGAATTTTCTCTCTAATTATCTTTATTTGGTTGGACTTTAAACCAATCTTCCTTTTGAGATGCTATATTTTAAAATCATTACTCTCCATTAAAAATCTGCTTGCTACCTTTACATTTTCACAGTTTTCATCTATAAACTTAAATTGTTGTATTCCTATACAATTAAAAAACATTTAAAACAAGTTTTTGTGCCTGCAGTAGACCCTGCAGTAGCTATTCAAGGGACACTAGTCTTTTGACAAAACACTTGTGTGAATTTTATACTGTATTAAAACTATTTTTTTAAAGTTCTGCATAAAATTGAGTATCAAGTATATGTGTTCATCTTAGCAATGGTAATAAATTATTTAATCTCACAGTGTTCTTTTTTTCTTTTCAAAATATGCTTTCCCATAACTGGTACATATCTGTTAGAAGTCATTAAACATTATGCGTCTTTCCATGCCACATAGATAGATGCTCTATAAATATTTGATGATGAAGGCTGCTATGATACTACAGAAGAATAATTACTTTTATATAATCCCTTAAGGAGTTTACTATTTACTTGTTCCTAAACTCATGGCATTACCCACTGTAATAAAGGATATTCAATTCATTTCACTAAACACTTATTTTCTACTATGGACCAAACTGCGTTAGGCACTAGAGATAAAAAGACCAAACCAAAATGGTCCCTACCTTCGAAGACCTTATTTTAGAATGTTCAAAAACATTTTTGAAACAATATTTTTCTACCTTAGAATTTTGCGCTCATCCTTGGAGCCTTCTAATATTAAATGTCTTTCATTTATATAGTGACACCTTGCTGCAAATCACTTAAAATGTTTTATTTCATTTGACCTAACCTCTGTATATCATTCTTCTATCAAACAACTATGGTGGCCATTCAATAGCATATCAACCCGTGTAGGTTAATCCATATCCATATAGATAAAGAAATGGAAAAGGCAGTTCTTATTATTCTTCAAGATCTTGCAAATGAATGAAAAAAATAAGAATAGGGATCCAACAAATCATAAGAATGAGTGCAATATTTAGAGTTATCTATGGCTTTCTCAATGTGTAGTGTTCCTTTCCTCTATGAAGATAATGATGTCCCTACACCATTTTATACTGCTATGTCTCTTGTAACTCTGATGCAGACTTTGCTTCACAAAAGATTTATCCAGTCTTCTATAGAAGACTTCCATTTTTTTCTCTGTAATACAAGATACGATTCAGGTGTCCATCCATCAACTCACATTTTCATCATAAAGAAGCCTTACCTTACATGCTGTAGTTCTGAATGGTCAAATTCCATTTTCACTTTGATGGTGATGGAGTGTCAGAAAAGGGAGCTACAGAGGAGAAAACATGACATAATTTTTGGACTATCATTTTATATTAACTTATTATCAGTACTATCAATGTATTAGCATTTTCCCTCAGTAACCAATAAATAAGTGTACTGCCAGAGGAAATAAACACTAGCCATTTTGACAGAGTTATAAAAGAATCCAGACAAATTGTAGAATTAAGGGCCAAAAGGATAATTTGAAGGCTTTCCTTAGAAAAGCAAATGGAGAGCTAGAAAGAGTTGTTTCTTGTTCATTCTGGCTACATAATTGAACCATGACTTCATAGGACATTTGGTTGTCTTATCTCAGTGCTGACAGCTTTGGCAAACAAAGACAGAAGATAATTTTGGCTTACCTGCCAAAATCTTCTGTGATAGGCAAAGTAGAAAGGAGCTATTAGGAATCCGACAAAGAAATAGAAAACATTCATTCACATAAACACCCAGCTGTATAACATTAGATAGTTTATGACACACTTTTTGCCATCAAAAATCTTTTGAATGTCCTTGTCTCAGAGTCCTCAGAAGTCTTCTAGCTCACCTCATATCTATATATTTAACCCCTCTCTTCCCTACCCATAAGAGAACATCAGCATTCTTTCCCTGTACCATTACAATAGCCTCCTACTTTGTGAGCATTTCTCAAATCACTCCCTTCCCCAATCTATCTTATATATATAGTTGCCTGTCCTGAAGGAAAGCACAGCATTTCCCTTTTCAATAAGTGGCTTCCTGTTGTTTCTAGTATAAAGTAAAAACTGTATTTGGTATTTAAATCCTTTTCCAATCTGGCTCCAAACTCCCTTTCCATTCTTATATATTACTACTACTTATATACTATTCTCCTTGATATATTCTTTGATACAGCCAAACTTGTCTTCAGATTAAGTTACTAAGCATTTAAGTACTTATGGGGTACCAAGAACTGTGCTAAATTATGAGGATTAAAAGAATCCATAAGAAAATATGATATCCCCTCTCCTCAAGAAGCTTACATTCTTTTCTTTAATTAGTTTTTTTAAATTTTATTTTTAAAAAATTCCCCATGATTCTTGTTGTCTCCTTTCCCTCACCCCGCTCCTGGCATTGACAAGCAATGGGTTACACATACATTATCATTCAAATTCTATTTCAATATTATTCATTTTTATAATAGGGTAATCTTTTAAAACTCAAACCCCAAATCTACATTTGAATGCCCCACAGTGTTTCAGTTACTGCATATAAGGTTCTCCTGGTTCTGCTTATTTCATTTCACATCAGTTCTTGTAGGTCTTTCCAGTTCTTATGGAAGTCAAGCAGTTCATCATGAGGAGCCTACATTCTAAAAGGAGCAAATAATATATAAAAGAAAGCTGGGGTAAGGGGAAGATACTCACATTGGGTCTTTTTGCTTTTACTAACAAAACACTCTCATCTTTTCCCATTTCTCTGTATTGGCTTTCTCAGAACTCTGGAATGTACTTTCTCCTCATCATTATCTCTTAGAGAACCCCATTTTTCCTTTAGTGCTGAATTCAAGGGCCATCTTCTATATGAAGCCTTTATTGATCTCTGCAGCTTCTAGTGCCTTTCCATTTCCTTAAAACGATCTTGTATTTATTACCTGATATATACATGAAGTGTCTCCTCATCAAATGAGATTTCCATAACATCAGGGGTTGGTTGCTTCATCATAGTCTTCGTATCTCCAGTTCTTGGTACAATTCTAGAACAGAGAAGAAAACTTAATGAATGCTTGTTATTTTAATTGATTGGTTATTCATTATTTATGTAGAGACCATCATTTCCTGAAGTAGCTCATTTTATTTTTTACATTGCTTTTTATTCAGGAAGATTTATATATTTTTATATCTATATCTATCTGTCTATCTGTCTATCTATCTATCTATCTATCTATCTATCTATCTATCTATCTATCTATCATGTCTATCTATTTATCTATCTATCATCTGTCTATCTATCTCTGAAACTAGCCTCCCCACAACATCTATCAATTACTCCTTCTATAAATTCTCTAATATTCCTTGCAAATGGCAGACTTTCATAGATGTGATGATGGTTATCATGCCTCTTTTAAGCCTTCTTTTTTTCAGAGCTCTAAATGCACAGGTATAGAGACTCATATGGCAATCTCCAGTGCATTGACTGTTCTGGTCTTTATGCTATGGTGATCCTCACTTGTTTGAGTCATTTTACAAGACAGTGTTCAGGACCAAACATGATAAACCAGATATGTCTCCACCAGAACAGAATGTATAAACACTCTTAACTCCTTCGTTCTGGATTATTAACCACTTCCAGAATTTTGATTTTGTGGATCTGAATTTGTCCTCAACTCAAGCAGATTGAAAACATTCTAGGGTTTCATACCTACTCTTTGAGAAATGACATGCCTAAAAAAAAAACCCAGAATATCAGTCTGTGGGAACCAGGTCACATAGCACTTCATCTGCATAGTCAGTCATTTAATCGGTCAGTAAACATTTTTTTTTAATTTTTATTTTAAACCTTTAATTTTAAATCGCAAACCACTCCATTATCGTTGCCAAGAAAACCCCACAGATGTTGTCTGTGGGGCTAAAAAGAGTCTGTCATGACTGAACAACCAAGCAATAACAATATATATTCTGCACTATGCTTTGTAGCTTTCAAAACCCAGGGAACGTTAGCCCCACAACTAGATTAGATTAATACTTCAGTGAAAGATGTAATTTTTCAATTACTGCAAATTAAAATATGAGTATACTGGAACAGTTTAGAATCATTGAAAGCACTGAACAATTCCCCAAATGAAATCGACTGCTGCCTTCCTTATTCCTTACATTCAATTCTGTGTCAAGCCTTTTTGACATCAACTATTTGCTGGTTACACATCCTTCCTCCTGTAACTGTGTGGTTCTCTGGGCCTACTTTGGCTTATGTGGTATAGGATTAAAAATTAATATCAAAAATACTCCAAATATTATTTTGATAAGATTTAATATTAATAATAATAAGCAAAAGAAAAAATAGCCTCAGTAAAAGAGAAAAGGAACTTCCTAGGAGAGAGCCCAGAGCCATCAGAGCAGAGAGTCCCCAAGGGCAGGGTTTCCAGCAAATTTATTTCCTAAAACATAAGGATGCCAAGAGAGGATGTAACTTAAAGGGATGCTGGGTAATGTAGTTCAGTTTCTATTTAGACAGTGGGCACAATATTACACAGATTCTGATCCAATCCCATCTATCAAGCATTTGTTTTGCATTGTGCTAGATCCTGAGGGTGTCAACATGGAAATCACCCTTTTTTTTTTTTATTAGATCTTACATTCCATTGGGGAGAAAAGGTGGGATTCACCCTGTAATCTAATAATTACATTCATGCTCATTTGAAGAGATGAGAAACAGTATACCAATGAAAGGGATACATTAACATAATCATGATGGAACTGTGAATTGCTCAAGTTATTCTGGAAAATAATATGGAATTATGCCTTCATAGTCACTTAACTGTGACAAAATATATTCTTTTGACCTAGAAAAAACACCAAAAACCAGGTATGTACCCCAAAAAGGTCAAAGAGGAAAAGAATCCATAACTACAAAAATATTGATGTTAGTTTTTGTGTTGTAGCAAAGAACTAGAAGGGGGCACCCCCAAATTGGGAAATGGTTGAACAAAGTATTACGTATGAATGTAAAGGAATGTTTTGATCTTAAGAAAAGATGAAAGAGACTATTTTAGAAAAACCTGGCAAGATCTTTTATGAAGCATTTCAGAGTGAAGTGAGTCAAACCAAGAGAGCATTCTGTGTAACAACAACATTGTAAAGACAATTTTGAAAAACTTGACAACTGATCTATGCAAGGAACATCCCCAATTTCAGAAGATTGATGAAGAAACTTATATTCACTTTTTGATAAAGAGATGATGGACACAACATTCAAAATGAACCCATATTTTTAGAAATTGCCAAAGCTAAGATTTTATTTTTTACCTCAGATTTGTTAAAAGCTTGGCTTTTCTTTCCTTTAGGGATATATGAAGGAGGGAAAATTGAAATTGCTAATTAAAAAAAACTGAAATGATGAAGAAAGATATGAGATTTCAATATAATCTAAATTTTGAAGAAACTTGAAAGGAAAGAGCCAATCCAGGCTCATATGAGGAATAGTTGAAGGAACTAAAGGTGGGTTGAAAGGAAGGTTTATATAATAGGAAGCCAGTGCTTATATTGCTTCATTTATCCATTCGTCATATTTTTTTCATTATGTCCTTTTTTAAGGGCCCTAATTTCTCATGTTAATAAAAATGGTAACTCATTTCTTCAGTTTTAATGAAATTTATGGATGTTTAATTTATTCACATTTCCTAGAATTTTGAAGCTGTTGGTACAATTATACTCATACCTCAATTTTGAAATAGGCTTTTCTTTCTTAACCTAAACTTTTTTTTTTTGCTTCCTTGATCTAGTTGTGAAGTCGATATACTGAATATGACAATATATTAATTACCATGACAATAAATTAATATCCCAAGCAGGAAAATTGTTTTCTAGTTGCAGAATGGAGAGGATAAAGAAGCTGACCTTTCCAGCAAAGAGGTTGGCTTTGTTTAAGGACAAGCCACATTTCAGACATACTGAAGGTGTGAGATGGGGGAAGAACATCATAACACCCAAACCACTAAACATCTCATAGGTCCCAAAGTTGTGACTTTGTCACCTTTTACTTTTGTGCTTATGAATCAATGTCCCATTTAAAGAATAGAATGAATGAAACAAATTTTAGTTCATATATTAGGATTTTGCTCATATATATTCAGAATTACTCTGAGCCTCTGGATGGGAAACATATTAATGTATGGAATCCTTGTATGAAAACTGCACTGGTTTCAGGTTCACTTATTTTATTTGGCAAGTTTTCTTTCATACCTAAGTCATGTCAAGGTTATTTTTGACATATTAGAATCATTACAATCCCCAATCCTACTTGTTAACAAAAATCCTAGTCTTGTATCTATCTACTCCACTTCCTTTTATTTTTCTCCAATTTCAGGCTCATGATTTCATCAGTATGGAAAAATTCGATTGACAGTGTAGATGTGCCTCTATTCTACAACATAAAGTCTTAGCTAGCTGCCCAGATCATGGAGAGGTTAAGAGACTCTGACAAGTCACACAACAAATATATGTCAGGGGTAGGACTTTGAACCTAAGTTTTCCCGAGTTCATGATATTATGACCTGTAGATGAGGAAGCTATGTGATACAGGCTTTGTTGGGTTATTTCCTACCATCTTCCATACTCTCACCACTTTTTCGATGTACAACAGAAATCTAATTTCTTTTATCTCAAGTAATATTCTTTTAGCTCCCAAGGGAGAAGATAGTTCAAGTCAGAGCCATGCCTTCTTTCCCATGCCCAATGGGCAGTTTTTTTTCCTCCAAGCTACAACCTTGAGTTGGAAAATAAATTAAAATTATTTTTAAAAGAAGGAATAAAGTAGAGATGGGTCAAATGTGGTAGTTGAAATTCTAAGCAGGCCAATCATTGAGAACTAGCCTGTGCTCATCTCTGTCTGTCTAAATCCCTGACTTTCTGTCTCTCTGTCTCTGTCTCTATCTGTCTGTCTTTCCCCTCCCCTGTTTCTCTCACATACATATGTGTATACTCATATGTTCCATATGTATATACATATAGAATACAACCACATGAACATTAATATATATTCTATATGTGGGATATTTATGTATACACATGCATATTCACATGCATTTTATAAACACATGTATGCATTTATGTATATTTTATATATAATTTTCCCTTAAATCAATGTAGAAAACTTGCCAGAACAAATTAACAATGAATGAATCAATTTCATCTCCCCACCTCTTTTAAACATTTTTTTCTTAATGCTTGCAATGGCATGTAGGTTTAATGGTGTATATAAGCCATCTTCTTAGATCTACACAACTAGTGTGAAGTGAATGTGGAACTACTTCTTTGTAGTGAATTATTTTCTGGGGGCTGCTGCTGTAATACTATATAAAAAGTGATATGTTCAGGGTCTCAGTGCAGTATAGCTTTGTAGGGATTTCTGTTTGGTTGATTTTGGTCTTCATGTTTAAGAATGTAGAGAACTCCCACATTAGAAAAACTACCCATCAGTTCTGATGAACAAATTTACAAGTATAGAGGGGAAATCATTAGATTTTCAAGCAGAAGACTGAGTTATCTTGGATTCAGTTTTTTCTTCTGTAAAATAAGGAAGATAGATTGGATGACCTTTAATATCTCTTTCATCTCTAAATTTATGATCCTGTGGCTACAATTTATAGTTTTAAAAAGTTTGCCTGGGGGTGGCACTCAGTGACTTGTCCATGGTCACATAGGTACAATATATCAGATGTAGGAAATGAAACCATGTTTTCTGACTCTAAAGCCAGTCACTTGCCCATTATACAATGCTGCTTTTCAAGTCTTGTAGATTGACTATATATAAATATATATCAGAGACTGACTTTGATAATCCTATGGGGAAAATTATTCCCTCTTTCCCTCCCTCCTTCCTTCNATGTTAATCAATTGGGAAATGGCTGAACAAGTTATGGTATATGAATGTGATGGAATACTATGGTGCTCTAATAAATGATGAACACAATGGTTTCAAAGAAACATGGGAAGACTTGTATGAACTGATGAAAAGTGAAGAAGAATAATCTATACAGTAACATCAATATTAGAAAGATAATCAACTTTAAAAGACATAGGAAGTCTGAGCAACACAATGATCCACCAAAATTCTGAAGGACTTATGATGAAACATGCTATTCTCCTCCAGGTAGAGAACTGATGGACTCAGAGTGCAGACTGAAGCATATTTTCTCCTTTCCTCCCTCCCTCCTTCCCTCCTTCTTTCCCTCCCTCTTTCCCTCCCTCTGTTCTTTCCTTCCTTCCTTCCTTCCTTCCCTCCTTCCTTCTCCTTCCCTCCCTCCTTTATTCTTTCCTTCCTTCCTTCTTTCCTTCCATCCTTTCTTCTTTCCATCCATCTTTCCTTCCTTCTATATTTCCTTCCTTCCTTCCTTCCTCCCTCCCTCCTTCCCTTCCTCCTTTCCTTCTTTCCCCTCTCCTCTTTTTCTTCTTGGAATTAAAGTGATCAGGAATGTCTGACTATTATAAATATTTGTCAAGTTCTAGGGTATCTTTTCACATATATAATAGATTGAATGACTCTTAAGAATTGGAAAGGTCCTTTTAGGTCATTAAGCCAACCCTACTTAGGTAATTAGGCCTATTTTACAAAGTCCCTGACGAATGGACATCTGTCATCTGCATGGAGAAGTGAAAGGAATTCACTACCTTCTCAGTCAGCCTATGCCACTAATGAATAGCTTGAATCATTAGAGTCATTAGAAAATTTTTTTCTATATTTTGAGCTTTTTTCAAAGCTCAGGACAAGCCTATTATATAAACTTATAAAATTTAAAAAGAATTTCTTTTAAAATAATTAACCATTCTACTTTTTGTCCATCTGGACTGACCTTTTCAATTAGTCCAAATTAGTGAGGCCTTATTTATTAGATTAAAAAGAAAACTTATTCATTTTTCCCATATACAATCCTTTTAAGCTAGCCTTTAATACTAAGAGATGATGAGATAAATCTGACCCTGAGGATTCTAGGGCCTGACTTTTAGTTAGAGGTACCTGTTCACATCATGGAAGATGGCTACAAAGCACTTAAGCTCTCTCAGATCTTTCTTTTTTTGAACTTAAGTCGAGATAGTAATACCTTGCTGTCTTCCTGCCTCACTAAAATCCTAAAAAGCTTGAAGAAATCATGCCTTAAGAATACTTTGGACTTCTGTGAAGAAAGGTGTTAAATTGGTTCTCATCTACAACATTACTAGCATGTGGATTTAAAAAAATGTAGCTTTAGAAATATGGAAGTTTTGCCAATTGTGACAGCCTCTTTTATTTTTAAAAAACAAATGAATCCAAAGGATGGAAAAGGTAAAATATTTTCATCTATTGTTATCTTCTCTCTCCCACAAAAATACCATTTTATTAATTTCAGGCAAAAAAAATATCTTGACCATGCTAATATTGCCAAATAGTAGGCAACTAGGGGCAATTTAAATCATTTCTGTTCCAATGGCTCAAACATCATTCTGGCGCATTTACAGTGTTAGTTGAAGGGTGAGGTTAAGAAGCTCAAGAGGCATAGAATTAAATAAAGCCCTTCAATACGTCTAAATGAGAAAAAAAGAAATTATCTGGCAGTGTTGCCCAGGTGATTTATCATAGCAGCCATCAATTTCAGAATAAAAGTGTACTATACAAAAAAAAATGCCAAAACTATTTCCATGGTAACATTTCCCAATCTCCATCTAATGAAATAAACTCAGAGAAGGGGGAGGGAAGAGAGAGAAAAAGAGAGAAAGAGAGGGAGAGACAGACAGAGAGACAGACAGACAGACATACAGAAAGAAAGATACAGAGAGTGTGAGATGATTATTACAGACAGAGATACAGAGACAGACAGAGAGATAGAAAGATAGAGACAGACAGATGGGCAGAGATACAGAGAGATAGAAAAAGAGGGAAAGAGAGAGATACAGAGAGATAGAGAGATTCAGAGAGATACAGAGAGAGTGAGAGAGATAATTGATACAGACAGAGATAAGAGACAGACAGAGATAGACAGAGACAGACAGAGATACAGAGATAGAGAGAGAGATAGAAAGAGAGGGAAAGAGAGAGACAGAATCAGAGACAGAGACAGCAGACAGGAAGTGAGAGACAGAGAGAAAAAGAAAGGCAGACAGAGACAGACAGACAGACAGAGATATAGAGATATATATAGAGAAAGATAGAAAGAGAGAGAGAGAGAGGGAGACAGAGAAAGAGAGAAAGAGACAGAGACAGACAGAGATAGACAGAGGCAGAGACAAAGAGATAGAGACAGAGCCAGAGACTGAGAGCCACAGCCAGAGCCAAAGATAGACAGAGAGACAGAGAGAGAGAGAGAGAGAGACAGAGAGAGAGAGAGAGAGAGAGAGAGAGAGAGAGAGAGAGAGAGAGAGAGAGAGAGAGAATCCCTCGAATCTAAGACACATGAAAATTATAGGCATGTGAAGAAAATAAGAAGGGACCCCATAATAAATGCTAATAATAGCTAGCATTATATAGTGCTTTAAGGTTTGAAAGGTGCCTTACATATTTGATCCTCATAACAACCCTATAACCTAGGTGCTATTCTTTTGTCTCCATTTTACAAATGAGGAAATGGGCTGAGGGAGACAGATTTTTGAAATCAGGTCTTTCAGTCTTGAAACTGTTTAGGGTTCTATATAGTATGTAAAGCTGTCTCATGGCAGTCAAAATGTTTAAATATTCCTCGTTAAAATTAATTAATCAAAAAGAATGTTCTTCCTTAATGTTCTTCTTTAGTAAGTCATTGTGGTGTGGAGGTAACCTTGACTTCCCAAAGGCTATGCCATTAAAGCACAGACCCTATGACACTGAAAGTCTTCCAGTTTTGCCCTAGAAATCATTTGAAAGAGTGCCTTTTTATACCCCAAAGAGATCATAAGGAAAAAGACTTGTACAAAAATATTTATAGCCACACTTTTTGTGGTGGTAAAAAACTGGAAAACAAGGGGCTGCCCTTCAATCGGGGAATAGCTGAGCAAATTGTGTTATATGCTGGTGATGGAATACTATTGTGCCCAAAGGAATAATGAAATGGAGGAATTTCATAATTCCTAAAGGGAAACAGTATATAACATGGTAAATAGTGAACTGGAAAGACCTCCAGGAATTGATGCAGAGTGAAAGGAGCAGAACCAGGAGAACATTGTACATAGAGACTGATACACTGTGGTAAAATCGAATGTAGTGGACTTCTTTACTAGCAACAATGCAATGATCCAGGACAACTCTTAGGGGCTTATGAGAAAGAACACTATTACATCCAGAGAAAGAACTGTGGGATTAGAAACACAGAAGAAAAACAACTGCCTGATCACATGGATTCATGGGAATATGATTGGGGATGTAGACTCTAAACTATCACCCTAGTGCAAATATCAATAATATGGAAATAGGTCTTGATCAATGACACATGTAAAACCCAGTGGAATTGTGTGTTGGCTATGGGATGGGGTGGGAGGAGGGGAATGATAGAGCATAAATCCTATAATCATGGAAAAATATTCCAAATTAATTAATAAAATAAAGATCTTTTAAAAAAAAGAAAGAAAGAATGTCTTTTATCTGAGAGGTACCTAGCTCATTTGAAAGGAGTTTATCACCAGGTTGGTATAGGATGATGAATGTTTTTGGCCACAATAATTCCTAAAGGGAAACAGTATAACATGGTAAATAATCCTGAATTCAAGTCCTGCTTCTGTTACATTTTGCTCTGTGTCCTCAAGCAATTCTTGTAGCCTCTTTAGTGCTTTAGGAGACAAGTTTTGGAGAAGGTGCTGATTTGCATGGGTAGAGAAAGTTTTCCCATCTGAAAGCCAATTAATTCCAATGAAATCAGAGACCCTATCCCTAACCAATATCCTTTGGAGATACTAAGACCAAGGCCAAAGCATCTCAGGAGAGCTGGCATCCCAACATATTTGGGTATGCAGAAACCTCAATACCAGGTTAATGATCAACAGTTCTCCCAAATCCCTCTGGTCCACTTAACAATTTGGATATTGTTCATTAATGAAATCATGTATCCTTGATATGGAAATACAGAAAGTCTGCTGATGCCTCCAGGAACACCAGTGGAAATTAAATAGAGCCTGCAAACATATTTCTTACATGCAATTGGTAACACATGTCTACTTCGATTTCTTACAGAATGACTGCAATCCAGAGTGAAAGATCAATGGCCATCTGCTGGGATTCTTTTTAATTACCTCTTCTTACAAAGTCTAAAGGGACTTTTCAGACTAGAGGAACAATTAACAGTTTATTCTGGCAGTTATTTGAGACAAAGTAAATAATGGTTGGTACTCCTACTACTTCACAGTAGTTTTGTGAAATGGGTTTGTGAGATAGATTCCATGAATGGCAGGAGTAAGTGAGGTTGGTTTTTCAGAGAAAGGAAATACAATTTAATAGGAAATGTTATTTCTCAAGAAACTTTTATTTCTTAGAGTTATATGCTTTAGATCAGAGAGAGGACGCTATACCTTTTCAAGTGTCAATTCTCTTACCACACTGTACTTCCCCTTTCCCTTTCCTATGTCCCTCACTTGCTTCAAAAACTTCGGTAAAACCCATCTCATTCATTTAGGCTATATCTCCTTAGCACTCCATGTACAAAGTGTTCATGGAATTTGTATGAGTGTAGCAAGCATTTATATAGTGTTTTAGTGTTTGCAAAGTATGTTACATGTTATCTCATTTGATTCTCACAATAACCCCACGAGGGACAGATTATTATTATCATCCTCATTTTATAGATGAAAAGACTAAGGCAAAGAGAAATTAAATGACTTGCCCAGGGGTTGTGACTTGTTGCTACTAATTAGAGAAATATGAAGCAAAGTCATTCAGTGATTTCATCTCATATCTACTAAATTGGCAAAGATGACTAAAAAGGAAAATGATTATTTTAGAGACTATGGGAAAACAGGAACATCGATGAACTATTGGGAGACTAGTGAATGAGTACAATCACTCTTGAAAGCAATTTGGTATCTCATACACAAAAAGATACTAAACAGTGTATGTCCTTTGACTCATCTCTATCAATGCTTGGTCTGTATCCAAAAGAAGTCAAAAGAAGGGGAAAAGTTCCTTTGTATGCAAAAATCTTCATAGCAGTCAGTATTTTGATGCCTTAACATTGGCATATAAGAGAATTTTGAAGGTGATGAGGCGTTGGTGTAGGGCAGTGATGGCAAACCATTTAGAGACCAAATGCCCAAATTGCATCCCTCATGCCCACCACCTTACTCTAGACAGGAGAGGGAGAAAGTGCTTCCAATGGGCTCCTGGGCAGAGAGATGAATTATGAGAGAAATTTCCTCAGGAATGAATGGATAGGGAGAGGGGAGCAGCCCCCTCCTGCACAAGTACCATAGTTTCACCAGCACAGGTAGAGGGACACTCTGGAATGCATATTCAGCTGTGTAATTGAAATCTCTATTCCAAATGTTAAACAACCTCCATGCCAGTGATAATTAACATCCCAGACCAAATGCAGAATTTCAGAAAGATACCTAGAAGTCTTGATTAGTGTGTGCTGAGCCTTTTTCAAGGAAATTTCAATTCTGAGAGACCCTGCTGGTGTGACACACCCAATTGCCACCTCTCCTATTACTCCTCTTTTGTACATTTGCTAAATCTATCCTTCTTCCTCTAGAGGTCTGAGTCCCCTGTCTTCAACTCATTTTCTCTCTGATAGGAGTGAGTGGATGGTGAGGATGTGGATGTAATACTGATGAACTGCCTACCTGGTCTCCTTGATTCTGCCTGATTTACTTGCCACAGGTCAGCTCCATATTTCCCAAGTAATTCATACATAATGATTGATTTCCCCTCTTTACATTTACCATTTCAGAATAGTCAAAATGAAGGATGCAAATAAAACCAGATATTGGCTAACCTATGGTTTAGTTTGGAGAATAATGATGTTCACTTTTTTATATCACTTCAGTGGGTTTCAACATTTTGAGCTTTGGTTCTTGTCTATGAAGATTTTTTATCTTCCCTCAAAGATTTCTTTTTTGGTTCATGGTTCAGGAAAATTATTAGTATTTGAATTGGCTTCAGTTCTTGGTTCATAGTTCAATTTAGCTGAAATCTCTGCATTGTATAACAAATAGCAATATTTGTAATGTTGACCCAAGGCAGCATGTGTGTCAGTCCTTCACTTCTTTCTGGCCTGCACCTGGGTACACATGCTTTTCTCCACTTTGGGAGTTGATACCCTTTTAAGCTTGACTGGAGTCAAATGGTTACGCAGTCCACTGACATATGGCTGCTACCCTTCTACCACCCCAGAGTTCATTATATTCTCACTCTGCAAAATATCAGTTTGTTATTTTTTTTGATGATAGAAATGAATAGAAGTTTGAGCTGCCCCTTCCTTAAAGTCAAAGTTATCTTTCATTCTAAATGAATTCAGTCTTCTCTGATGCAATCAGAGATGAGATGGTTTCATTTTCTTTAGAGTTTTAACAACAGCTGCCATTGTTTCTAGAACTGAAAGGCAGAATTCCCTCAAGAAGCAATAAAGTGAAAATACATGGCACATAGCTGGAGATTTCAGAATGTCACTGTCTAAGAGAGTAAGAGAGAGAGAAGAATCTCAATATTTTGGACCCTGGTATTTGTCCTTTAAACTCTGTCAGGTGTTTCTGTTGGCAGGGAATATAGGCATCAAGCAGTGAAGTGAGAGGTCACTGGGAAGCTGTTAATGAAGTTCATATGTAGAAAGAGCCAATATTCAATATCAACAGACAGGATGAGTCAAGCTTCCTTGATAATTCTTCTGACCTCTTCACATGTAAGTTGCAGAAGGAGCAATGTTTTTCCCTATGGAATACTATAGCTTAATACTTGAGAACAGAGTCAGAATTCAGAAAACAAAAGGAGCAGGAACAGATTTCTTTTTCTTTCTTTATTCTTCTCTATATTATCATTCCTGTTTTATTAATTTTTTTTGGAGATCATGTCTCCCTAATTTTTCCAAGGCTAGAAGTACAGTGGATACTCATGGGCTAATCCCATTACTTATCAGTATTACAGTTTTAACTTGTTATATTTTTACCTGTCTTTATATAACCTGGTCCCCAATTTCTGGGGATACAGCATAACGGGGCTGGATTTAATGTGAACATCTGATGAGCTTAGCCTACTGTAGCTTGGAACTCTTAAGCTCAAGCAATCCATTAACTTAGCCTCCCCTGTGGCAAGGATTATAGGTATGTACCATCACATCCAGTTGGTATTTTGTGGTTTTAATGTCAATGAAGAAACATTTATTAAAAGCCTACTTTGTACCACACAATGTGCAAAGGTACAAAGACAAAAAAAAAGGAAAAAAGAAATAAATTCTGCTCTCAAAGTGCTTACATTCCATCAGGGTAGAAAACATATATTTTCATTTACTTTATTTTATACATAATTTTTATATGTATAATATATATATATATTATAAAATATGTATAAATTTTATAAAACAAGGTATATGAAAATATAAATCTAATAAATATAAACTAATTAGAGGAAGAAGTAATAGACCTGCATAATACTATCATAAATAACCTTATCTTCCAGAGTACTTGGACTTTTAACAACAGCAACAAAAATAGTTTGGCAAAACCATCTGATAATGCAATTTTATCTATTATAGCATATAGCATTTCACACAAGTAGTCCACCAGTTCTTGATTCCAAGGAAGGGTCTTACAACATTAGACATACAGAACCAGTATTGATCATTAGATTTCGCCTGAGTGGTGAAATTCATTGCAAATTGACTCTTATTTCATATTACTTTAGGTATTCCACATTTTATTATTTTGGTACTGCTTGCTGTGTAACGTCATCACATTTTTCCTGTGTTCATGTGAAGAAAACTCGGGTTTTATTTTTTATTTTGTTTGTTCTGAACTTTTTGGAATGGAATTATTTATTTAATTCATGTGCTCCTTGAAACTGACCAACAATTTTATATGCAAGAAGCTAAAGACTTATTAGAGAAAGTAGACCCAGAAAATTGAGTTCATATTAGGAATATTTCCTAACCACTATGGGGAAATATTAAAGTCTTCGTATTCTAGAATTTTAGTGAGGGCTCTTGCAAAGTGTCTCCTTTACACTGGCAAGGAAGATTTTAATGTATGCAGTCTTAGAAATATCCAAGGAAATACCAGTGATCATATGACCCATTTTTAGACTGCCTGAAAAACCATATACCCTATAAAATCTTGCCTACTTGAAACAACCCAGGCCAGGATAGGACCTAAAATATTAGTTACTGAGGATATTTTCCAACTATTTTTGAGTAAAACATATTTTAAAGTTAATAAAGTCTTATGGAAAACAATCTCTATCAATCAAATCTGTATTAAGTCATTATTGTATGAGGGCATGGCTGATGAGGGAAGATTTTTAAAAAATAACCACATATACGTATGTACACATACACATATATACACATAAATATATTTTATTCAATATGCACATGCATACACATAATACATTCTAATACATACATATGAATATCTATGTATGCATATACATCTATTTATATCTAATGTATATTTTTCTATTAGTCTATCTCACTATCTCACTATCTATCTGTCTGTCTGTCTATCCATCTGTCTCTCTGTCTAGCTATCTATCTGTTTCTCTATCGATATCACAACTACTATCTCTAGAGAGCTCACACATTCAGTGAGGGAATCTCTACATCAAGACATCAGAAGTAAAACGACTATATGAAACAATGGTGCAAGCGATGTCACAGCCTGAAAGAGAATGAATAATTGGAATATGAATAGGACAGATGAATGGGCAGCTAAGTGGCACAGTGGATAAAATTCTAGGCCTGGAGTCAGGAAGACGGATCTTCTTGAGGTCAAATTTGGCCTCAGACACTTACTTGTGACCCTTGGTAAGTAACTTAACCCAGTTTGCCTCCGTGTCCTAATCTGCAAAATGATAATGTGAGTTGGAGAAGAAAATGACAAACAACTCCATTATTTTTGTTCATAAAATCCCAAATTGGGTCATGAAAAGTTGGGCACAACTGAATAACAATTGAACAATGACCAAAACAGGACAGATTAAAAGTGGATTCAGGGGTTCCGGGTTAAGATGGCGGCAGAGTAAGAAGCAGCTCTTAACCTCTCCTGACCGAAACACACAAAACTCCTCAAGGGGACATAAAAACAAGTCCAGACGAACGGAGGAACCCCACAACAGGGCACAGCGTGGAAGGTACGTGGAATCGGGACATTTCCATGCTATAAAGGGGTGAAACATCTCTCACTAAATCGCGGGCTGAGCAACCACCCCACCCCCACCCCTCCACACACAACACCTATAGCACCGAAGCCAGATAAAAAGAAATAGAGCAAGTTTGGGGCACCCATCGAGCCATTGGCAGCTACAGGGCCTGTTCCTGAGAGCAGCAAGATATGGGACCCCAAAAAGACAAAGAACGCACCAGAAATTTGACCGCGGGAGAGCACAGGCGCGGTGGAGGCGTGGGTGGAGGCAGACACAACCATGAGCCAAAGCTCTAAAACCCTGAGTGGGGAACCAGTGTAGACGGGTATACAACTGTGGAAGCAGCGCCCTGAGACTTGTAAAGGAATCTCCAGCAGAGGATCAAGCAAGGGGGTGCACCAGAGGGCTTGACCTTGGAAAAAACCAGAACTCAGACCTCAGAATCCAAAAGACCGCGGCGAGGATAAAGCTGAGAAGCTACTGGGCTAATGATGGCTACCCAGACTCAGGAAGTTCAGAAGAGAAAGCTAAACAATAAGAAAAAGAAGTCTTTAACACTCAAAAACTTTTACACAGAGAAAATTCAGACAACCGAGTAAACAGAGGAGGAGAACAAACAAGCATCCAGACCCTCCTCAAATAAGGAAAACGGGTCACAAGCTATGGAAGAGTTCAAAACTGAGATTCTGAGGAAGATGGAAGAGATCTGGCAAGAAAATAACAGTTTAAAAGGTAGAATCTTGCAATTGGAAAGTGACGCTCAGAAATCAAATGAACTGATAAGCAAATTGAACACCAGAAATGACCAGATTGAAAAGATCATAGCTGAAAACGAAAAGTTTAGAGCCGAAAACCAGTCCCTAAAGGCTAGAATTGAGCAATTAGAAGCTAATGATCTCTCAAGACAACAAGAACAAATAAAACAAAGTCAAAAGACTGAAAAAATAGAAGGAAATATGAAATATCTCAATGAGAGAGTGACAGACCAAGAAAACCAGTCTAGAAGAGACAATTTGAGAATAATTGGTCTTCCAGAAAAACCAGAAATTAATAGAAACCTGGACTCCGTACTAAAAGAAATTATTCAGCAAAATTTCCCTGAAGTCCTACAACAAGAGGGCAATATAGACATTGAAAGGATTCATAGAACACCCACTACATTCGATCCAGAGAAGAAAACAGTTAGAAATATTATTGCCAAATTCAAAAGCTTTCAAGCAAAAGAAAAAATCTTACAAGAAGCCAGAAAGAGACAATTCAAATATCAAGGAACACCAATCAGGATCACACAGGATCTGGCAGCCTCCACGCTAAAAGACTGTAAGGCTTGGAATACAATATTCAGAAAGGCAAGAGAGCTGGGCCTGCAACCACGGATCAACTACCCATCAAAATTGACTATATATTTCCAGGGGAAAGTATGGGCATTCAACAAAATTGAAGAATTCCAGGTATTTGCACAGAAAAGACCAGGGCTGAATGGAAAGTTTGATATCGAACCACAAAAATCGAGAGAAACATGAAAAGGTAAATAAGTTACAGAGGGAAAAGAAAGAAAACTTATAATTTTTAAATTTGCCTTTTTAAGGGCCTCAGTGAGATCTAATTATCTGTATTCCTATGTAGAGAAATGTTATGTTTAATTCTCTGTAGTGAACTCTATTCACTATTATAATATTCACTATTATAGTAATCAGAAGAATAATTTACAGGGTGAGGGTGGAACACTAAATAATCTAAGATGGAGTGGGGGATGGGAAAGAGGGGGTAAATAGCAGGGGATACCAAGAGAAACTTGAGTGAATAAGAAAATAGAATATTCTATTACACACAAAGAGGGCATGGGAGGGAGAGGGGACAAATATTATTATAAGTAGGAGAAGAAGAGAGTATTAAGAGGTAATAATCAAACCTTACTCTCAGTGTAATCAACCTGGAGAGGAAAGAGTAGCTATACTATCCATTGGGACATAAAACTCTTATCTAACCCTTCTGAGAAAGTCAGAGGGGATAAATCAAGGAAACAGGGGAGTGGGGAGGTCAAAAAAAGGGAGGGGAGAAGAAGGGGGAGGGAATTCATAAGGCCATTAAAAACAAAAAGGGGGGGAATAAGGGAGGGGTTAGGAAAGGAAGTCAGTCAAGGGAGGGGATAAGGGATAGGGTCTTAATAGCAAACCACTGGTTTTAAAGGATATAGTTTAAGGAAAAGGGGTAGGAATAGGGGAGGAAACGAAAACGTCAGCAAATGCACAACTGATGATTATAACTCATTGTGAATGGGATGAACTCGCCCATAAAATGGAAGCAAATAGCAGAGTGGATTAGATACCAAAATCCTACCATATGTTGTCTAAAAGAAACACATATGAGACGGGTGGACATACAGAAGTTTAAGGTTCAGGGCTTGAGCAAAACCTTTTGGGCATCAAATGAGAAAAAGAAGGCAGGAGTGGCTATTATGATTTCTGACAAAGCCAAAGTAAAAATAGATATGATTAAAAAAGACAGGGAAGGTCATTACATCCTGATTAAAGGCAGTATAAACAATGAGGAAATAACACTGCTCAATATGTATGCACCAAGTGGCATAGCATCCAAATTCATAAAGGAGAAACTGGCAGAGCTCAAGAAGGAAATAGATAGTAAAACCATACTAGTGGGAGATCTAAAT
>NC_058131.1:107643638-107668168 GCF_016433145.1 Gracilinanus agilis
ACAGTGTATGATAAACCCAAAGAGCCCAACTTTTAGGACATGAATCCACTATTTGACAAAAACTGCTGGGAAATTTGGAAAACAATATGGGAGAGATTAGGTCTAGATCAACATCTCACACCCTACACCAAGATAAATTCAGAATGGGTGAATGACTTGAATATAAAGAGGGAAACTATAAATAAGTTAAGTGAACACAGAATAGTATACTTGTCAGATCTCTGGCAAAGGAAAGACTTTAAAACCAAGCAAGAGTTAGAGAAAATTACAAAATGTAAATTAAATGGTTTTGATTATATTAAACTAAAAAGCTTTTGTACAAACAAAAACAATGTAGTCAAAATCAGGAGGGAAACAACAAATTGGGAAAAAATCTTTATAACGAAAAACTCTGACAGGGGTCTAATTACTCAAATATACAAGGAGTTAAAGCAATTGTATAAAAAATCAAGCCATTCCCAAATTGATAAATGGGCAAGAGACATGAATAGGCAATTTTCAGGTAAAGAAATCAAAAGTATCAATAAGTACATGAGAAAGTGTTCCAAATCTCTAATAATTAGAGAAATGCAAATCAAAACAACTCTGAGGTATCACCTCACACCTAGCAGATTGGCTAAAATGAAAGAAGGGGAGAGTAATGAATGTTGGAGGGGATGTGGCAAAATTGGGACATTAATGCATTGCTGGTGGAGCTGTGAACTAATCTAGCCATTCTGGCTGGCAATTTGGAATCATGCTCAAAGGGCTATAAAAGAATGCCTGCCCTTTGATCCAGCCATACCATTGCTGGGTTTGTACCCCAAAGAGATCATAGATAAACAGACTTGTATGAAAATATTTATAGCTGAGCTTTTTCTGGTGGCAACGAACTGGAAAAGGAGGGTATGTCCTTCAATTGGGGAATGGCTGAACAAATTGTGGTATATGCAGGTGATGGAATACTATTGTGCTAAGAGGAATAATAAACTGGAGGATTTCCAGGAGAACTGGAGAGACCTCCGGGAACTGATGCAGAGCGAAAGGAGCAGAGCCAGAAGAACATTGTACACAGAGACTGACATACTGTGGTAAAATCGAATGTAATGGGCTTCTGTACCAGCAACAATGCAATGACCCAGGACAGCTCTGAGGGACTTATGGTAAAGAACGCTACCTACATTCAGAGGAAGATCTGCAGGAGAGGAAACATATAAGAAAAGCAACTGCTTGAACGCATGGGTCGGGGTGGACATGATTGGGGATGTGGACTTGAAACTACCACACCAATGCAACCACCAACAATTTGGAAATAGGTCTTGATCAAGGACACATGACAAAACCAGTGGAAATGTGCGTTGGCCATGGGTGGGGGGTGAAGGGTAAAGTAGGAGCATGAATCATGTAACCATGTTAAAAATGATTATTAATAAATGTTAAAAAAAAGTAAAAAAAAGTGGATTCAGAAGACGGTGATGAGGGAAGACTTCATGAAGTTAGAGATATTTTAACTGGACCTTAAGAATGGGTAAGATATGATTAAGTGGAGAAGAGGAAGGAAAGTGTTTCAGGGGAGGGAAATACAAAAATTATCCTTTCCTCTTAGATTGTCCTGATAGACAATTCTAGGAAAAATATAGAGCAATAAAGTGTTTTCTAGCTCCTTTTTTCTAAATGCTTTAAATTCACAATTTTAGTGAAAAGTATATTTGATTAGCAGCCAAAAAATCTGGACTCCAATCTTGGTTATGTCATTGGGCATATTTGGCAAATTGCTTTGCTTCTATGTATCTCAATCTCCTCATTTGTGAAAAATTGGGCTAGATGATTTTGGAGGTGCAGTCTTGCTCCAGGCTTTCAGATCGTATGTTACAAATCCCATCTTTACACAATGACACTTCAGTAAGTAGACAGGACTTTAGAATTCTTTGTTTGCTGGCATCATATCACTATTAGTATCACTAAATATGTAAACAAAGGATAACAGAGGGATTTCCAGAAGAAAGTTGGTAATGAATGAGAAAAAAAGCTATATTTTAATTTCAAGTTAGCAATTTGATTTCACCTATCTGATCTCTTCTCCCCAATTCACCCTTTTTCCAGTTGTCAGGATTTACATAATTCTGATTAGAATTCATTGGCCAATTATTTTTTTTTTACTCTTGAAAGGCAATGTGTTCTCATGGATTGTGGGAGAATTTAGAAGTATGAATGATGGGAGTTCAAGTCCTCACTCTGACAGATATTAATTATGTGACACAGAGCAGTCACTCAATCTCTTTGTACCCAAGATTATAAATTAAAAACAATAATTGATCTACAAGGAATTTCTGATTTCCATTTGTAGAGGGAACTTCTAGGCTGGGACTTGCATACACTGATAAAATCACAAGTCTGGACAAAATAATTAGAAAGGAAGGAAGGAAGGAAGGAAAGTAGATAGAAAGAAGGCTAGAAGGAGGAAAAGAGGGGAGGAAAGAAAGAAGGATAGAAGGAAGAACAAAGGAAAGGACAGAAGAATGGAAGGAAGAAGGGAAGAATAAAAAAGAAAGAAGGTAGGAAAAAGGAAGAAAGAAAGGGAGAAATAAAAGAAAAGAAAAAGATTTTCCAAATCCTTGACCAGAGTGTTATGCTCCGCTCCTGGTCTTAATCTAATAGAATATGTCATGTGTCTTGTATATGTTTGGCTGAAGAACTTTCCCAGTAAGAAGAAGTCTTAGTCAGAACAACTATACTTTTTGCTGTCCCTTTGACCTTTGCTTTTTCCTCTTGGTAGGGATGCTATGGAAGTGAACCATTCAGTATGCAGGCATGCATAGAGCACTTAGACTGGAGGTTCTGTGAAGGGAAGGGGAAGAACCAATAATAATATTTGCCTCAGAGTTTTCTTATGCATCCACAAGGCCATTCTGTCTAAATCAGAGCACGATAGTTTTATGGATTTTGCAGTTTTAGGGACTTTGCATTTTGATGTTCAGAGCCTATACTACTACATTAATGATTGCTACATTCTACAAAATGTAACTTCATTTTGCTGATGCTGATGCTGATGCTGATGCTACATCAAGGTAATCCATAAAGAGAATTGAATCTGGGAAGGGAGTGTAGTCTAGAGTGAAACTAATGCTCTCCTACAAGGGAGAGTTTTGAATTTGATGGAGGTGATGGGGAAGAGAGGCTAATACTAAGGTGGTTCCATGCCTCTTCATTGGTTTTTGGTCTTCTAGTTTAAATCTGAGCAAAACCCAATTGCAATAGCATGATTAGGATCTTGCCTTGTGAAAAGCAGCAGAATGAGTTTAGACAGCCCATAGCCTTGGAGGATGCTCTATTTCCAGCAGTTGGCCTCATCATGTTATAATTCTGAACAACTTTCCAGCTGGTAGTTTATTCTGAGTGAACAAGGCACTCAGCAGGGCGTTTGTGGAGGTATGGGAGGAGGCATTGCTGAGAAAGCCTGTTTGCAAGTATTCACCTCCAAGCTGAGCAGTGTAACTCTCCAGTATCATAAGGGAATCACTGAAGAAAATATGGGGGTTCAAATTTCAGAGAGCATAGCTGGGGGCTAGCAAGCTCAAGATATACTATGAAGTCATAGAGGCCAGGATACTCTTATATATAGGTTGATATCATGCTTAATGATAAAAGTACTCTACCCTTCAAATATCTCCTCCATTGTTCTTAGAGTATTATAATGCTCATCTGTTCTTGATTACATGTGGAAGTGAATAAAGTACAGAACTTGGAATCAGGAAATTTGAGTTTAAATCCTGTGTTGCTTACCAGGTGCAGGATCTTGGACAAGTCATGTAAACTCCCTCAGCCTCAGTTTTTTAATTTATAAAATGGGGATAATAGTATCTATGTTACAGTGTTGTTATAAGGATCAAATGAAAATAATATTTGTAAAGCATTTTACAAACTTTAAGGTACTGTATAAATTATACTGTATAAATAAATGCAGTATAAATGTTATTTATTGTTATTGTCATTATATAATTATCATATTTAAGGTTTCTATTCAAATGCAAATGTTTCTGGGGGCTTAAAGGAAGAATAGACACACACAGTTAATATATCTATATATCACTTTAAGGTTTATAAAGCACTTTACACTGTGAATGGGTGATAACATCATTCCTTTTTCACAAATGAGGAAACTGGGGCTGGGAGCTGCTAAATAGTTTGCCCAGGGCTACACATCCAATAACTGTCAAAGATAGGATATGAAGTCAGGTCTTCCTGACACCAAGCCCAAGGTTCTATTCACTAATATCAACTAGTTAAATATGACTATACTAATAGTCATTATGGAGTAATAGACAGGGAGCTGGCTTTGAAGTCAGGTATGCCTGGGTTCAAATCTCACTTCTTATGTATCTAATGGTATGATTATGGGTAAATAACTTAAACCCTTAGTATTATTGGGCAATTCTCTTTTTTAAATTAAAGGTTACATTCATTTTTATTATAATATTTTTATTTTTTCCAGATTACATGTCAGTATAATTTTTCAGTATTAGTTTTCTGATATTTTGTAATTCATATTCTCTTTTTCTCTCCCACTCCTTTCCCCTCTCCAAGAAGGCAGGTAATATGATATAGGTTGTACATATATTTTCATGTTCATCATATTGTGAAACAACACACGTTTTGCTTTCAGTACAAGAAATTCATGGAGGAAATAAAGAAGGGTATATTTCCATTTTTATTCAGACTCATCTGTTCCTTCTGTGGTAGTGGATATCTTTTTTTTTTTGTCATGAGTCTTTTCGAGTTGCCCTGGATCCTTGCTTTGTTGATAAGAGTTGTCATTCATAGTTGATCATAATACAATATTGTTTTTGCTATGTATAATGTTCTCTTGGTTCTGCTGACTATTTTCATCATGTCACAAACTTTCCGGGGTTTTTTGTGATCATCTTATTTGTCATTTTTTATGACACAATAGTATTCAATTACATGCCCATACCACATTTGTTCAGCCATTTTCAACCATCATCCAGTTGATAGACATCCCTTCAGTTTCCAATTTTCGGTCACCAGAAGAAAAAGCTGTTATAAACATTTTTGAATAGGTGGGTTCTTTCACCCTATCTTTAATCATTTTAGGATACAGACCTACTAGTGGTATTTCTGAGTCAAGGGGTACATAATTTTATGGTCCTTTGGGCATGTTTCCAGATTGCTCTCCAGAATGGCTGCATCACAGCTTCACTGGGTATATATTAGTACCTTGATTTTTCCACATCCTCTCCAACATTATCATTTTCCTTTTTTGTCACATTAACCATTCAGACTGATGAGTGTGAAGTAGTACTTTGAGAGTTATTTTAATGTGCATTTATCTAATCAATAGTGATTTGGAACTTTTTTCATGTGACTAAAGATAGTTTTAATTTCTTCACTTGAGACTTATCTGTTCATATCTTTTAATCATTTGTAAATTGACAGATTTTGCATTCTTATAAATTTGCCTTTGTGAGAGAGTTACTATAAAGATCCTTCCTACCCCCAGTTTGTTGTTTGCTTTTACTCTTGGTTACACTGTTTTTGTTTGTGCAGAAACTTTTAAGTTTAATGTAGTCGGTTGTCTATTTTATGTTTCATAATGTTTCTTATGTCTTGTTTTGTCATAAATTCTTCCTTTATCCATAGGTCTGATAGGTCAATTATTTTATACTCCCCTAATTTGTTTTTGGTATCACCTTTTATTTCTAAATCATGCATCCATTTTGACTTTCTCCTGTATATCATGTGAGATATTGGTCTCTGCTTAATTTCTGTCATGCTGTATTCCATTTCCCAACAGTTTTTGTCAAATACAGAGTTCTTCCAAAATGGAATTTTGGACCTTTGCGTTTGTCAAACACTAGGTTACTATGGTCATTTACCACTGCATATTGAGTGCCTAATCTATTCCATTGGTCCTCCACTATGTCTTAACCAGTAGCAGATTGTTCTGATGGGTGCCTCTTTATAATAGAGTTTGAGATCCAATATAGGTGAACCACCTTCCTTCTATATTTATTCATTAATTTCCTTAATATCCTAAGTCTTTTGTTTTTTCTGTCTCTATGAGATAATTTTGGGTAGTTTGATTTGGATGGCCCTGAATAAGTAAGCTTATTTAGGAAAAAATTGTCATTTTTGTAATATTAGTTTGGCCTACCTAGGAGCAATTAGTGTTTTTTAATTGCTTTGATCTGAGTTTATTTGTGTAAAAATAGTTTTGTATCCAGGCAATTTTCAAAAGTTTATGAATTACAGATAGGATGTCTACTTTATTGGCATAGAGAGAATCCATCCTGGAAGTTCACTGCACTGATGAAATCAAAGGTAAACAAATATCACCAATGAATCATCATTGTAACAATTCATATAGAGTCTGATGAAATCACAAGTCTAAATTCAGTAAACATATACTATCATTGGATCAGTAGAATAATAACTCATATAAGGTGTGAAGGTTCATGAAACACTTACTGTGTAACCACTGGCTGATAACAGCCCCCACAGAAAAAGAACTCTTCAAGATAGTGAGTGGGACAAAGTAAAGAGGATAAGGAAGGATTCAGTCAGTCACCACTTCAGGTCTTAATCCACTCTAAGTACGTATATTCTAACTTAGTGCTTGTTACCAAAAATTAACCTCATGCAGAAATGCCACCACTGAGTATAAGGAGGAGTCTCTAATAAACTGAAAACAAAGCAGATTACTAGAGATATGTACTGCCTATTGGCAGAGAAGGAAAGCAGTTAGAGGTGACTCGGGCCAGTGACCAGAGCCAATATAGGAGAGCATAAAGAATAATCATTCTCAAATTATAGTCCGAATTGAATCCCAAGTTCCAGGATCCAGTGTCTCAGGAGTTTAAGCATCAGCCCCGATGACTGATTATATTAGGAGTTGGAATTTAATATTTTGGGAAAACTCTTGTCAAGTATTCCCTTATCTACTTGGTTTAGAGGTGAGGTATAATTGTGGGAAATTAAAAAAAAAACCAACACCTCAAATTGTATATATCTTAGAACTGCTGGGCACAGATCAAGTCTCTCTCTGTGGGGTATCTGAGGTAGGAGAATATTGTATTCTCTGTACTTTGATATCAGCATTTTAATTTACTTTGAATTCTTGTTCTTTCTGGCGTTTTTGCCTATTAATTTACCCAATGTTAAGAGCAAAAAACACAGTGTACACAGTATTAAACCAAAGTGTGTTTACTTTCTTGGAGAATCATCTCTATTACAGCAAGACCTCATGGTTTAGTTTTGAATCACACCTACCTTCAAAGAAAGGTGGCAGGTAAGGTTATTATCAGATAGGTCCTGGGAGTCATGTTCTAATGGGAAGTAAAACAAATCCACAGAAAATAAGTTGACCCCACTCTCTAAACACAAATAGAATATATAAAATTGTCAAGTTTGTTAATTTTCTGGTTACAAAAAGCAACCTGGATGGGTTCAACCAGTTGTCAAGAGTGTATATTAGGGGGCAGCTGGGTAGCTCAGTGGATTGAGAGTCAGGTCTAGAGATTGGAGATCCAAGGTTCAAAGCCAGCCTCAGACACTTCTCAGCTGTGTGACCCTGGGCAAGTCACTTGACCCCATTGCCCACCCTTACCACTCTTACACCTATGAGCCAATACACAGAAGTTAAGGGTTTTTTTTTAAAAAGAGTGTATATTAGGACTTTGCAGAAAATGGTTATTAGTTCCACTTAGTAGTTGAATATTTGTATCTATTGTCTATATATCTCTTATCTAATAGTCTATCATCTACTTATATGTCTATCTTCTATTAGTCTGTCAATCATCAATTAGTTTATCATCTATCAATCTACTTATCTTTCATTTGTTTTCATCATTCATTTGTTGTGGCAGGTGAAAGAGGAAATGACAGAGGAAACTGACTTGAGCTTCTAAGCATATTGATTTATTAAGCAATACATGCCAGTTGTCCAAAAAGTGGGACCAGTAGTCTTCCTCAGCTTTGGCATTTGGCCTTGAATATAGGGGAAGACAGATTTTTTATATACTTAAAAATAATTAGTCAAATAATGCCAAGTAATTAAAAGGAAACAATTAACTAGGATACAACATTAAATAATCAGATTTCTAATTGGAGGAAAGATTAGGGACTTTCCAAATTATGAGGGAGAGAGTGAACAGGTGAAATTCCCTGGAGTCAGAAAAGAAGGGGTCTCATTTCCCCCAAAGTATCTGTAAATAATCTAAGGACACAGAAACAATATCTGATTAATCAATATGGAGTCAATGTTAAGATAAGACACGTGAGTTGCTTGAGGGGTATAATTGTGATAAAACTCCATACATCAATCTTTAGACCTGTCTAGATTTCTGGTCAACATAACCTGGGTCCTTAGTTAAAGTTCTCTAAGTAGCAGGTCGAGGTGGTCCAGCTTCTCAGCTACGTAGGACTAGGTTCAAACAAAGCAACAAAATCATCTCACCGTTCCCACAATTGGATAAGATTTTGTCCCAGAATGGAATTGGACTAGATCTGTAATTAAATAAAAAGGGAACTGAGCTAACTCCAGTATTGAATAACAAAATGAAGTCTGTAGTTCACTCAATTCCCATCAGCTCTTGCTGTTCCGATCGCCTTAAATCCCTTCACTATTATTCTATTATCTATTAATCTCTCTGGCATTTATTAATCCATCCATCTGTCTATCCACATGCCTATTTATCTTCCTGTCTTATTTATATCAGCAAAAGCCTTCTGGAGAGAATATATTAACCCAAGAAATAACTATTGTGCTATAACAGGCCAATGGGGAAATTTCATTTCAATTTAACAAGCATTTATTAACCATCAACTATGTGCTAGGCACTAAGCTAAACAACTAGGATACAAAGAAAAGCAAAAAAAAATTACCTACTCTGCAAGAGTTTAAACTATAAAGGAGGAGGCAACATGCAAACAACTGAGTACATGCAAAATACATACAGGATAAATTAAAGAGGAAAAGAAGGGCACTAGCTCTAGGGCTAGGGGAAGGTATATGAACTGGAAAAGACATCTTGAAGAATAAAGGATTTTAGTTAAGATTTGAAAAAAGACAGGAAATTTAGGAGGGATACAGTTCTAGAAATGGGGACATCAAGTCAGTAAGCATTTAAGTGTTTGTTTTATGTCAAGCACTGGGCTAAGTGCTGGATAGCCAGTAAAAAGATGCCCAAATTCAAAAGATGGAGTGTCTTGCATAAGTAAAAAGACAATGAGGGTCACTGGATAGCAGCCTATGTGGAAAGGAATAATATTTAAGAAGTCTAGAAAGTAGGAGGAAACCAGGTTATGGAATGTTTTAAAATCTAAACAGAAGATTTTATATTTAATCCATAAACTGATGGAGGTAATGGGGAGCCACTGATATCACTGAATAGGTAGATGATATGATATCACTTACACTTTGAGAAGGTCATTTTGAGAGCTAAATGGACAATATATTAAAAGATCCTTAAATTCCATTTCTTAAATCTTATGATTATAGGTGATGCTCTGATTCTTTTATTTTTAGTTAGGTGGAAGATGATGAATGTATTGGAGGCAAAGCTAATGGTAATTTTACGGTTTCCATATATCCACTGGGGATTAAACCAAAGGAATGTAGACTGTCATTTTGACCTAAAATTTGTCAACTATGCACTAACTCTGTAATTTGGGAGAATAATTCTCAGAGAAAGCAATACTAGCTCCATGATAGTAATAGTTTCCATGTTTCAGGAAATTATCAAGAATATCATTAGAAAAATTATAGCTCCATACTTCTACATTCTAGAAGAAACCCTCCTCAGTTATTAGTAGCATGGATTAACTGGCAAGAAGACAAATGAGCATGCCTTCTGTAGAGGCTGTTGCCAAGTACATAATAGCCTGATACAGCAGCTTCTGGATAAGCAAACACTTACTGCTGCGTAAATATTTCACAACACGTGAAGACACTGATGGGAATGACAATGTATTTTGCAATAGCAATTATTGCAGAAAAAAAAAACCATTGGATTGGAAAGCATCATATTTCAAACATCTCCAGTGTCCTGTAGCTGTCTTTCTAACAGCCCAGTGATATTACTGAGAAAGGACTGGATACCTGCTCCCCCCTCCCCAATATGCCTTAGAGTGTTAAAATCTCAGCTTGTGCAAAGAAACAGAAGATTTTTATTTCAACAATGTGAATGAAAAAGGAAATAATTTCAACTTGGAAATCTCTGATTATGCTGTTTGGTATCTATTCTTATAGTCCACATAGTTCATCATGTTACTGAGCCTGGGGTTGAAGTCTGGTTTCTAAGAGGTAGATTGATTTTCTCTCTTCTAAGGAGAGAGGCCCGTAGATCACTTTGTATTTAGGAGAACATGATCTGCAATGATAAGCGAACCCACAAAAGACTTCAAGGTGCTGAATTGAAGGAATTTTTTTTTGCATTTTGATATCTACGATTTTTGTTTGTGAAGATATTGTTAAGCTTTAAGTCAGTCCAAATGTTTGAGCCTTAAATAAACAAACAAATAATAAATAAATGAGCAAACAAACAAATGAATGAATGAATGAATGGTGAAAAAGCCTTAAAGAAGAGATTCTGTATGGCTTTACATTCTGACATACCACACTGTTGTAAGAATTAAAATGAGGAGGACATGATTGGGGATGTGGACTCAAAACTACCACACCAATGCAACTAACAACAATTTGGAAATAGATCTTGAACAAGGACACGTGACAAAACCAGTGGAAATGTGCATTGGCCATAGGTGGGGGGAGTAAGGGGGCGGAAGGGGAAAGTAGGAGCATGAATCATGTAACCATGTTAAAATGAATATTAATAAATGATTAAAAAAAGAATTAAAATGAAAACAAACTAAAAAGTAATGGAAAAACATGTAGAAGGGTAATACAGGCTGGGATCCAGCTGAATTCTGTCAGCATTCCCCTCCAAACAAATTTAAAATAGTGCTTCAAATTAAATTTTGGGGTGGTAGTATCAACAAGAGGTCAGAGGGAGAAGTTAACCAACCAAAACAACTTGAGAGGTTTTCAAGAGATATCTATAATACTGGGATGGGTACAGACCCAGACTTTGGCAAGAGCACCAGGAATGGCCCTTAGAGTCAGTTATGACTAGCACTAGCAGCAGCTTCAGGAGATTTCAACCCAGAGACTGTAAGGGGGTCAGACCACTGGCCAGAAAGAGATTAAATGGGACTCTTTACTGGCATTGATTGTCAATTCTATTACTCATACATAGTTATATGTTGCAATTCCAGGATAGAGAGGAGTGCTAGTACTTGTGACTGTGGGAGATCAGGGGGCTTGTTCACAGTTTCAGGATCAAGAAGAATACAGGTAATTGTGGCTGCAGGGAAACAGGGGTCTTTTCTGAGTAAAGACCAGAATACAGTCCAAGAGACCAGAGACCACACTTCTCCCAAGATAGCACCACCTTAGAGGCACTGAAAACTTCTACTCACCTAGAACTAGCTTTGAAAACAAGAGCACAGTAAAGCCTGTAGATTGAGACACTACTTCTCCATCCCAAGGAGTGCAGAACCAACCTTAACATGAAGTTCAAAGTGAAGGAATAGGTTGGGAAAATGAGCAAACAACAAAAAAAAAGAACTTCACCATAAAACCTACTGTGGTGGTAAGGCAAAACAAGAAATAGGCTGCTGCTAACAGGAAAATAAAATTGTGAAAAAAATACAAGGGTCTCAAAGAAAAATATCATTGGACACAAGGCCAACAAGAATTTAAGTCTTTTTAAAGAGACAAGAGTGTTAGAGGAAAAATTCAGAAAAGAAATGAAAATAATGCAAAAAAGTTATAAAAAAAGAATTAATAGCTTGTTAAAAGAGGCCCAAAAATATGAGAGTAAAAACACCTTAAAAAACAGAATTGGCCAATACTAAAAAGGCACAAGAATGCCTTGAGGAAAAAGAACCCTTTAAAAAGCAGAATTGGCTAAATGAAAAAAGAAATATAAAAGTTCATTGAAATAAATAATTCTTTAAAAATGAGAACTGGCCAAGTAGAAACTAATAACTTCATGAGACTTTGAGAAACAATAAAATCAAATCAAAAGAATGAAAAAATAGAATAAAATGTCAAATATCTCATTGGAAATACAATTTACCTGTAAAATAGATAGAGGAAAGATGATTTAAAAATTATTGGATTATCTGAAAACATGATCCAAAAAATAGCCTAGACATTATATTTCAAGAAATTATAAAAGAAAAATGTCCTAATAACTTAAATTCAGAGGGCAAAAGAGAAACTAAAACAATCAACTGATCCTGAAAGAGATCCTAAAATAAAAATTCCCAAGAATATTATAGTCAAATTCCAGTGGTCCTGAGTCAAGGAGAAATTTTTGCAAAGATCCAAAAGCAAACAATTCAAGTACTGTGTATCTATGGTCAGATTAACAAAAATTCTACCAGTTTCCACATTAAATAGCTGGAGTACATGGAAGGTAAAACCCTGAAGGCAAAAAAAAGATAAGATAATAGGCAAGGATAACATTCTGACCAAAACTGGGTATAATCCTTTAGGGTAAAAATAGATATTTAATTAAATAGAAGCCAAGTATTCCTGATAAAAAAGACCAGAGCTGAATAGAAAATCTGGCATTCAAACACAAGATTTAAGAGAAGCCTAAAAAGGTAATCATAAAAGTTATCATAAAGGATTCAAATGAAGTTAAACTGTTCACATTCCTATACAGCAAGATGATACATGTAAGTTATGAGAATTTTATCATTATTAGGTCAGTTAGAAGGAGTCTACATAGATAAAAATCTTGAGTGTAAGTCAATTATATTGAGATGATTTAAAAAAATTATATAAGGTTATGAAAGAAGGGCAGTGGAAGAACGGGGATGGGAGAAGTATAATAGGGGAAATTCTTTTCCTAGCAAAGGAAGAAAATGAGTGACATTGGGGGTGGGGTGTGATAAAAGGGAAAGTAGATTAAGGGAGGAAGGTAGATTCCAAGGAAAGAGAGTCAAAAATATGCGGAATGAAAAACTGAGAAGGATTTGTGATGTATATCAGTAAAGCATCCATATGGGTGAGAATTATCAATAAATGTCAAGATCTTGTGTTATAAAAGGGAAATTCTTTAGCTCCCAAACACATTAGGTAGGAACAATGTGTAGGTAAGGTAACACATTAGTGAGCTATGTAATAAGTAGATAATGTGGCTGATAACAGGGGCACTGGTGGTATAAGTGTGTCACCTGGGCCTGAGAGCCAGTAACTTCAGTAGCAGGTGATTTGAGATTGTCAGGGATGTGTAGCCTGAGCTGTGATGCCCAGTCAGTCTCCCTGCTACCTATAAGCTCCTTTAAGGTGGAGAGTGAGGGGCCCCTCCCTGCTGGAGTAAAAGCAGAACTCAACAGGAACTGAAGCTCACACACTTCCTGGATACAATGGATGTTTGCCCAGTACTTCCTTTACAGTCAAGTGGTTGCTATTCTCCCCTGTCCTCAGCCCCTTAGCCCAAGATGAAGTTCACAGTTTTAAGCTAAGGATTTAATTTAACACAGAAGGGAAAACTGAGGCAAGAGGGTTTAGGGCAACTGACAAGTGTTGGCTATGGACTTAGAAGGTAAGGCCAGGCTGAGGGAACCAGCCCTCAGCCAGAGATATTTTAACACTGCCCAGATGTTGTTTGGTCCACCAGCTGGACAGATATAGTTGATGAATTGGTTTAGGGGTGTCCCTGTTGCTAGGCTACTCTAATCTAAAGTCTGCCCATGATTGACCACCCAAACTCCCTTCAACCTCCCGGGGTCCCCAAGGGGAAGTCAAGGGTAGCTGGGTGTCTGGGTGAGGTCAAGGAAATCAGAACCCCCAGGTTGGTTCTGCAGGGGTTTTTATAGTCCCAGCTCAAACTGTCACCTCCTGGGACTAACACCTGCCGGGCCAGAGTTCCATTCTCCTAACTGACAGGATTGCCTAGGGTAATTTTGTAAATGCAAGAGATCTTGCATAAATCCTGCATTACAGCTAAAATATTTTCCCTTTATGACAGCAAGAGACGTTGGTACTGTACTTCATCTAAACTGATCACCTTTATTGTCATATGAAAGAGATCAGGACCAGAAGGGCACCAGAACATTTGTGAGATTCTGGGTCCTAGTAGGAAGAGAATTAATATGGAGTCAGCAGACCTGGGAACAATTCATTTAATTGCTCTGGAATGTTCCCTTCGTTGTCAAATTCTGAATCTAAACTAGATGATTATATATTTTTAAAAGCCCTTACCTTCTACCTTAGAACAAATACTATTAAGTATGTAAACCATAAGAATTGTAAGGGCTAGATAATGGGAATAAAGTGACTTGCCCAGGATCCCATAGCTAAGAAGAGTATGTGTCAATTTGAACTCAGAACCTTCTATCTCCTGGCTTAGCTCTTTATCCACTGAGCCACCTAATTGCCCCTAAAAAGGTCATGCAATATATCTATTGGGTCTCTTCCCAAACCTTACCTTCTATCTTAGATAGATACTTATAATATAATTCTTATAATAGATCTATCCACTTTGCTGCTTAGTTGCCCCTAGACCAGAAGATTATTAAAACTTTTAGTTGAAGAAACTCTACAAGCATTTTGATGGTGGCAGAAAAGGATAATAGAAAGGTTGCAAACGAGGGATTTTTTGTTTCAGTAAGCAGTATCATTATTCCAGTAAACTCTTTCACCAGAAAGAGGACTAGAGAGAAAATGATAGTGACCTCTGCTGGCTTCACTGGATAGCCAAGGATTGGCCTCAACAATGACAACAAAGTATAGTCCATCTGCACAGGAGTCACAGTAAGGCAAAATGAAAATACCATTTTGATAAATTAAAGTATTAAAATGATAAATTAAAATGAAAATAGTGTTTTGAGCTTAGACTCTTTAATCAACAAATACTTAAAGGATGTTCAGTGTCCAAACATTATTGACAATATTTCATGAAATAAACAAAAATTGGCCTTTGGTCCTGTGTGATCTCCTGCTGCTAATGAATGATAACAAAGTAGTGGAAAGGGGTATAAGGGGTACTAGCAGTCACTCAGCTTCTAGATCACCTATAAACATTAGTGAAACTTGAAACATTAAATATGAGATTTTGGTGTAATGCCCAATGAGTAGATATATTACTTGAGGAATTGAATCATAGAATTTCAAGATTTAAGAATGGGAAGGGACCTCAGTGGTCACAGATCTAGTCAACACACAAAAGCAATCTCTTCTTTAATATACACAGCAAGTGGTCATACAGCCTTTGTCTGAGGAACTTGAAGGAAGTGAAACTTACCATCTCTCATTACAGTCCATTCTTCTGGAATTGTAAGGAAGTTTTTCTTGACATCAAACTTAAACTTGCCTATATGAAGCATGCATGATTTGCTTCAGGTTTTGACTTCTGGGGCTAAATAATCTAAGGCTAGTCTCTCTGTCACATTATAATCTTACCTGAAGACAAGCAAGCTATTACATCTCCCGTGACTCTTTTCTTCTCCAGATTAAAATGCCCAGTTCAATTTATGTGACATAGAATCAGGAACCTTTATATCTGTAGTTGCCTTCCTTTGGACATTCTTCAGTTTTATCACTGTCTTTTTTAAACATGACACTCAGAATGGAATACAGTACTGCATATGAGGTTTTATGAGGTCAGAATATACTAGGGTTATCACCTCCCTATTTCTGGAAGTGATATCCTCACTAATAAAGCTATGTCCTTCCCAAGATCACATTAGCATTTTTGACTGGGATTATACTAATAACTTATATAAGATAATTATAGTCTATTACTCCTGCCATATGTTTTTCCAGAACTGTGGTATATATTCATGCCATCTTCATTTAATACTTGTGAATTTGATTTTTTTATTACCTAGGTATGAGACTACTTTTTTCCTTATGGAAATTTGTCTCTTTAGATTCACATCAATGCTTTAGTTTGCTATGATCCTTTTAGATCCAATGTGTTAGCTATCCTTCCAAGTTTTGTGACATCTGCAAATATTATGAGCATTATCATCTGTGTATTTATCCAAGTCATAGATAAAAAAGTTAAATATTATCCAGCCATGCACAGATCCCTGGAGTACTTACTCCCTTTATGATTTCTCACTATGTTCAAACTGAATTCTTTGTGACTATATTCAATCAGTTCTCAATCCAAATGATTATACTGTTCTTCTAATCCATATCTCTCCATTTTCTCCACAATAAGAGTATAAGAGAGTTTATCAAAAGGTTTGCTAAAATGTATATAAATTGTATGTTGGATTTCTATATAAAAGCATTGGCTAGTCTTGGCTTATTCTGATGGTTAGAATTCCTGACACTATTTGTACAGGATGAGCCGTGCTTTATATTCATCTCATTACTTTGTTTTTAAAAATCTTATATTCATGCCCAGCTTTGCCCAGATTTTTTCACTTTCTTCCAAATTTCTCATAATTTTTATCCCTAAAACGAGTTTAGAACAATTGGATTCAGGACAACATTTCCTTTCTTACTTCTTCTTTATTTTGAAGGATGAAGCTTTCACTAAGGTAAATTTTAAAAAATATTACAATCTACTTTGCTTATGGCAAAAAAGAGAGAGGACATTCCAGCAGATATCTGGATATTCAAAGCTCCCACTGCTATTATATCATGCTTCTATTCTAAACTTATGATCTTTTCCCCAAACTTCTCATATATTCTCTATTTCTACCCAGGTAGTCTATAGTATACTCTCATGATAAAAATCATTTCTTTTTTCCTTATTTTGATCAACCAAATACTTTCTTTCTTCTCCTGGTGAGCCCAAGATTGCCTCAGATGAATATATACTTAAAAAATAATAACAGCTCTTACCTTCTGGCTTTAGAATCAGCACCAAATATCAGTTCCAAGGCAGAGAGATGGTAAAGAATAGGCAAATACCCTTAAATGACTTGCCTGGGATCATACAGCTAGGAAGGGTCTAAGGTCAGATTTGAAACCTGGACTTTCCATCTCCAAGTCTAGCTCTCTATTCACTGACCCACCTAGCTGCCCCAAATTATACTTTCTTAATATACAATGTTACCCCTTACCTTTTCTCTTTTCCTTTTCTTTTGAATAAAATGTACCAATCTAGAGCTAAAGTCCACTGATGGATTTCATCTCCTGAAGTCTCAGTGATAAAACTACTTGTCTCTTTATGAACTAGGAACTCAAATTTATTTTATCTATTGCTTTGACTTTGGGATTTTAAATATAGCACTTGAGAGCATTGGTTTTACTACTGTTTCTTTTTTGAATGTTTTTTTTGTCTCATGAATTTGTTAACATCCAAGTTGCGAGTCTTCCTTCTTTGCAAATACTTCCTATTGGTACCTATATGGTACTTTACCTAAGGGGCATAAATAGTTAATCTCTCTCCCTTATCCTTTTAAAAAAATCTAAAACTCCTTTAATTAGCTTTGCAAAATATTTGGCAGATTCATTTTACCAGCACTTAAGTATATTTCATCCTGCCCAAGAATATGTTAGCCCTATATTATAAGCTCTGATTACACTTGGAACATAGGTAACAATCATTCGACTGTAGCAGAAATATAAGCATCTACTTGATTCAAGTCACCATATAGTTTTCCTTGATATCCAAACAGTTTAGGATTATTCCAGCCTTCTTTCTTGAAATTACTTGTGAATATATGAATATATATACTTCAATTTTTTTCTAAAACTGTTTACAATCAATTGCTAATTTTCAAAAGTTAAAGCATTTTCAATAATTTGCTCCTTTAATCTAATCAATTAATTTGCTTATACTTTTACTTATCCTCTTATTTTTTTCTTTTATATTTCTTTTCCTTATCTAGCTTAAAACAAATTGCCCCTCTCAGTCTACTTAACTAACTTTCTTAACCCTGTATTTTCCCCTTTAACTTTCTCATTTACTTTCCCTTACCTTGCTAACTACCTTCTTTTTTTCCCTCTTGAGACTACTTCTTCAGCTCCCACTCTCTAACCTTCCTTTATCCTTCTTAATCCTTTCATCTCCACACTTATTGTCTTTGATCTTATTTCCTGTATAGCTCTGCAGTAAAATCTGGGCTAGTATTAAAATCTGAAAATTTTTCTTCATTTTCTATCAAATTTTGCTAAGCGTTTTCCTCTTCAAGTTCAACATATGACCTGCATCCCAAGTATACATTTCTTCAAGGGACCTACATGATTTTCTTTTTTTTTTTTTATTTGGTTCAAATGTTTCTTTTTTGCTATCACCATTATGTGATAGCAATTTATGAATGAAACAAAAAATATAAGAAGCTAATAAGGAAATGTAAGAATGGCTCACAGATTCTCTGAAATGAGAAAAAAAATTTAAATGGCAGAGTTTGTTTTATAGTGCTCCCAAAGGCTACAGGAATAGGATTTCCCGGGACACTTGATCATCTCACATTGCAGTACTCATGATAAGTATTTTTAAAAATTGTCATCAAAATAAGTGTAGCTTAATTGCCAACATCTGTTGTAGAGAATAAGGAAGTAGAGAAATTCAATGAAAAACTTAGTAAGATCATCTAAATTAAATTAGTGTACTTTAATACTTGGTAATTTTAATGCATCAGTGGACATAAAGGAGAGCAATACAAAGAATATTAGAAAATGTGACTTTCTAATATGAAAAGACAGGGTCCCAAGCTATGTAGACTAGACAGAAGACTCATCTCTATCTAAAATGAATATTACCAAAAATCAAACTCTCTTAACTGATAGAAAATATTTGTTTGTCAATGTGAAAGTGATTTCTCAATCAGTTGTTTGCTTATAGGTGAGCCATTAGAATTTAATAGCAGGTATTAAAGTCAAGAAATAATAAAATGAAAATATAAAATGTGTAATAAAATAGCTCAACCGGACCTTTTAAAAGAAGTTTCTTACACCAAAATGGCAAAAATACAAGGGAAAATACATCAATATAGTTTAGCACCAATTCCTGTGAAAGCCCATACTCATTTAAAATACAAACTCACTTTGAAAGTCTTATAGATGAAAAGAGAAGATTATAAACAATATTAGCTAAAAAGAAAATAGCAAAACTTGTGGAAAAGGAAAAAAATTCCCAAAGAATGTGCATAAAATTCCATTAAGCCAAATTATACCAGAACCCTAGAGGGGTTCAACTGGTAGGATGAAAATGAATTAAAACATTAAAAAGATATGTCAAGATGTCAAAAACCAATTCTCTGTCAGTTATGTTGTAAACTATGTTTGGACACTGACATTTCAGTGTGTGATGTTATATAAGAAGTGATTGAAATGGTTGGTGTTAAAGAAAACAACTATGGGCAGGGGGCCAGATTGGAAAAGATGTACTCAGTAAAGTTTGGTGCCAGAAATGATCCAGTTTTGAGGGCATAAAAAAGCTAATTCTTAAAAAAAGAGAAGATGCCAAATTCCCAGAAAATGTTCTGGATATTGCAATACTCTTTGTTCCCCCTTGCTACCTTTACACCTTCTCTTTACTGTCATCATTCAACAATGTTTTATCCTTTGAAGTTCATGCTATTCAAAATTGTCACCAAATCCAGATTTTGGTGATTGTTCATCTATTGACTCCTGGGTTATTCTCTCTTCTAAAATAAGTTCATTCTCCAGCTTAGAATCTTTCTCCCCAACTCAATTTTTGACCTCTTAGTAGGAGACTTCAACATAGATATTGACATTCCATCAAATACATCACATTTCTCAATTTACTTGGTTCTCATGGTCTAATTTTCTTCCACAATTCTACAGCTAGATTGAGATACTGATTGATCTTCATCTTGACATCATTCACCAATTCCACTTCAATATTCACAAACACAGAAACCATTTTATCTGATCAAAATCTATTATCATTCCATCTTTCCCTGTCTTGTAGGACCTTAATCCTGATCTTTGTCTTAACTCTGATTTGAACATCACCTTCACCTCTCAGACTACTCATCATCCATGTATTGGCTACATTCACCTCCTTTCATTATCTCCACTTTTTGGTAAAGTAATTCAATGCTACAATATCCTCCATCTTGAAATATCTTGCCCCTCTTGTCTTATCACTAACTGAGCATTACCAAATACTAACACTTGATAACTTTTACCATCTGCCTCATTTGCTCCTATTCATATGGGACAGTAATAAAACTGGAGAAAATCATGAAACCATATGATTTGGTTCATTCAATTTTGTGTTTTCTAATCTCTTCCATGACTATAACAAAAATTGTCTCCCTTTTAGTCTCCCACTGCATAGCCATCTCACTCCTTACTGCATAGCCATCTCACTCCCCAACTTTTCTACTGAGGATTTTACCTTATACTCAAATGAAAAATTTTAAAATTATTTTTACTTATTTTGATAGATATTTCCCAATTACTATACCTGTAAAATATTTTTAACAATCAAAATTTTTAAGTTCCATATTCTTTCCTTTCTTTATGTCCCTACACCCCTAAAAAGGCAAGCATTTTGATGAGATAATGATAAAATATGTCTATATTAACCCTATTTCAAAAGAAAACAAATAAAATAATAAAGATAAAAATAGCAAAAAGAAGTGTGCTTCAACTTGATTTCATCAGTTCTCTTTTTGGAGGTGTATAGCATGTTTCATCATGGATCCTGTGGAATTGTTTTGGACCATTGTCTTCAACAGAGTAGCTAAGTCTTTCATAGTTGATCATCTTTATAGTATTGTTGTTACTGGGTACAGTGTCCTCATAGTAGTGCTCCCTCCATTTTTCATGGGTTCATATAAATCTTTCCAGGTTTTTTCTGAAACTGCTATGCTTATTATTTCTTATAGCATGATAGTATTCCATCCCAATCATGCACCACAACTTGTTTAGTCATTCCACCATTGGTGGATAGTTGATTTGCAATTCTTTGCCACAACAAAAAGAGCTGTTATAACTAATTTTGTATAAATATATACTTTACTTCTTTCTTTGATCTCTTTGTAATATAGAGCTAGTAGTGCTATTGCTAGGTCAAAGGGGAGGCATAAATTTATCGACCTTTGGTTGTAGTACCAAATTGTTCTCCATGATGGTATATCTATTGCACAACTCCACCAATAGTACATTAGTGTCCAAATTTTCTCATATACCCTCCAGCATTTGTCATTTTCCTTTTTTTGACTGTAAAAATTGAGGCTATTTACAGACTTTCCCCCTCATCTCTTCATTTCACAATATTCAGATGTCGTTCCTCAGGATTTCCTCCTTTATTTCTCTCTCGGATCAAAACATAACTTCTTTTTTTTGCCACAGTCAACCCTTTTACATTCAGCCTGTATAGATAGAAACCACTCTCTAAATTTGTCCCACCTTACATCCCATTTTACATGTGTACTTTGCCTGACTAAGCAAGACAGGAGTAAAAAAGTGTGGTGTGTAAGAGGAGGTCTCTCTCTTTGGATTGGCACTACAGTGGAAGATGGAATGTGAGTGCTGGTGGCTGCTATGCACTTGAGAGCTTTTGTGGGCTTAAGCAGCTTGGTGGGTTTAGGATTTTGGGTAATTTAGAGTCATTTAGGTAAGTGATATTTTCTATCTCCTTCCTAGATTTCCTTCTTTTTCTTTATCTCCATTTTGATTAAAGCTTAATCATTAAGAGCTACTAATAGACTACTCATGACTTGAGAGTTAATTTTACAGATGGTGACCACAATCTTTTTTTAAATTAATATTACATTTAATAATTTTACTTTCATTATTACAAATATTTATCCATCTGCTCTTATTTTTTCTAGCATATTAACTCCCCTATCATCTCACCCTCTCTTATCTTCTTTATTTCCCTATTAACTGGTTTTCCTCCTACTGCTGCTAGTTATAATCATTCCCATGTCTTTCCTTTTCCTTAAAGAATTCCCATTTGATCTAACTGTCATTATTGGCTATGATCCTTTATCTCTCCTCCTCTTTGCAGCTACATTCTGTGAGAAAGTTACTCACATTATGTGACTATTTCCTCTATTTTCACTCCCTATAAAGACCTCTACCATAAGATTTCTGACATCATCAATGGAAAATGTTCTCTCCAAAGTTAACATTTATCTTTTGGAAGATTAAAATTTATATCCAATAACTCCAAGTATTATATTTTGTAAGGTTTATTAATAATCATTTGAAGTAAAAGAAATGAAAGGACAAAAGTAAAAGCCTGAATAAAGCCAGCTTTCCCAGACACATTGATGGAAAAAGAGGGAGAGGGGTGGGGTCACACACAAACTTTATCTCCAAAAGATAAGGATGTAACATGAGAAAGAACATGGTAAGCTAGGATTTAGAGTCCTGGGGAGCAAATCCAAATTACACACCTTTAATTGCCAAATTTTAATGACCAAATTTAATGATTATCTATCTTGTCTTCTCTGTAGCATTTTATGCTGCTGACCCCATTCTCTGTCCCCTCTAGGTTTTCATGAGACTACTTCCTCCAGATTCTCTTATTTGTCTGACAACTGTTTCATTTGCTGGTTCTATATTAATGTCACATCTACTGTGCGTGGGCTTTCCTGAAAACTCTGTCCTGAGTCCTCTTGCATTTTCTCTTTCTACTGTTTCACTTGGTGATCACACAAGTTCCCATGGGTGTAAATATCATCTTTATGCATATGATTCCCAGATCTCTATATAATAGTCTCATTCTATTTCCTGAGCCACAGTCTTGTACTACTAGTTGTCTTTTAGACATCTCATGTCATCTAAAACTCACCATGTCCAAAACAATTCATTATCTACCTCCACCAAATCCTGTCTTATTTTGAATATTCTTATTACTTTCAAGTCTGAGTCTTCCAATTACCAAGGCTCACAACCTTTGTGTTATCTTTGACTTTTTACCCTCCATCACCCCAATATCAATCCATTGACAAATTTTTTCTTTTCTATTTTTTTAAAAAAAACATTCATATAAGTGTTTTCCTTTCTACTCACACATCTCCCTCCTATTCCCCTCTACCCCAATGGAGACCCTCATTAAATCTCATCTGGACAATTGCAGTAGCTTCCCAATTGGTTTTCTTACACCAAGCCTTTCTAAACCATTTTCCACTCAGTTGCTAGTTCAATTTTAAAAGCATAGGTCTTACCATGTTACCCCACAGCTCAGTGAGCTCCAATTATTCCTAATTACATCTTGCACTAAAAATGAAGTCTTATGTTCCATTTTTTGTCTCTACTTCCAGCCTACTAACCACAGCCATCATTTGGGGTATCAAATCCATGTAGAATTGGGTTCAGACATTTCTCCCATCTTGTTCAGCCATTTCCCAATTGATCAGCACACTCTTAATTTGCAGTTCTTTGCTATTACAGAAAGAACTACCATTTGTTATGAGAATACCCAAGTCAACCTACCCGAAACAAACAAGGCACCTTTAGGGTGAGGCAGGAGGAGACATATGCCAGGAAAACTAGATTACAATTACTATTTTCAACATTACCTCCAATCAGATCTCATTGAAGATAACCCTGAGCCCACATTCCCCAGAAATAGAAACATGCCCTGGAATACTGGTCTTGCTTCTAACTCATCTTTGAAACCAGTCTTTGTAGAGATGTGACCTGACAACTGCTTTTATTTTATTTATTTAGGTTTTTTTACTTTTAATTTATTTTAATTTCTTCAATTTTAAAAAGTATTTTTCTTCCCTATCACATTAAACAAATAAACAAACAAGCTCCCCCAGACAAATCCTTCAATGTGTATCCAACATATCTAGAAATGAGTCTTTTTTGTATTTTAATTTCATCATTATCAGGGAGTATGTCATATTTCATCTTCATTCCTTTGGACTCCTGATTTATCATTGCATTGATTACAGTTCTAAAATCTTTCAAAGTGTTTTCTCCTACTCTGTTGTTATCATTATATAAATTGTTCTCCTATTTGTATCAGTTCATAAAAGTCTTTCCACTTTTCTTTGAAATCATCCATTTCATCAGCTCATATGGGACATTAATTCCATTATATTTGTATGCTACAATTTCTTTTTCTCCAATAGAATACTCCTTGATTTCTAATTTTGGGCTGCCACAAAAAAGCAGCTATGAATTCTCTTCTTTAGATTTCCATGGTGGATATGTCTATCTTTCTGGTTTTCTTATATTTTATTGTCCTACATGTCCCCTATGATCTGGCTATACCAGCCACTTATTGGCATTTGTATACAATACCCCATTTCCTTTAAATTTTTACTGGTCACCTCCACTGATTAGGATCTTCTCTCTTCTCTCTTCAATATTCAACTTAAATGTCACCACTATCAAGTGTCCTCTCCTGTTCCTACCAGCTACTAATGCCTTTCCCTCTGAGACTACCTTCCATTTATATATATATTATATATATATAATATATATATATATATATATATATATATATATCAGTGATGGTGACATTTTTGGAGATGGGCTGCCCAGTCCCACCCCCCAGAGACCAAGTGCCATGTCCCTCCCCCACACTGAATGCTGGGTGTGCCCTGCCCTCCCC
>NC_058131.1:107668421-107680798 GCF_016433145.1 Gracilinanus agilis
TATAATATATATATATATATATATATATATATATATATATATATATATATATCAGTGATGGTGACATTTTTGGAGATGGGCTGCCCAGTCCCACCCCCCAGAGACCAAGTGCCATGTCCCTCCCCCACACTGAATGCTGGGTGTGCCCTGCCCTCCCCTTAATCCCATACAGAGGAGGGAAGAAGCACTTCCATTGGATTGCTGGGCAAAGGGCGGTGAAATAAGGAATGTCCTCAGTGAGTGTAGAGAGGGGGATGGGAGTGGTCCATGCAATCCACTTCCCTCTAGCTCTGCCACATGTAAGCCACCCACCATATCCCCTGTGGGCTCCTATTGGCCTGCTGGGCAGAGGGGCTAGTGACATGAAAAAATGTCTGACACAGTGGAGAAGGGGAGAAGACCAGCTCTGTCTGAGTCCCTCTGCCTTTCTTGTACTGAACTCTATGGTGGGGGGATGGTGGCCATGTGCCTACAGAGAATGCTCTGCATGCCATCTTTGGCATCTGTGCCATAGGTTCACTATCACTGGTATATATCTAGGTAATGTCTAGTTATCTACATTTTGTCTGTCCTATCATAGGATAAGATTATTGAGAGCAGGAATAGTGATTTTCTTTTTTTTTTCCTATCCCTAGCACTTAAATCAAAGCAACATACTTGGCACATATTTGCCACTGCTATCAAGAATATCCAGTTCAGAATTCATATACATGATGAATTCCTTGTAATTATCCCTTTAGCAACTCCTTTTTCTGAAATACATTATGCTCATTCTAACTGGTTCAATACTATGGCCAACCTTCCTAAATGATATCTGTAATCTCTCAAAATAAGTTGGCTTCACTATTTACAAAGGAAAAACTGAATGGATGAAGAATATTCATTATGTAGCCTATGATATGAAGCTGGCCAGGCAGCCCACAGAACTGGTCCATAAATACAGATAGAACTTACTTGGCATTGCAAATGTTATTGGTATACTATATAAACTTGAATGGAAGTTTCCCAGTATTTCTCTTCTTAGTCCCCAGGAAAATTGATCTGACCCTGTGATGGATAGGAAAAGACTTTGATAACATAATTGTTCCCATCCTAAGAGATTGGAGAAGGTAAAGAGGAGTAATGGAGAAGTCACAGGAATTTGAAGTTCAAAGAGCATGCAGAATCCAAAAGATCTAAAGAGGGAAGAGTACCTTAAAGTCATTAGTACCAAGACTCCAGCAGTTCCAAATGCAGTGATTCTTCCTTTTCCATCTCCCTTTGGGCTTCTTTCACTGGTCTCTCCAGAATAGAAGAACCTAATGCTCTCCTTTACCCTAGGAGAGTGAGTTTCTTATAAGTTTATTGATTTTTTTATCTCTTAAATTGGCAATTGTGGTAAGTATTTTTAACTATACACATTTACTAATCTAAGTATATTAATTGGGAATGCAGCTGGGAGGAGGAGATTAAGAAGCTATAGCCCAAGAGGGGAAGGATGATATAGAGTTTGAAGCTGTGGTATTTTTGCAAATCATTTTCTAGCTGGGGGTTCAGTCCTGGAAAAGAAATTTATTGATTCATTTTTACAACTTCCCAAGGCATAGAGGGATTATTTCTCTGGGATCCTTCTAGGACAAGGGTCCTTAACATGTTTTATGTCATGGACCTCTAGGTAGTTAAGGGAAGCCTATTGACTCCTTACATAAATTTTTTTAAAATTCATAAAACACATAAGATTACAAAGGAAACAAAATATGTTAAAATGCACTATTCATTTATCTATCTATCTATCTATCTATCTATCTATCTATCTATCTATCTAAATATAAAATATTCACAGATCCCAGGTTAAGAACACTTACCTAGGCAATGGAGGAATAACCAGTGGCTAGAGAGCTATTATTATCCAGGCTGGTATTGAAATGGAACCTCTGCCATTTTCCCCCAGCTTTTTAAGAAGAAAATCCTTCTAGGGGAGAGGATTTGAAAGGTCAGCTCGAAAGAGAGTCAAGTCCAGAGGGATCCTCCAAAAAAGTAGAGTTATAAGTAACGGTGGTTGTCAACCCTATTCACAACCCTACTCACTTAATTGTTAGAAATATTTTTTTGTTTTATCAGTGCTAATGGATAAGGAACTGGGCCCAGAATTGAATAGGAGGAAGAGAATAATAGTCAGGGGTATTTGGGGAAAATTGCGTACTGCTCTATGTGGCCCCAAAGATTCCTTCTAAAACAAAACCTCATTATCATACAATAGCCTTTTGGTGATGCTATATGGCTGTCATTCATGAAATATCACACAGTGCAAGGAATCAAAATTGCCCAAAGGGCCACAAAGAAACATATGTTGAACATAAATAGGCTGCAACATAATGAGTTATGAACAAGAAATAGCATAAAACGTATTCTCAAAGACTTATGCCTGAAACTTTCTATATGTGTATCTCTTCCGTTAAAATTTGAGCTCCTTGAGAGCAGGTACTGTATTGCTTTTCTATTTGTATCCCCAGAAGAGTGCTTTTACACAGTAAGTACCTAATAAAAGTATCATTCATTCATTCATTTATATACGATCCATAAAAGGAGGTGGGCTAGCAAAGTAAAGATTATGAGTGATAACATATGGTTACTGTGTGCTTGCTGCACTGGTATTCAAATATGTCACAATGTCAAAAGAAAGTCACAAAGGATTTTGGGTGGGCCCCTGATGGAATGTTTATTAAAGGACCATACTTACGTAGCATGAGCAAAAAATGAAAAAAAAATGAAGTCCATAATGTTGGGTGAAATACCCACATTGATGAAAGTAACAGATAACCAAAATGTTGATGTATTGAAGAAATGTAAGCTGCTATTCAAGGAATTGAGTTCTAAAGGATGGATAAAATTTAGCTAGCTAAATAGGGCCATTTGGTGATGGAGAAATAGTGTTAACAATATTATAGTATAGGTCATGGAATTTGGGAGGGATTGTAAGTAAACTATTTTGAAGCATAAGGTTCTCTTATAGGACAGAATTGAAATCATGAGAGTTGATGAGTTCTGAATAAAAAATATACGGAAATAATAATAGAGGAATTGAAGACTGTACTTAAAGGCAGGAGGGAAATGAATGTAAGATACAGAAAAAGAATAGTTAGGAAGGTAATAAAATCACTAGGTTACTGTATAGCAGTAGCTAAGGAGATAACCAGCAGGAGGGGTAGATGACATATCAGTACTGTAGAATTTAAGAATGAGGAAAGAAAAGGTTATTGGATGCAATGATTAAGAGGTTATTGGTGACCTTTGAGAGTAGATATTTAGTATAATTGTTGAGGAAAAGCTGTGTTATCTATATTCAGGGGGAAGTGGATAGTGAGTAAAGGAGGGTAATAAGAAAAACCTACTAGTATAAAAAGCTTAGATGTGAAAGGATGGAGGGATATAAGATTAGAACTGAAAAGGACTGCAGCGCAGGGTTGATTGAAAGCTTTGTTTGCTTTTTTGGTACAAAAGGAGATTCCAAGCTGTGTTTGAAGGCATAATGGAAATAGATAGTGAAAAGGAAGAGGTTTTATTGTTAAGATTGGAGGCTTGGAATGAAGGAAGAAATTTAGCTTCGGATATCAGGGAGAAAGAAAGGTTGAATGTAGACACATGTTCATAGGTAAAGAAGAGGAAAGTCAATAAGTCAGTCTACTATAAGTTATTAAGCTCCAAGTATATGTTAAGCACAGTGATAACCACCATTAGGAAAAGTTATGAGATAAAAAAATCCCAACACAACATAAAGGTGATATCATTTGCCAAGAGCAGTTGTCTTAGTAGTAGGGGCTATATATCTGGAAAGGAAAGAATAGGAATGGCCTGATACTCAAAGGGATATTTCATGACCTCATGGTATCTCTATGTGTGTACACATGCACCTGTGTGTGCATGAGCACATGTGTGTGCATGTGTGTGTATGAGAGAGAGAGGGAAAGAGAGAGAGAGAGGGAGGGAGGGGGAGGAAAGGAGAGAGAGAGAGAAAGGGAAAAAGGGAAGGAAATAGAGAGAGAAAGGGAAGGAGGGAAGGAAAAATAGAGAAAGGGAAGGAGAGAGAGAGGGAGGGAGGGAGGGAAGGAGGGAGGGAAAAAGAGAGACAGAGGAATGGAGAGAGAGAGACAGAAAGACAGAAAGACAGAGAGAAAGAGAATTGACCACTGTCACAACTAACCAACAACCCCAGCTAATCCTGTAATCTTGTGATACCCAATAACTGGTCTTTTTTGATGAAATAACATTGGTCTTTTACCTATTAGACCACAATTTTTCCCCATTCTTCCCCTTGCCTCCTTTGCACAAACTGCTAATCTCCCTACTTTCTCATAATTACCATTTAATAGTTGGTTTCTGTACTAACCTAACTGTTAACTGACATCCACAGCAGCAGTTGCTCACTCATGGCTATGTGCTATCAAAAAGTCTGAAGACCACTGGCCTAAAGTATCTGAGTGCAAAGAGATAGCAGAACAGCTCTTTTCAAAAATCATTGATAGACTCCCATTGTCTACTAAACCTAATATAATAAATTGCTCATCCTGGTATTCACAATAATAGTCCAACCTTCATTTCCAGTCTTATTTCATGACATCCTTTCACATATTACACCTTATTGTCAGACTAGGATTGTTCTCTTTTTCCTAACCTTGCAATGACTTCTCATCTCTCTGATTTTCCTCACATTGTCCACAATATCAAAAAGATTTTTTGTAATGGGCTTTTCCTCAATATCTCACTGTTGAACTACCTTCCTTTCTACAAAGGTCAACTCAGGAATTTCCTTTTCCATCAAGACTTCCCTGAAACCTCCATTTGTAGAGGTCCCTCTTCTCAAATTTTCTTAGTCATTTGCCGTGTTTCTCCTTTCTGGTTATTGCATCCACTTTATATCATTTTCATTAATATATATGTATTTCTTCCAATATGATTTTTCCCATTTTTGTCATATTTTTTACTTTCAGTGTGAGATGAAATCTCAGGTTGCTTATCTTAAAAATTTTACTGATTTGGATCAGGTTATCTAAATTAATTTATATATTAAAATTCTTTTTAAAATGTCAGTTGTGTCCTCTCACTGTTTCTCTATTGGGGAATGGTTATTGATACAAGATATTTATGTCAGGTCCTTATAAACACATATTATATACAGGATATTAAACTATTCGTGATACTTGAGGCAATTACTTTCCCACTTTACAATTTCTTTTTATATTCTATTTTATTGTTTTCATTCATGCAAAAGCTTTTAAATTTTATATAATTTAAATTGACTATTATGTTTTTAATCATCTCTTTTATCCTGTTTGGTTACGAATTGTCTTTCTATAATAGGCCATTTATTTCAAACAAAATTAGTGCAACAACATTTGACCACAACAGCAATGACAAACTCACAGAGTTTGTTGGTGTAGGATTTAGTCCAGAAAGGATATTTAGGGTTCTCAATGCTAACACAGATTGGTTTGGTTTAATAGATATGATGGTGCATTATTACTAGGAATACAGATAATATATTTTTCCCAAAGAGAAATTAAAATTCATACTCATGTATCTTGGCTCCTCATCTAAATCCAACTGTCTTCTGGGCTTCACATTCCACCATTTACTACTGGTAAAGTAGTTGACAAGGTCTGTCAACTCCTTTTTCTCCTTTGCAAAGGAGAAGTAAAGCTATGTTACCTTCTTTTGCCTTTTTGGTAATGGTTACTCTCTCTCCACTGAAAGTCGGCTGAACAGATACTCCTACCATTTTTCATGCATTTACTTTTCATGTGATATAGAGACTCAGCAATGGCTTTCTGAATTCTTGATAGACCCATGCAAATGTCTGATATGGAAGATACTGGAATCAGAGAGAAAACCAATATGCCACAGAAGGCAAAAGTAAGACTTTTGTTGAAGCACTAGTGTGTCTATATTCCTTTTTATTGTGATCATAGAACTGAAATGGGCCTTAGAAGTAATAATTCAACCTTGTCATTTCAGAAAGGAGGAACCTGAGAACTTATCCAAGGTCAGAGAGGCAATAAATAGCAGCATTAGCATTTAGTCTTAAAGTCAGGGCAAATTATAAGTGCACTCTGCTCTAGTTAACTAGATAATATCTGGAACATTGTGTTTAGTTTCTAGTGCCACATTTGTTTTAGTAAGGGTATGGATAAGCATCCAAAATGGTGAAAAACCTCAAGATTATGCCATATGAAGACTCTCCTAAGTAACTTGTTATGTTTAGCTTGGAGAATAGAGGACAATGGAATTAGCTATGGGAGACACTATTTTCAAGTATTTGAAGTCTTTTCAATTAAAAGAGTGATTGGGCATGTACTTATAGCCTCTTAAGGGCAGAACTAGCAATAATAGACAAGAAGAGCAGAAAGATATACTTTGTCTTGATACAAGGAAAAATTCCTAGTAATTAGAATTATGACAAAGTGAATGGGATGCTTTGGGAATGCCCAATTGGTTGTCTCTCAGTAGAAGTCTTCAAGCAAAGGTGACCCCATATAGGGTTTGTCGTAGTGAGGATTCCCAGTCAGGTAAAAGTTGGACCATTAAAATGTTAGCTTCTTTAAATCAGATATCATGCTTTATCTTTCTTTGTATCGCCAACATTTAGCATAGTGCCTATCACAAAGCAAGTACTTCACAAATTATTCTTGACTGATTGATTGGCCGACCTCTGAGTTCATCTCTAACTCAGAAATCCTATGATAATTCACAGGGTTGTATCAGGGAAAGTGCTTTTTAAACCTTATAACACTATTTTCATGTGAATTCTTACTATTATCTTAACTATAGTCTAAATCTCTTATGGTTGTTCAGTTATTCTGTCATGTCTGACTTCATGATCCTATGGACCATACTGTCCATAGAGTTTTCTTAGCAAGATAATGAAATAGTTTGCCATTTCCTTCTGCAATTTTTTACAGATGAGGAAACTGAGACAAACAAGGTAACATGACTTGCCCAGGATCGCACAACTAGTTAAGTGTCTGAGGCCAGATTTGAACTCAGGAAAATGACGTTTGCTGACTCAAGCTGAGAACTCTATCCATTTCATCACCAAGGTGGTCTCCTCATGGTTTTAGACTGGGCATATTATCCTATATATCCCTAAAAATTATACTGTTATGAATGCTTAAGTCTATTCTTTCTTTGCTCCCCCAAAAGAACTTTTGAGCATCTTGAACTAGATATCTCATAGACATCTTAAACTCAACATATCAAAACCAAACTCATTAATTTTCACTGCCACCTTGCCAAATGAACTCTTCCTATTTTTCCTGTTGCTGTTGAGTTTACTATCATCCTCCCAGTTACCCAAACTTGAAATTTTAGTGTCATTATCACCCCCTCACTCTCGCTCACCATTTCTATTAAGTTATCAAGCCTGTAATTTCTTCAGTTGTGACATTTCTAGTTTATATCCCTTTATCTCCACTGATACTGAAATAATTCTGGTACATGCCCTCATTACCTTACACTTAGACTACTGCAATAGCCTCTTGTGGTGGTCTCCCTGCTTCAAGACTCTCTCCTCTTTAGTCAGTTAATCAATCAATATTTATTTTAGCACATACTATGGTCTGGCTAACTAAACAGCTATCAGAATAATTTTCCTGATGTGTATGCCTGACTATGCCACCCCCTTACTCAACAAATGTTAATGTTTCCCTATCACTTCTAGTATAAATATAAGATGTTCTATCTGGATTAAAAAACCTTTGATAACCTCCTTCCTTTCTACCTCTTAAGGTCTTTTATAATTTACTCCCTTCCATTCCACACATTTTATAATCTGTTGACACTAGTCTCTTTGTTTTTCCTCACACTATGAATCCTGACCCAATGCATTTTTGCTGGATGGCCCCAAGCCTTGAATGTTCTCCCTTTTCACTTCTATCTGCTGGCTTTCCCCATTTTTTCAAAAGCCGGCTAAATTTTTACCTTCTACAAGATATCCTAGTTCTCTTTAATCTTAGTCCTTTCTGTCAGAAATTATCCCCATTTAATCATAGAAATATCCTATTTGTACATAGTTAAACTTTTGCATATCATCTTGATTTGACTATAATATCATTAAAATAAAGGGCTTTTTTGTTTGCTCTTGTCTTTTTTATATCCTTAGAATTTTGGCGCACAGTGGGCAATTAATAAATGCTGTTGATTTGACTTGATTTGATGCAAGAACTGGAGTGAACCTGAGGTAATAGGAGAGCTTAATACTCCTTGACATTGAAATGTACTAAGTGTATTGGGAAGGGGAAAAGTAAGTTCCTGTTCTATTAAAATATATACTTAAAATCTTATTATCATAGGTGTTACCTATGTCCAAATTCTTGAATTAGATTCCATTTTATCAAGTAATATGAGATTAATAAGTAGGCTCTTGTACAGGGCAAGGGAACATTTGCATTATCTTGAATTTTATACAACTTGTGAGATAACTTATCTTTCATTCCCATCTGACAACTGGTCCTTTTCTCCTAAGCAATTATAGTGCTTCAACCTTCATTCATTGAACACCTCTATCAGAGGCTCTCTCAAAGGATGGATGTATTTGAGGGAATCCTAGCTTGTAAACCTTTAAGTCAGAAGAGTAGATGACTCTTCTCTCTAAATCTCACCAACTTTGACCTTCATAGGTAGAAAGCACTGATTAATCCATCTTTACCAAGGAGAATCCCATACTAATGGACTTTGAGACTGGATTTATTGGTGCTGGCTCTCATAATTGCTTACTGTGTGATGCATTTTGTAAGTCTTAATATTATCTACAAAGTACTATTACAGCTCCATGAAGATTTTGTACTGCTATCAACACTTTTGTACTTCTTAGCAGCAAGCAAAATGTACAGTTCAAAGAAAAGCTCTTTGTTTTGGTCTTTGGTCTCTGTATATCATGGAGTAGGGTGGGAGATAGGGGAAAGAGGGAGCAGAGGTTATTTCAGAGTTTATACTTTCTTCCTTCTCTTTTAAAATAGCAAGAGGTATAAGTTCTTTCCATGTTATAGTTCAAGTATAATACCAGGCCAGGGTTCTCCTTCCTCTATTCTGAAATATTCCTTTGTGTTTCCACTGACCTTTGTCCTCACACAAAAGTTCATCTGGAAGTCAGGAATACATATCACCATTCTTCTGATTTCTGAGCTAAGATTGTCATTGGCACTGGATGCAGTTATTTACTTAATGCTATTTCCCTGTTAACTTGTTGGGCTGTATGATTTCCACACACTCATATTGAAATTTTTCTGTAGGTTCAGGCTCTTAAAAATAAAATATTTTCTTTCCATTTGTCTCACAAGAAATTTCTGACCACAACTAGGAGAGTTTATTCATATTACCCAAACCTACTTCCTGCCTGAGCCAGAAGGAGATCCAAGTACTCCTTGACATTTCAAAGTACTGAGTATATGGAAAAGGGGAAAACTAAGTCCTTGTTATATTAAAATATGTACTTTAAATCTTATTATCATAACCTTCTAGGGGTTAACTATGTCCAAATTATTTAATTAGATTCCACTTTATCAAGTAGTATAATGAGATTAATAAGTGGAGCATTGTAAGGGGCAAAGAAATATTTGTATTATCTTAAGATTTTCATTTGTGATGATATTTGTTATGACGAATTTGGCATGTATATCTATTTCTGGTGTCGGCAACCTCCTTAGCTGAATTTGAAAGATATTATGATTAAGATTTTTTTTTGTCAAATGTGGATTATGCCATCTAATCTATCTGCCTCACAGGATTTATGAAGGCTTGCAGTTTGGAATTGTTGTAAGCCCTGGGAGACTCAACTCCCAGGGCTCCCTGCTACAACTTCCCCTGACACCTCCCACTTCCTTTGTGGGAGGTGCTGGAAAAAGTATAAAAAAAGAAAGTTTGGTGCCTTTTTGCCCTCTGCTCTCTCTGATCCTGGACTCTCTACCTGGGAGACTCTTTTCCCCTACCTAACCCTTCCTTTCCAATTTAAATAAAACCTAGCTATTCTACATCCTAAAGTTGCTCTCTGATCTTTTATTTGAGCCTCGAAGGCCTCTGGTCAATTTTCCCCCTCAGGGACTGGGACTGATACCTTCCTTTCTCTTCTTCTACCTTCTTCCCTCCTTTCTCCCATCCATCCTTCCTCCTACTTTCCTATCGACCTTCCCTTCTGCTCACAGAGGTCAATGAAAGAATAGACACAAAATACTTGTAAAGCTAATATTAGCAAGATGCAAAGCATTCATATTTAAAAAGGAATGGACTAGGAGAATAAAGAAGGTAAAACCAAGGGAGTGGGAAAGGGGGAAAAAGAAATGTATTTGTAATGAAGGTGGGAAAACAACCTCTTCAAGTTGCTAATTTCTAACTCTTCATTTATTTTTTTTTTCATGCACTGTGTTTCTTGGGTCTTTTCTCTCACAAAAAGTTTCTTTGGATTGTGGGATAACTGCTGGCAACTTCCATGTGATCTCTGTTCTTGGGAGTGGAGAGACTCAGAGTGCACATCAACAAATTGTGATCCATGATAAATCATGGAATTGCCAAAATAATTTCTTGCCAGTGACAACCTTTAGACCCTTACTTTTAAAAATTAACTTCTCCCAAATGGTTTCTTTTAGAATTAATTATATGGATGGCCTAATTCTAAAGAGGAAACTTAACTGTCAGAAAGGCAGGGTGGTATAGAAGGAATTGCCCTGCCCTTGGAATCAGATGATACAAGTCAAATTCAGCTTGTGTGTGCTGGTTATATATGCACTGATAATTATTTTGGAAAAGTCATGACCTCCCCAAGCTTCATTGTGCTCATCTATAAAATGGAGCATGATTTTTCTCAGAAAATTGCTATTACAGGGGATAAACACACATACATACTCACACACAGACACAAATTATTTTTTATTTTTATTATTATTTTTAAGTGGAATTTCAAAGTCCAAATTCTCGCAGCCTGTATAATCATCACAAAACATAAACACCAACTTCACAATTACATAATGAAGGAAAGGCTAGACAATAGTTCTTGTGAAAAGTCTGTTGGTTTTCATCAATTATTCAATCACCAAACATTTATTAAACATCTACATTGTGCTATGTACTAGGCACTATACTAAGCACAGGATTTTAATTTGTGTGGACTAAAAGTTCAGTATGAACTAAAATATGTAATATGGTATACAAAAAAACTAATATTATTCAAGGCTGAATTTAGAGAGGCACAGTGTGTACAAGGAAGGTGATGACAGTTTTAACATTCTTTCCACTAGTCAAATATCTTCTGAATCATTGAATTTAACACTGAAGACATACTGTAGCACAAACCTTGATTAAGTTCAAAAGCATTCAGAATAAGGGAGAGGGATGATAAGAGAACTGGAAAATATGCTCCAAGAAGATCAGTTGAATGGACTAATCATAAGAACTGTAAGGATGGGGGATGGGACAAAAAAAACCAGAAGAAGGCCATTGGTGACAGTTACTGACAGTTCAGACAAGAGGGAATTCTGGGAATGGTCCCGAGGAAGGAGAAGGAGAAGGAGAAGTAGGAACTTTCGGTGGGAGGACTGAGAGGGGGAGGAGGAGAACATCCCAGCTGGAATCTAGTCCTGAGAGCTTCCTGAGGATCTTTCTTTGGACATTCATACCCTGATTCCCTGGTCAAAGGCATCCCATAGCTTCTCATCCATCAAAACTTCAATCAATGAGTTGGCTAAATTTTGGGAGCAATCTCTTGGGCTCCTTCCCCCATTACCCAATCTTGCTGAGAGACCCTTTCTGGTCTAACTTACAATTATAGAAAAGGATAGAAATAGAAAGAGAAGAAGTGGAGGAGGGAGACACTTAGGAGTGGGAACCCCAAAGGTTCCCACCTGAGTGACGAACCCCATAGAAATAGAGAAGAGGGCAGCCCAAAACCCCTCTGCCCTTAACCCCTTTCCCCAATCCATATATTGGTATTTATAAAGGCCATTCATTAGTCAGATAACATTCCAGAGTGTCTCAGATACGAGGGGGAGGGGAATCATAGCTTGGTGTAGCTGCCTCCATCTTGAAGCCAGACTACCCACTGTGAAGTTGGCTGCTGATCTCTGGGGGAGGCTTGTGTGAACCCTGCCCTTGTTCAAAATTGGATTGCGGTGCCCATTACCTCATCTTATAGAGAAGTCTCATCCTCAACTCCTGTGGGGTGGCATGACCATCCAGGTCACTCCAGTTTTGGGGTGACACCCCCTCAAAGTCTCAGCAGTGTATAATTGGCAGGAGGGGAGAGCTAGAAAAGAGTCTCACCCCTACATAGACTCTCTCTCTTCCCCCTTCTATCATAACATTTGGGTACTGGTTCTCTTTATTATTATAGAACAGATTGAGAGAACATGTGATAT
>NC_058131.1:107681298-107719655 GCF_016433145.1 Gracilinanus agilis
GTTATAAATAATAATTAATTATTACTAAAATGGTCTTAGTAATAATTATTATTTATGACAATTATTAATTGCAATTATTAGTAACGATTATTAATATATAAGTTATTCATTTACTAATTATATCGTTGCTGTTGATTAATTATTAATTACTAATATAAATATTAGTGAAATAGTAAAATATCAATTATGTATATAAATACATGACTAATTAATATTGATTAATGATTGCATAATTTATTAATAATGAGGATGAAAATGAATGGGCATGACGAGTCCAGGCATGACAAGAAGACTACAGGCCAAGTCATTAAATACTTGAGACTGAGTACAGAACCTGGAATGATCTCCAACAGGTTCTGACCAAAAGGAGCTATAGAATGCTACGAGACAAGTGGCTCCTTTCTTGTAAAGCCACTGGTCATTGGATGTTCTCGGGGTGTGTACTCCCCTGACCCCCATCTCCCTTACCTCCCTGCACCTGGGAGATTCTATCAGTCTCCAGAGCTCGCGCCCGTGACGTCAAAGGTGAAATTGCCCCTCCTGAGGTGAATCAGATTCCGCATCCCCCACCCCCACCCCTGCCCCTTCTGCCAGAGAGGAGGTAGATAAGTATGTTTGGCCGTGAGCCGTGTGGAATTTGTTTTGCTGTACTAAACGTTATTATGAGGGATTCAAAAACTGGTTCTATTGAGATAGGAAGGGCAATGGAAAGAAAGAAATAATACATTCTGATAAAAAAAAAATAAATGTAAAGAAAGAAAAAAACTCCTAAACTAAACTGGGCTGTATTACTTATACGAGTAGGGGAGGGGCCAGGACGCGAGGCTCTCTCCACCAATCAGAGACCACCATTATCGCTCTCCTCCGCATCCTAGTCTGTCTTCCCACAAAGAATCTTCAGGCTCTTCTGCCTGACCTAGGACGGGAAGCTGCTTTCTTTGTGTAAATCGCCATTTATCACCAACTTTGGCAAGTGCTTTGAGGGATGCTGGGAATAGAAGTGAAACCGCTCCTGACTCCCGGGGGGACAGTCCCTGACATACTCTTTAAGAAGACATATACAAGGAAACGGAGGGCGGGGGACCGAGGGAGGGCAATAGCAGAGGTCAAGAGACGAAGGTAAGCGGGAGGTAAGGTGAGAGCACCCGGGGGGGGGGGGGGGGTGCGGGGGCAATGGAAAATAGAGTACTCTTTAAGGGAAACGGCAAGAAAAGTAACGGGATTTTAGGGAGTGTAAAGAAGGGTAATTTGGAATAAGGCTGAATAAAATAGGCGGTAGGTAGGGGCCCAGGTTGAAGGACTTTAAATGCCAGAGTTTATATTCGATTCTAGAAGTATTAGGGAAAGAAACCCTTCTCCTAATCGCATTTACTGTTAGCACCCACTAAATCAGCAGGCACACACATGAATATAGATTTAACACTGAAAAAATAAAATAACATTTTTCCTTGTAGAGATTGGCCAATACAAAAATGATATATTAATGCATTTGGAATATTATAATGTAATTAAACAACAGGTATGGAGAATAATTTGAAAATCCTTTACAAAATAATGCAAAGTGAAAACAACTTTTAGAATGAGATTCACATTAACTAAAATTATACGAAGATAAAATAAATAGGGATGAAGTCACACTCCACCTCGTGGAGACTTGGTAGTGACTAAACTAGTGTTTTTTGTCTCTAATAAGACATTTGATAAAATTTTAAAGTAGAAGAAAACAGAACACAGGATATTCTAAAGATATGAGAACTTGGTGATATCTATTATTACAAGGTATCATATAAATCTTCTTTGTGATTTACTACCATTATGAATATATGTGAAAGCTTGATGTCAGAGATATGTATTATTGGAAGTTGATTAAATATGTTGTCATATGTATAAAAACTTAGGCACAAGGCCTCCAAGGATATGAATCCTACTCTACTATCATTATTTTTATGTGAAAATCAAATTGGAACTTAAAGCACTTCCCCTACCCTATTACCTGAGATAACTGAGTGCAACCTGTATTTTAGTTCCTTTATCCTCACATTTCTTTTTACAACATACTTAGATTTTAAAATATAGACTTTAAAGAGCTATGGTTTTATCAGGGCACTTCTGCTAGAATGAATAGTATGCCACACAAGTTTCATAAATTGCTGTGACTAAAAACCATTTCTTTTTCTAAAATTTTACTTTTATTAGGAATAGAATAACTGCCTCAGAAAACAAAAACAATGATCAAGAAACAAAACAAGGGACAAAATTTTATCTCAAACTTTCAGCCTTTTACAAAGCAGAACCAAACATAAATAGGATACACACACACACACACACACACACACACACACACACACAAATTGTTTTGCTTTATATCCCTTCCCTATTTTGACAGATTCGACATTCTGCAACTTTTGACCTTGTTTTCATTTTTTAAAAAATTATAGTTAATGTTTATTCAGTTATGGCTCTGTTGATTCCATTCTATATCATTTCACTTAGTATTTCATTATTTTTTCTTGTATTTCTTTACTATTCTTATCTATCATTTTTAAAGCAGGAGAGTCAAGCAGAGTGGGCTGGATTGCTTTCAGGAATTTGCAAATCTTCTTTAATGGTTTACCATGGGAACAATAGCCCTTAAAAAACTCCATCTTTTCTATTCCAGTATGACAGCAAGAGATGAAAGTCTCCAAAGAATTAAAACTAAATATCACATAGAGGACAATGGAGAAGCACTTGGTGGGTGTGAACAAGTTACAACATCTAAGAAATTAAGAACCTTAATGGAATAAAAGATGGCATTAAGGAAAAATGTATGACAGAAAGTGAATATGGGCTGGTCATACTGAGGTAGAAGCATGATAAGTTTAAGCAAGAGGACTCTAAAGAATATTGAGTAAATTTCCTATGGCAAACTTAAGGGAGAACGTGGATGGCTTGTGAACTACATCAGTGGAAGAAACTCAAGATATGATCTCACTTATCCATGAGTATTAGAGAGCCACACTATTCCTTTACATGTTGTTCAGTCATTTTAGTTGTGTCCAACTCTTTGTGATCCCATTCGGGATTTTCTTGGCAAAGATACTGGAGTGATATGCCACTTCCTTTTGCAGCTTCTTTTACAGATGAGGAAACTGAAGCAAACAGTAATGTGACTTGCCCTGAGTCACATAATGTTCATGATCAGTTTTGAACTCAGGAAGATGGTTTTCCTGATTCCAGGCCTGGCACTCTATCCACTATGCTGCCTAGCTGCCCTGTTTCCTTTATATGAATATGTCATAATTTATTGAGCCATTTTGTAATAGCTGGTCCTTTGGGTTGTTTTCAGTTCTTTGCTATTATGTGTCCTCTTTTTGCTTTTTGTCTCCACCTCTTATAACTTCCCACTCCCACCAGAAAGAATTGAGTAACAAAATTTCTAGGTTAAAAGGAATGATCAATTTTATGGCTTATTACATTATGTTCTCAAAAATATTTGCACTACTCTATGGTTCTATCAATAGTAGTTTCCCTAGAGTTCAATATTGGACTTTACCAATTTTGGTGTTTTTTCTGTTCTAGTGGAATATGTTTGTACTGTAAGGCTGCATTGATGGGCATTTATGATTGCTAGCAAGGTTGAGCATTTTTTCTTAGTTTATTAATAGTTTGCATTTTCTCCTTCATACATTTATCTATTTTCATATCTTGCTCCAGTAGGAAATTTTTTATTGCCCCATAGGTAAGTCATCAGCACCTTATAAATTCTGGATATCAGACTTTTAATCTCCTATATTTATTTTTAAAACTTTCCTCAATCTATTTTCTTTTACATTTAGGTAGTAGATTTCTTGTGCAAAATCCTTTAATCATCAAATCCAAATTATTTCCAGTGGGTTTTTTTATTTGGTGAAAAAACATGTTCCTCTTCACAATTTGGAAAATTGATTTTTCTTTGTTACTAAAAATGATTACTGTTCCCATTTATGGTTAATTATGGCCTATAGTGTTGTGTAAATCTAAACCCTTTTTTTCTGCCATGTAGTAATCTAATTTTGCCACATTTTATTAAATAATTATTTGTCTCTGTAAATTTACCAAACACTAAATGTTTCTAATCTTTGGGGTCTTTCTAGATTTGTTTTTGGTCCTGTTGTTCTATCACTCTTTTCTAGTACTAGCCACTTTTTACAATTATTGTTCATGTAGTAATTTTGATATCAAGTAGAGCTAACCTAGGAGGCAGCTAGGTGGCTCAATGAATAGTGCTGGGTGTGGAGTCAGGAAGGCCTGAGTTTAAATTGGGCCTCAGACACTAGTTGTGTGATTCTGGGCAAGTCATTTCACATTTGCCTTAATTCATTGGAGGTTTGTGCCTGCTTTTGTAAATGCCTTTTCCCAATTTTTTATCCTCCCTTGTTCTCATTGAAATCTGGTATGATCCTAATTATTGTTAATAACTTTTTCACTTCTCATAGCACATTTTTTAAAATCATTTTTATTATTGTATTGTTGCATTTTAACTGAGGAGTTTCTAGCAGTGTTAAATTTGGGGTTCTTTTGAACTGATCAAAAAATACTGAGAATATAAAAAAAAAAAGCCCTGCCTTTCAAGGTTAACTTCTTATTGTATCCTGTGGATTGTTTCCAATTGTTTCATTGGTTACTTTTGCCAATTCTTGAAACATTTTCTTCAGTAGTTCCTGAATCAGCATCTAAATTCTCTAGGTTGTTTGCATTCTTGACTAGTGTTGATTTATCCTATAAATCAGCACTTAGATCTGTGACCTTCCCAATAGTCTGGATAATTCATTGTGTTCTTTTTGAAGGAAGTTTGTATTTCCTGCTGCTCCATAACTGTGCCCATTTCTCTTCTTCAATGTATTGTGTGCTACTTCTTGCACTTTGGGATCTGAGATTTTCTTTTGTACTCTACATATTGGTCATTTTGTTTGTGCTCATTTTTTGTACCTCTTCTAAGCCAACTTTCTTGTGTAATTTATTAGTCTTATAGCTATTATTTTCTGACCATGTGATTTTGTAAGCACTGCCAATTTTTAGCAAATTCACTTGGTTGTCTTTTCTCTGTAAGATTTGTGGGAACCACACTGACTCATCTTATTACCCAATGCTGGATCTACCTCAGTTCCCTTTCTGTTCAATTATGTCCAATTTCTGTTTTGTGAGAAAACTTTATTGCATTGTTTGAACTTAGTCCTGCATGGCTGGGAAGTTCTGCCTATTGCTTAGAGACCCTTAACTAAGGACCCTAGGTTATGCTGATCAGGAATCCAGTCAGATCTGAAGATCGATGCAAGGAATTTTCTCACAGTTATACATTTCAAGCAACCTATATACCTCATCTAAAAATCAGCACTGTACCAATCAGTTTCTGTTTCCTTGCTCATTTCATTGAATACAGACACTTGAGGGGAATGGGACATCTTTTTCTGATTTAATGGAATTATATCCATTTGCTCTCCTCTTCTCAAATCAGAAAGCCCCTAATCTTTCCTTTAATTAAAAATCAGACTACCCAATTTTGTATCCTGTTGTTTCTTGAAATGCATCAAAATCTGTTTCCTCTCTGTATTTGGGATCCAGGGCCAACCTGAGGAGGCCAGAGTCCAATTTTTATGTAATTGGCATGCATTACTTAATAAATTAATATGCTTGGATGCTTGAAACTTTGTTTCCTTGGTTACTTCAGATTTTACCTGTCACATATCCAATGGAAGATAAACCTTCAATTAAAAGAAAAAAAATCATCCTTTCCCAGGTGCTTTACCTGTATTCAATTGTTTTTAAGTATTTTTAGCTGTATCAGCACTTGCTTATATTTGTTCATATTAAATTTTGGTCAGTTTCCACCCCCCTCGTGTGGGTAATTTATTTTTAGCTATTTCTCTTCCTTTTATTGTTTCTGTTATTTCAGGGAGTAGGGAAAAGTGAAAGAACCTGACTCCATTCAATCCTCTCAGCTTAGACATCTACATTTAAATCCTGTCTCTGTCACTGTGTGTGTGAACTTGGAAAAATCAATATGGGCCTGTTTCCTCATTTGTAAAATGGGATTGGACTACATAGCTTCTTAGGTCCCTTGCCATTTAAAATCTATGATCCTTGGGGCCAACTACGTGGCTCAGTGGATCGAGAGCCTGGCCTACAGATCGGAGGTTCTGAGTTCAATTCTGACCTAGCACATCCTAGCTTTGTGACCCTAAGCAAGTCATTTAACCCCCATTGCCTAATCCTTACTGTTCTTCTACTTTGCAAGGAAGAAGGTAAAAAATAATTTTTATTTTAAATTTAATTTTAAATTTAAATTAAATTTTTTAAAAAATTTAAAAAATAAAATCTATGATCCTTGACAATGATTTTATAAGCATACAACTCACCTCACACTTATTTAACTTTACTTCTAAGAAAAAAAGGAGCTCAATTCATTTAAAGCCAATTAAAGCTAAAGTCCAACTTCCTAACTGGTGGGTAGTCCTGCTTAGTAGTGTGGTAACACCAGAAACAATGCAAACATTTCATTGGGTGTTGAAAACTGTAAAATTTGATAACTTTTAGAAATCCAAACAACAAAAACTTACTCATATTATCAGGAAACTGATGTTATCTGAACTAATCATTAGATATAAGGTAATATGCTTTGATATGAATTGATGTGAAATCCCTTGTAGACACTAATGTGTAGAGTAGAAAGAAATATAGGAGAGGAAGCATATTTTTCTCCAAGACATGACAAGATCAATTAGTGACAAACAGTGACTTAATGGCTGCAGATATGTGAATAAAGGATAAATATAACATAAGTATTTCTCCATTCACTAAAGCCCTAGGATTATTCTCCACTATGAAGTCTCTGATGTCTGACTAGAGTTGAACTATGCCTAAAGGCATTCCCACACTGATTACATTTATAAGGTTTCTCCCCTGTATGTATTCTTTGATGCCGAGAGAGGTTTGCATGCAGTCTGAAGGCTTTCCCACATTCATTACATTCATAAGCTTTCTCTCCAGTATGAATGCTTTTGTGTTCAGTAAGCTGTGCATGCAGTCTGAAGGTCTTTCCACATTCACTGCATGTGTAGGGTCGCTCTCCAGTATGAATTCTCTGATGTTGAGTACACTGTCTACTCTGACGGAAGGTTTTCCCACATTCATTACATCTATAGGGTTTCTCTCCAGTATGAAGTGTCTGATGTCGCTTTAGTTGTTTACTCTGACTGAAAGTTTCACCACATTCTTGACATTCATAGGGTTTTTCTCCAGTATGAACTCTTTTATGTTGAGTAAGGTTTGCACGACGACTAAAGGCTTTTCCACATTCATTACATTTGTAAGGTTTCTCTCCAGTATGAACTCTCTGATGCCTCATAAGGAGGGCACCATCTCCAAAAGCTTTGCCACAATCACTACATTTATATGGTTTTTCTCCAGTATGAATTCTTTTATGTTGTGTAAGTTTTCCACAAAGTCTAAAGGCTTTTCCACATTCATTACATTCATAAGGTTTCTCCCCGGGATGAATGCTCTGGTGTTTAGTGAGGTGTCCATGCAGTCTGAAGGCTTTCCCACATTCATTACATTCATAAGGTTTTTCTCCAGTATGGATTCTTTTATGTTCTGTAAGGCTTGAACTCCGACTGAAGGCTTTCCCACATTCATCACATTTGTAGGGCTTCTCTCCAGTATGGATTCTCTGATGTTGCTTAAGAATTGCACCTGTACTGAAAGCTTTCCCACATACATTACATTCATAGGGTTTCTCCCCAGTATGAATGCTTTTATGTTGAGTAAGGCTTCCACGAAGTCTGAAGGCTTTACCACATTCACTACATTCATAGGGTTTCTCCCCAGTATGGACTCCTTGATGCTGCTTAAGAAGTGCACTCATACTGAAAGTTTTTCCACAATCATCACATTTATAGGGTCTCTCTGCTGTATGGACTCTCTGATGTTGCTTAAGAAGTGCACCTTTACTGAAAGCTTTTCCACATTCATTACACTCATAGGGTTTTTCTCCAGGATGAATGTTCAGGTGTTTAGTAAGGTGCCCATGTAATCTGAAAGCTTTCCCACATTCGTTGCATTCATAGGGTTTCTCTCCAGTATGAATTCTCATATGTTGGGTAAGATGTGCATGCAATCTAAAGGCTTTCCCACATTCATTACATTCATAGGGTTTTTCTCCAGTATGAATGCTCTTATGTCCAGTAAGGCTTCCACGAAGTGTGAAAGCTTTCCCACATTCATTACATTTATAGGGTTTCTCTCCAGTATGGACTCTCTGATGCTGCCTTAGGAGTGCACCTTTACTAAAAGCTTTCCCACATTCATGACATTCATAAGGTTTCTTCCATACACAGATTTTCTGATGTCTAATTAGCTGTGAACTAAATTGAAAAGTTCTTCCATATAGATCACATCCTTGGGATTTCTCTCTTGCAGAAACTTTCTGTTCTGTAACAAGGACTGAATTCAGATTAATTTCATTACGCTCAGTGTCTATCTTCCCTGTGATAATTTTCTCCTGAGGAATTATCATTTGCCTTCCAAATGGGCTATCAGATTTCCAGGTATCTCTTAACTCAGAATACCAAATAACATCTTTTGGAAATCCTTCTACTGTCATCTGGCATAATTCCTCTTCAGAAATACCCTGCTTTGGAGGTGACTCCGTGGTTTCATGCCTGGTCATCCCACCTGGAAGAAATGATAGTGAACAGTTAAACAAATTAAACAGAAGGATTTGACTATGAGCAAATATCAGAATTGTGAGAGGCAGTCTGGTATCAGAGCTGATTAACCCATATTCAAATTGTTGTAATAGAGGTCCAGGCTAGTTTCCTGGGTCTTCATATCTTAACCCATCTAACTGATCACAGACACTGTTAACAAAGGAATCTTACATAAGCAACAATTTCATGTCTATAAGAATACTACTTCAGTCTTAGTTCTACAATCAGGGATTATCTGTAGCCATGGTAATCCTTGCTCTAAGTAAAACACTTCTTACATATACCTACATTATTAGTGATGAGGAAAATGTGTAATAAAGAGAAAGGGACTAGAAGGAAAACCACAGTGACACATTAAAGTTTAATGTATATTAATTCTGAAGAATTTATGAGAAAGAATGCTATCCACATCCAGAGAAAGAACTGTGGGAGACGAAACGCAGAAGAAAAACATATGATTGAACACATGGTTCGATGAGGATATGATTGGGGATGCTGACTTTAAATGATTACTCTATTGCAAATATTAATAATATGGAAACAGGTTTTGAACAATGATACATGTAAAATCCAGTGGAACTGCTCAATGGCTCCAAGAGGGGAGTGGAAGGAGGGGAGGGAAAGAACATGAATCATGTAATGGAAAAATACTCTTAATTAATTAAATAAGTTTAATGTATATTATATGAAAAATACTTTAAAAATTTACAACTAAAGTGACATATATTAGGTCTGATGGAAATTATTTAGAATACAAATTCCTTGTGACAGGGATCATTTCATTCATTACATTTGTATCTCCAGTTCTTAGCCCAAAACTTGGCACTAGGTTTTTAAGAAAAAGTTGTTGATTGGTTGATAGATGGGTGGATACTACCAACCAGGGAAATTAATGAATATTTAAAGGTTATAATGACAATCAGCAATGATGATGAAGCTGAGGTTATGTAGCCTAAATTTGCAGGATTAGGTTCTGCTCTGTGATATTACAGAATAAAAAAAATTTGCTTCACAAAGATTATAGAACATTCTAGAATGCTAAAGCAGAAGAGTTAAGACATGAGATAGCTGACCATGAAAAGTTACTATACTTTTCAAATGACCAGTAAAGAAGAGATGAAAGTATTTTTAGATAATCTGACAATAAAATATAAAATAGATTGGGGAAGACAGAACTTGCCAATAAAGAAAGCAACTTCATGTTATAGTAAGAAACAATTAACCACCCCAAAATTGTGGTAGCAGTGGAGAATAATAATTGAGTCTTACAGATGCTTAAAAGGAAGGAAAAACTGCACTAAATACAGATGTTAAATATCTAAGATGTCAAAGACAGATGGAAGCTTGGGTAGGCATTAAGATATGGGTCAGATGCCAGAGTTGTAGAATACACAGAATAGTACTATTACTAGGAGACATCAGGTTACACTCATTTTTGAGTGAAGTTTTAAGGAGAGAAATCTTAAGGTTGTTGTGAGTAACATGAGATAAAGTATATAAAGTACTCTACAAGCCTTAAAGTGATACATAAATGTTAGCTACTATTACTATTATCAAAAAGTTTTTTTTAAAGGAATAATTGAAGTGTTTCTGACCAAACTCTCTCCTAGAGGATACTTTCTTCTCCCTGGGGATTTCTGGAACACCACTCTCTCTTCGTTTTCTTCCTACCAACCTGGTCAATCCTCAAGTCTACCTTGAAGACTAATTATCCTTGTCCTGTTCCTATATTGCGTGTGTACCTCCAGGGCTGTGTCTTGGCCCTTTTTTCCTTCTCTCTTTCTTGGGGATTTCATCAACTCCCATGGGTCAATTTTCATGTTGAGTCCTTAACTCTCTTAGAGTTTCAGTCTTGAATTTAAGTCTTGTGTGCCCCATGTACATCTCAAAATAAATATAACCGAAACAGAAACAGTTCTTTCCATCAAGGGTACCACTATTCTTCTAGTTAGTTAGGTTTGCAACTTTAGTCATTCTAAACTCTTTACTCTTACTTCCCAAATGCAATTAGATACCTAGTCTGTTCAATTCTACCTTTACAGCAACTCCTATTCATCACCTTCTCTCTACTCATACCATAACCATCCATTTTGAGGCTCTCATCACCCAAAATATTGCAATAGTTTTCTATTTAATTTTCTCTACAGTCTTCTCCAATCCACTCTCCATGAAACTGCTCCATGTAATATATCTAAGCATAGATTTGACCATGATGCTCTCTTGCTTAAGAATTTTTAATGGTTTTCTATTGCTTCTAGATAAAAAAAAAAGAAAAAAAGCTCCTCTGACATTTAAAGCCCTTTACAATCTGGTGATTAGATAGATAGGAGAACCAGGAGAAAGTTGGGTAAAGAAAAACAAAAACAGAAGAGAGTATATAAGAAGGTGGCCAGCAGTGTCAGACATAGCAGGAGGTCAGAAAGGATGAAGATTGAAAATAACTTCAGATTTGGTAGATCAGAGATCATTGGATCTTTAGAGAGAACACTTTCAGATCAGTGCTAAGGTGGGAATCTAGATAACAAATTGCTCCTCTTTAAATACTCTATTCCAGTCAAACTGCCTGCTGCTTTTCCTCATATGAAAAAAAAATTCTATCTGCCTTTACCCAGGCTATCATGCCTGCCCTGCACTCCATACTCTTCTTAAAAATCCTCAGTGCCTTCAAAGTTCAGCTCTTTATATGAAGTCATTCCTGAGTCCTCCAACTTCTAGTGCCTCTGAACTTCAGTATTTATTTTGTAAATATGTACCTTCCTGAAAAAGTTGTCTTTACATGTTTCTTCTTTCTCACTTCTCAACCTTTTGCAATCTAGATTCCCACCTTAGCACTGATCTGAAAGTGTTCTCTCTAAAGATCCAATGATCTGTGATCTACCAAATCTGAAGTTATTTTCAATCTTCATCCTTTCTGACCTCCTGCTATGTCTGACACTGCTGGCCACCTTCTTATATACTCTCTTCTGTTTTTGTTTTTCTTTACCCAACTTTCTCCTGGTTCTCCTATCTATCTAATCACTTTGTCTAAGTCTTCTTTATTTGGTGCATCTTAACTGTGCCTAAAACCCAGGATGGCTCTGGCATGGTCCCTTTTCTCTCTTGGTGACCTCTTTAGCTTCCATAGTCTTAATTATCAGCTTTATGTAAATGTACCCCAGATCTATATGCAGATACTTCTTGCTTTATGCAAAATTATATTACATAAATTTGACTTTAAAGAATTCTGAAAGAAACCTTCATTAAAAAACACTGTTAATTTGACCATATGTAAACTTATGTTAACTTTACTGTGCTCTCTCTCCACTCCTGCCCCATGGCTCAGAACCCCACAGCCTCCCTCCTCCCCACCAAAAGGACCCTAAAAAAACCTCTCCAAACAGAAGCAGAAAAACAGACAATACCGACATCAAGATCTCTGGAGCCAAAAGAGGAGACCTCTGCCCTGTCCTATCCACCTACCCACATGCCTGCCTTTCATCTATCCACAGCTGGGAACTGTGTGTCTGTTCCATGCTCTTGCCTGTCATTTGTCCTTTCCTTCCATTGCATCCCACCCCCCGCCCCTGCTCTTCCTCTCAGTTCAGCCCTGCATGTTCTTCTTCTTGCTCTTGTTTCTCTGGTGTTTGTCCCTATTTGTCTTTGAACTGAACTCAAGGCCACCTTCCTGCCTCCCTCTCTCCTTCACATCTGTAAAATTGCTTTACAGGGTCTGTAAAACAGCTCATTCACATAAAATAAGAATTGTGTGTATACAATCCCAAGCTCTCTCCAGAGCTCAGGTCCCACATAACCAATTAATTGCCTTTTAGACATTTACAATTGGATGTCCCACAGACATTTCAAACTCAATTTATCCAAAACAGAATTTATTATCTTTACCCTTAAATCCAACCTTCTTCTTAACTGATCTATTTCTGTCAAAGGCACCAACATCCTTTCAGACTTCCAGCATCACAATTTTGAGTCATTAACACTTTCTCCATATCCAATTAGATACCAAGTCTTGCCAATTCTTTGTCCATATCTCACATACATCCCCTTACCTTCACTCAATAATCCTAGTTTAGGATCTTACTTACCTCTTGCCTAGACTACTTCAACAGTATCCTAATAGGTCTTCTTGTCTCTGTTCCTGTCTCTGTTCTCTCCCCCTCCAACCTATCATCTTCCTGGTTGCCAAACTGATATTCCAAGACATGGGTCTGATCATGTCATTCCTTTGATCATAAAGTTCTAGCAGTTCCCTATTGTCTCTAGGATAAAATATTAACTCTTTTCCTCTTTTAAAGTCTTTTCCTGTTTAAAGTCCTCCATGAATGGTGTAATGGGGAAAATTACTTCTACTCTTATCTTTCTAGATTGATTTTACATGAATTCTACATCTTGCTATCACAGTGGATAGAGCACCACACCTGAAATCAAGAAAACCGAAGTTCAGATATGTTCTCAAATACATACTAATTGTATGTCCCTGGGCAAGTCACTTAACTGCTATTTGCCTCTGTTTCTTCGACAATAAATTGTAGATAATAATAGCACCTACCTTGCAGAGTTGTTGTAAGATTAAATGAGATAATATTTATGAAGTGCTTTGGCACATAATAGATATCATTTAAATCCTAATTATCTTCCTTCTCTTTCTCTTCCCCTTTCACATACTTTATATCCTAGCCACCACTAATAGATTTATTGGCCCCCATGCAGAAAATGATAGCTGAATCTTTGTCTGGAATGATGAATAGCATATGTTTATTCTTCTATAGCAACAGCTGGTTTCCATATTCACTTTTGAAAACCAGATCATGTTCTGCAATTATTCCTATATTCCATTACCTCTCTCTCACATGTAGATATTTTGTGTACAGTCAGCTTCCATATTTTATTATGTCTTTTATATATGTGTGTGTATAAAAAGATGTATAGTAGAAAATGTATATATTCTACTCTTTAGTACTAGTAAAACCTTTTCATTTATCTGCTCATTTAGCTGTCCAACAAAAGAAATTAAGAAATCCATTACACCTACTTAAGGATTACAGTGTATACCAGATAGAGGCCTAATGTGGATTTAATAGCTACAGATAAAGAAACCCTTGAAGACTAACCAATCACTACCACAATAAGACTAATTGGTGCTGCCCTCATGGATGCTATAGGTGGATCATAAATAGGGTGGGCATGGAAAGTGGAATACAAACAACTATATCCGGGCCTTTGTCTTAAAAAGTATGGAACCCTGCATTCAGCTTGGACAAAAAACTGAGTAGCACACAGAGCTCTGAATTGGTCTAATTGTCTTGAAAAACAATTTGGAATTAGGTGAGAAAAATCACTAAACTGTTCTTACCCTGTAATTTAGCAATCTCATTATCAAATCAATCACATGTACTCTTTGTGGAACCAAAAAGCCATAAAATTGGAAAATGGATGAGGAAACTATGGAATATTAATGTAGTAGAAAATTACTGTTCTATGAGAAATGACTAATACAAGGAATCCTGAGAAATGGCAAGACTACATGAGGTGATACAGTAAAGAAAGCAGAATCAAAAGAATAATATAGATGATAGCTACAAAAACATAAATGATCAATAACACTAAAAAGCAACTGAAATCTGAAGTAAAACAAACAATACTTATTTTAGTGAAGTGACAATGAAATATATTCTTCCACTCAGTAGAAAAATGGGGAGATGAATAGGAATATGGTTAGCTTTATGGAAATGCTTTTCTTTGTTATAAGAAAGGGCTCAATGAGTGTGTGGGAAGTAGGGATAAAATGATAGGGCTTGGGGTTGAGGATTATGGAGAAATAACAATGTATAAAACCAGAAAGCAACAGTGTTCATAAATTCCTGGAGTCTAACTAATAATAGTAATAACCAAGCCTGTGTTATGCGATATAAAGTCAAGAATGATATTTGAGGGAACTCATGCTATGTGATCATTGTCTTCTCCACAAGTATATGGCATCAAAAGAGCTCTACATGACTAACTAAAATGTCTCATGATTGAAGAAAGCTAATAGCCTACTTTGTATTGCAAGAACGGATTAATACAGAGTGATAAGATTAGGGAGGGGAGTATACTTGGTCTCCCAATGAGGTCTTTCTGAAGGATGTGTCAACATTACTAATAATGTCTTTTTGCAAAATGAATATTAAAAAAGCATAACTGAAAACTGACTAATTATGTCCTTTTTGGGCTGGAAATAGATTTAGAGACAGTTCTTAACTAGCCTCTGGAGTACTCCAATAATTACCTAAGTTTTCTTCCCATCTCTGGTCTCTCCCCTCTCCAATCTATTGTTATTTTCTTTGATTCCTCTTATCAAAAAGTTCTGTTAGCTCTATTAGATAAAATACAAATTCCTTTACAAGGCATTTAAAAGTTCTCCACGATCAGGTTACTCAAGAAAATCACAGATAGAAGGCAAGATATAACATCTATCCACATATTCATAGAAACACTTTGTGATTGTAAAAAATTAGAACCAGAATGGTAGCCATCAAATTAGCAGGGAAAACTGTTGGTCAATACAATGCAATAGGTTTTTAAGAAACAAAGGTTTCTGATTCACTTTAGTTAAATGCAGAGTGAAGCTTGTTTTCTTTTACAACTTATAGTAATAGTCATCTGCTTTCTTCCTCACTTACCTGGAGAAGTACCTCTTAGGATTTCTCTCCCTACCATCCAAGGCTCTTCTCCTTGTTCCAAATGGGAGATTACATCTGGTTTGGAAATGTGATGCCCTGCTCAAGTGGAAAGAAAAATGAGTTAAGTGTTTTTTTTCTAGGGACAAAGATCAACACCCAAAAGTCCCATGCCCCTATTCCTCAGGACTTCTGAAAGATAAGGCACAGTAATAAAAAAGGTAATAAAGTACCTATTTCTTATACTACAAGATACAAATCTCTCATATGAAAAGCAGGAACACCCTATTTCTCTGCCAGAAAGGGGTTAGGAATATGATAACTGAACCTCAAATTTCTTTATCATTAAATACATTAGCAGCACCACATTTTTTATTAACTGAGGAAGGAAAGATACTTCAATGGAAAACTGATTCTAAGTCATTCAATAAAACAATACTTACCCAACGAGACCAAATTCCTATAATTCTCTAGCATTACATCTCTGTATAGATATTTCTGACTAGGGTCTAGTTGTCCCCATTCCTCCTGGGTAAAGTACACAGCTACATCCTTGAATGTCAATGATTCCTAAAATGACAAAAAACATTCTTATTCAATCTGAGGCAATCTGCTGATATGGCTTTGAAGGCAATTGGGAACTTTAGATTAAATAGACAAGATTACCTGTCCGGATAATGTTAAAATGAGAGAAGACTTGACCTTTAAGGTCCTTTCCGGCTACAATTTATGATCCTTCATGATGTATGAGTGTTTCAAATCAAATAAATGATTATATTTTTATGTACCTAAAAATGATCTTGACCAAATAGAAGACCCTAAAGAAGTATGAGATAGCCAGTATCCTTAAAGAGAAAACATTATGTTTCCCTTGAAAGCAAAATATACACATGGTTACAGCTGGGCACACTAACAGTATTGACTATGAATCGGTCTAATATGTAAGGAAAACAATTTGGAACTATATCCAGAGAAAGCAGTAATCTGGCCATAGTATGTGACAGATAGAATTCATACCACTAATATATATTTTGAAGGGAGTATTGGTTTAACAGCATTGTCTGTCTTAGCAGTTAGCTGATCACCTGGTTTAATGACCTTTATGATGAAACACTCTTGTTTGCAAATAGAGCAACTTTTGCAGTTATGATTGGTGCTGGAACACTGGTTCAGTCAATATCATATGAACAAAATTGAAACCCAAAACATCTTGCTTGGATGATCCATTTTGGTGTCATGGATGCAATGGTGGCCCCTTTGACTTTGTTGGGTGGCCCTGTAATCCTCTGAGCTGCTTAGTATACAGCAGGCATTGTGGGTAGCCTCTCTTCCATAAAGCCATGTGTGTTCCAAGTGAAAAATTTATAATCCTGAGAATACCACTGGAAATAGGTCTAGGTGTTGTCTTTGTTTCTTCTCTGGGATCCATGTGTCTACCTCTCACCCTCTACTTGGAGCTAGTCTTTATTCTGTGGCAACATATGGTAGGTTAGTTATTTTTTGCATGTTCTTTCTATATGATATCCAAAAAGCCTTCAGGCATGCAGAAGTAGTACCAATGTGTGGCACAGAAAGTTAAGACCCCTTTAACACAAGGAAGGGGATCTACATAGATACACTAAATATCTTTATTTGAGTAGCCACCATGCTAGCAACTAGAAGTAGCAGGAAGAAATGAACGTTCCATTTTGAACAATCTAAAACTCATTGAATACTCTTGTTTGTGTTCTTAGTGTGTATATGTATTAAATTATTTCTTCTACAAGCACCTTTGGCTGACATCAGAAATTCAGACCCATATCGTGCCTGTCTGTGTCAATACATTAATATATTTGTGGGTGGGCACCTGAGAAGGAGAATTGGAAACTGAGGGAGGATGAGTGAAGAAAATAGAAAGAGAGAGAGAGTACGCAAAAAGGAACAATGACTCGGAGACAATGGCTTCAGAAACATGGGATTCAGCATGCTTGCTCTTCTGATGGTGGTAGAGAGAACTGCACGTGTTCCCAAACTTTTATTAGGGTGTCAAGGAATGTGGAATGGGAGGTAGCTAATGAACATGTAACATGGTATAGGATTTAACATTGGCTCAGTAGCCAATCACATGATCAAAGAAGAGGAGGTTAATCAAACACGTGAGCTGTAAAGGAATGTGGTCTAATAAAGTGTTAGCTAGGACCATTTGTCTCTGCACAGGAATTCTCTTGACAATATGGTTTGGAGAGTGGTTAGGATTTATAGAATATCAATTACATACAAAGATCCAGAAATAAAATGACCATAAGTCTCATACTTGAGTAGATAGGTTGCAATAACATGCATCAATAATACTTTCAAGATGATAATAAACCTGGTATGCCACACATATCACCATGGTTACAATATTACAGTACTTCCAGATGTTTCAAGTTCTACTTTTCTTAGGCATAAATTGAGCACTTTTCTCGAAAATCAAAACAAAAAACAAACTGAACTGCATATCTTTTGATCAAGCAATAATAACTCTTCTATCCAAAGAGACCAAAGTCTGAGTGAAAGAACTCATAAAACATTTCTGACAGCACTTTTTGTTGTTGTAGCAAAAGAACTGGAAACAGGAGCCACTAGGTAGCTCAGTGGACAGAGGCAAGCCAAAAGATAGGAGATTCCTAGCCATGTGACCCTGGGCAAGTCACTTAACCCCAATTGCCTAGCCTTTACTGCTTTTCTGCCTCAGAACTGATATTTAGTATCAATTGTAAAACATAAGGTAAGGGTTTAAAAAAACAAACTGGAACCAGTAGGTATCTATCAATTGAGAAATAGATCAAGAAATTACTGCTAAAGAATGTAATGGAATGTATCTGTGCTATTAAAATGATGAATGGGATGGATTCAAAGAAAGCTGAGACTTGTTTGAACTAATGCAGGGTAAAACAAGCAGATTCAGGAATAGGATGACAATACTGTAAGGGGAAACAACTTTGAAAGACTTACAAACTCTTATCAATACAGTGACTGATCCCTACAGAATACCAATAACGAAGCATGCTATCTACCTCTTGGCAAACAGGTATTGTACTTGAAAAATGAGATCCAAATTTTCAGACATCACCAAAGTGAAAACTTCTGTTTGACTATAATATTTTGCTAAAGGAATGTCATTTGTTATAGGGTTTTGGTGGGAGAGGGTGAAGAGTTATAGAAATTAATGGGATTGTGGCAGTAAGTGATAAAGACTCAAAAAAAAACAGAAATTGTGATTTCACTGGTAAGGAATTTCCTCTACCAAAGCAGGTTGTCATTTTCTAGGATGTAGTCATTAGGTATCAGAAGTAGGGCTTGAACTCTCTGGACTTTCTAACTATACCTCTTAGTAATGCAAAAAAAGAATAAAAGAAAGCAAAAGTATCAATGAAATATTTTTAAAATATACAGAAAAAAGAAAGATGTTAAAAAAAGTGACAAAAACACAGTAGTGTAATAGTACTGAGTTAAATTTAATGTAGGCATTTTAAAAATGAGATTGACAATTTCATATATAAGCTTTTCTATTATACTTTATATATGGAAATTTTCACATTTGTTAAGATTTTTTTTATCTTGTTTGTCAAGATTTTTTAAAAATAAAAGTTAGCCAAAACAAAGAAAAAATCCTAGGTGCTATCAGTGTTTGGCAAAGGGAAAGAATGAGTCCACAAATAAATCTTCACAATGGAAAAATACTTCTGGAGAAAATGTACTTCAAACATACTGGCTTATTATATTTCAATCACAAGAAAAAATGTTCTAAAGGTGAATATATGAGGAAATCTATATTTGAACTCAGAAAGATAAGTCTTTTTGATTCCAGGCCCAGCGCTATGCTACCTAGCTGACAAAAATATAAGATTCTCATAAAAGAACTATGTGATAAAACAACATGTGAAACTATATTTGAAATTAACACAAAAATACCATAAGTTTCATCTATTTTTATGAGTGTGACAGGGGGAAAAATCTTTTTTGGTCATTTTTATCCAGTATTATTATTATAAAAATTAGTCATTAGATTATAAAAAATGTGAGGCAGTATTCATTAAATTGATAAATTCTGTGATATAGACAGTAAATACTGATGAATTCACAAAATTGACTTATCTAGATTCCAAAAACATAGGAATAAAATCCATAAAAACTATATAGCTTTAGGGTTGGAAGGGACTTTGGATTGTCCAGCACAAACTCCTATCTAATGTATATATACTCTACAATACCACTCTGAAAATTAAACTGTGTAGTCTCATAACTGGTGCTTAAACTTGAAAGAGCAAGTTTTTTTTCTTATTCAGTGTATCTAGAATCACAATTAGTCTGATGCATCTAATTCTCTTTATTTTCCAAATGTATTACTTTGTTGAAAAATATCTATTGCTTTTTTCAGTTTTACTGACATAGACAGATATTTATTTCCCCTCAACTTGATTTATTCTGTAATTTGTTGCTTCTCTCTGACTCTAAGGTTGTCTCTCTATCTACCACACCATGTTGATGCTGTTTCTCAATATATTTATTATTCAACTTAATTATCCTTATATGTTTCTATCATTCATTAATGCTTCAACTTACATTTCCAAATGTAAAAAAAAAAGAATTTTTATCCCTTGGATATTTTACATTATAGAATTTCTTTACTGTAGTATAATTTTAAAAAACAGTATTCCATTTTTCTGTTAAGGGATTAGAAAGGTAGAAAGCAGCTGATCTAGCAAGCCTAACCAAAGTCCAAGCTGTAGTTTTTGAAGTAGTGGGTTCTAGTCCCACTCAGAGTTGGGAATAGAGTTGAATTTTTCCTATGGTATGTTGCAAGAACTATTTCCCCCACTATGGGGAAAAATACAGAATTCCACAGCTTTCAGCCAAGTGCTAGGAATACAAATGGAATTAGTTGAGGAGAAAGAAGCTTTAAGTCTCTGGCAAAGTGAACCTGAGTATTGGAATACAAGAAGGTAGAAGGTAGGGAAAGGGCTGAGATGTTGAATGCTCTAATCTGGTAAGGATGAGGATGGAGGATATGCAGGAGACTTGGCAGGGAATCTTAGCTGTCCTCAGGAGGGTCTTAGATGGGCAAGGAACTCTAGGAATTCCCTGAGCCACCAGAACTGAAGGCCTTACTGTTTTGGAATGGGACCAGATTCTTTAGCCTTAGTGGATTAAGGAACTCTTTGCATCTCTGTGCCCTGCCAATGGCTGGTGGCTTCATGCTAGGAAGTTTAGACCTACATAGGTAGAATGGAGAGAAGCTTGCATAATTCAGGAGTTCCTTAACCCACACTGGCAAGGACACTGAAAGTGGTAGATGGCCCCTATTCAGCACACAAAGGTAGGGACAGAAGGTCATGCACATGTTCTACTGGCGTCACATTTAGAGAAGGCTCTGGAACTTAAGGTAATAGATGAAGTGTTGGACTAGAAGACATAAACTTGAGGTTGAATCCTGTCTCAGTCATTGTCTAGCTGTGTCACTGGACAAGTTACTTAATGTTTTTCAGCTTTAGTTTCCTCATCTATAAAATGAGGATAATAATAGCATCTACCTTGTGTAAATAGAAATTAGCTCTATCCCATTAATAGTCAAAAATCTACTCAACCCAGGCGTGCTAATGATGTCACTCCCACCTCCCTTAGTGGGGAGGGGAGACGAGTTACCCACACGTGACAATAAGTAACAAATCAAGAATAAGGGACTGCCCTTTGGGCAGTCCAAATCAATGTAGAAACTGCCATTTGTCCATTTGAATTAGAGGTGGACCACAGGAAGTGATGAAAGACACGATCTCTTTAAGTAAGTGAGTGAACTTCCTGTGGGGGCAGTTGCCGTCTGGAACTAGAGGAAGAAGCATCTCCTGAGACCACAGACAGCTTATGCTCTGTATTGTCACGTGGGTAAGTTAGGCTGGCTTCCTTGGCCTAGCTGGGCCAATTCTAAACTCTGCCTATCCGGCTGTTGGGCCTTGCGGCTTACAGCTTCATTTATTTAGACTTCTAACCTCCCTCTTCTCTTTATCCCTACTTACCTTCCTGATTGTAAATAAACTCTTCAACCCGATGCTGACTTGGGTCTGATTTAATTACGGAATCAACCTAAATTGTTGATTCCTGGCGGCCACATAATTTTAATATATAGCTATAATAACTAAATTTTAATTCTTACAACCTCAGTGTTGTTGTGAGGATCAAATACTCATAAAGCTCTGAGGAAAAAATTAAAGAGCTACATAAATGCTACCTATTATTATTATTATTTTCCAAATGCTCTTTTTCTAATTTTTCCCCTTTAAAATTTTTTTTGCTGGGAAGGGGATGTGTGGTGTTTTCAAATTTGAAGGGATTTATGTAGAGCTGCCTTACCTTGCTTCTAATTGTCTGGATTAGGCAATGATAGCAAACCAGAATCCCTCAGAAAAAGATACCAGATAGCTGAGCTGTGTGACCCTGGGCAAGTCACAACCCTCATTACCTAGCCTTGACTGCTCTTCTGTCTTGGGATAAGGTATGGGTTAAAAAAAAAATCAGAGACTTGTTTTTCCATGAATCCTGTTATCATGTGTGATTGGACCTCATACTGAAGATGCCACCTTCTAAGAGAATATTTATGATGGTCATTTGCTTCTCTTTTTTTTCCTACCTGATTGAGAACCTGATATTTGCTTCATAGAAAAGCTGTATAATCTGAAAGAAATGATTTAGGAATATGGGTCCTTAGTATAGATTATATAACAGTGGGGGTCATAATTTATTAACACATTTTAGAGGAACTTACAGGAGTAAATAGGGGCTTGGATACATATAAGAACAAGCAGGAGAGCATACATTTCCTATATTTTTAGTTCCTTCCTCAGAATTTTTTGTGTTTATCTTTTGCCCCATTCTTCTCAACCCTGGCTCATACATTTCTCAGCACTGAGTTTTTCAACTTTGTTAAAACAATAATCAAAATAATTTTACATGTATGTCTTCTCTCTTGGTGAGACTGCAAGGTCCCTGAGGTTGTGTAAATGGAATTAGCTCAAGCCCATTCATAGTTAAAACTCTAGCCACCAGAGATAATGTCATCCCCACCTCCCCTAGTGGGGCAGGGAGATGAGTTACCCACACGTGACAATAAGTAACAAATCAAGAACAAGGGACTGCCCTTTGGGCAGTCCAAATCAGTGTAGAGGCTTCCATTTTTCCACTTGAATTAGAGGTGGACCTCCAGGAAGTGACGAAAGCTGCTGTCTTTCAAATATGATGGTAAACTTCCTGTTGAGGCAGTTTGGGCTTTGAACTTGGTGCTGAAGGATCTCTGCTGAGACCTCAGGCAGCTTCCCCTCTGAATTGTCATGTGGGTAAGTTAGGCTGGCTCCCTTTCGCCTACCTTGGTGTTTCCAGAGTCTTTACCTCAATAAGGCTTCTTTGCCTCTCTAATTGCTAAGGCCTTCTGACTAGTAGCCTAGTTTAATTAGCCTTTTAACACTCTCTAGGTCCGGACCTCTGCTGGTCCGGGCAAGCCTCTCCCTCTCTCTATTTCCCTACCTTCTACCTTCCCAATTGTAAATAAACTACCATAAAACCCATCCTGACTTGGGTCTATTTTAATTATGGAATCAATCTGAATTATTGGTTCCTGGTGACCACACCTTAAAAAATATGTATATAATATCTAAGTTTTCCCTCTTACAAGGTTAAGGACTGTCTTCCAATATTTTGCTAATTTTGTTTTACTCACTGGCTAAGACATAGTCACAGAAAGTACTAAGCATACAGTAGACTTGACATCCTGCTGAATGAGTACATGGACATTAAAAGAAAAAAGGAATTCTGTGAAAGGGCGTTATTAAGTTAAGAGTACTCCCAGTCTCCTGGGGGCAAAACAGCAAGGCCTCAGTTTCTACCAGTATTTGCAAGAAGAGAGAAAACATTCTTGTCATAAGATGGCATTTCTGGAGACAAAGAAGAAACCTCAACTTACCTGAGATCTCATTGTCACAAGGCCAGAGTGCATTACTTTCTGTTCAGTAATGCTTCTAGGAAAAAGGCAGATTCCTCAAAAGGTCAAGCTGTGGAAAAGAAAAGAAATGAAAGGAGATCTTCTAGTCTTGTGGTTCCCACATTGAGCAAGCTAAGGTTCCTCACAGAAGAGTTTCATGTGACCCCTTATATACTTAATGAAAGAAAGAAGTTATACACACAAACTCAGGTCTCTACCCTGATACCCACATAGACTCATGCCTCTATTCCAGTACCCAGACATGTGGATTCAGGTCTCTGCTTGGGTACCCACGAAGGCTGAGGTCTTTGCCATCACACATATACATATACATATTCTCAGACTCAATCTTATCTGCTTTAGAGGATAAGGTCCTATTAAATGGTTCAAGACACAACCTCCTCACTAAGGAAACTACACCATCTCCCCATTCTGTAATTCTCACCTCTTTCTTAAAGCATTTAGGTCAGATTCTTTAAGGTTACATACTACTCACTGGTTTTTGGATAATCTGATGTCACCCCAGTTCTATTTACCCAGGCAAGATAACCAGGAACTAAGGGAACATGAGTCTCCCAGGACTTGCTCCTTCCTAAAACTCTGACCAAAGGTTTTGGGCCAGATATGCCTCCTCCTGGGATGTGTCCCTGCTCCCTGGCACCTGGAGGGACTAGAGGTAAGATCATTTTTATCTGGTACCTTAATTCTAGGGTTGAGATTTCTGCCTCCTCAATCCAGGGCTCTTTCTCTGGTGCTCCAAGGTGGATACCTATTATCTCAATAGAGAAGTGATACAAGCAGAAAGAAGACAAGATCAAAGATGTGGCTCTAGCATCTAAGTCCTACAAAGTATTAGAGATAGCCAGCAATATAAAAAGGCATATGATGAATTTCATTCATTAAACAAAAATAAAATTTAATTTCGTGAATGTTTATTAAGCATCATGCAAAGCACAATCCAGGGATAAAGGGAGAAAAAAATTAAACAACCCATGTTCTTAAGGAGTTTAGATTCTTCAGTGCTACCCCCAACCCCATTGCTATGATACACTACAAACTCAACTTGCACTGAAAATTCTTCCTAAGTCTACCTCAATAGAGTCACTGCATATTACTCCCCTTCTTATACTCTTCCCAGAACTTAGTATCTCATGTTCTGTCCCTGCCTTTGCACAGGCTATCTTCCATTCCTGGAATGTACTCCATTCTTCCCTTAACCTCTTAGAATCCCTAGCTTCCTTAAAGGCTCATCTCATGTGCCATCTCCTATTCAATACCCTTCCTGTTTCCTCTTTCCCAAAAATTTGTCTAGCCCTCCCAGTCAAATTCTAAGTTTTCCCAAGACCCTCAAAGCCTAGTCCTCTTCAATCGTCTTATTTTTATTCACCTCTGTACATGATATATTCCTTCAATACAGTTTAAACTTCTTGAAAACAGGAACTGCTTTTCTTTCTATCTTTTCCCCCCCTAGTGCTTCCTACAAGGTAGGCCCTTAATAAATGTTTGGTTGGGGCAGAGAGGGAAAGAACATGAATCATTTAGCCGTGGAAAAATATTCTTTAAAAAATTTTTTTTAATTAAAAAAGTAAATAAATCTGATGAGAGCACTAAAGGGTACACCAGAAGAACTAAGATACCTCCATTGTGTTCAAGGCCCAGTGCTAGCTGTTGTGTGTGTATATGTGAGAGGCAAAGTGTGATTCTCCCAACTATCTTCTCCTTTACCCCATTCTCTGAAATAAAATTTCTTCATCGAGGCCAACCTCTTCACACACATAACCCTAATCCATTCTCTCCCAGCTTCTCTATTCTCTATTCTCTGCTTCCACATTCATCTTTTTTTTTTCCTTAATCTTCAGTATCTTCCTATCTACATGTTGTTTCCTAGAGGCTTACTTAAAAAAAAAATTTCCCTCGTTTCTTGAAGAACAAAAACAAAACCTGGGTAACCTCGATCTCGCCTCCTTTTTCAAACTCCTTTAAAGAGCTCTCTATGACCCTTATAACATTATACCTTTACAAACCCAAACACTCCGCCTAGTTATGACTCTTGTGATGTGTTGTCTTGCCCCGTTAAAAGGTAAGCACTTTGAGGGCAGGTATTCGTTTTCGGATTTGTTTCTCCAGTCGTTAACAAGGTGCTTGGAACTAGATAATGAGCTTAATATTTATTTATTTATTCATTCATCCATCCATTCATTCATTCATTCACCCATTCAAAGTACCTGTCACTTAGTAGGCACCTAATGGCTGTAGACTGACTGATGCAAGGCCGAAGCAATCGAGGTACCGAGGAGCGTCTGACCCGGCGCTTCACCCCGCAACGCACGTGACGTAGTGGTCAAAGCACTGGCTCAAAGGGAGCCCAGGGCCCAGCCTGTCACTCACTCATCCACGCACTCGGAACTCGGGAAGCCGTTCCGCCCGCCCCGCCCCCCGCGTTCTCTCGACCTTAGATTAGCCCGCCCACCTCCGGCTCCTCCTGGATACGCGCTCCCCAGGCGGAACGGGCGGCGGCCAGCGAAGGGGCTGGGCTGCTAAATACCTGGAGCTGAGTCCGAAGCCTGGACTGACCTATGATAAAGAGCTGGGTTCAAAGCCTAAAAACAAATCATGGCGTCTACACTGCGTGCGCATCCTCAGGGGGAGTGCGCCTGCGCTGAATATCGACTCTTCCGCACTACAACTCCCCAAATGACGTGATCTGTGCTACTTCTATTTCAGTTCCTGGGGCTCCTTTTCCCCAAAATTTTTTGACCTACCTAGCTAAATTCTAGGTTATTCCTGCCTCTAGAAGGCCTGTCAGATCTTTCTCTCGATGTGAAGAGCTACGCCTAGCTCCAGAACGTACCACTGTGGGGAGAGTACTGGAGACACCATGTTAACGTACCCCTGTATCCCCCATTCTCGCCCAGTCTCCGTAGCCCAGCCCCTCCCGACACTCACCTGGTTAGGAGCCAGAAACAACCGTTTCTGGTGTAAACGACTTGGGCAGGTGACTTTAGGGGCCTTACTGCAACCTATCCCTCCCGACACTCCCAGAGGCCCCTCCTCGTGGGAAAGGAATTTGAGAAATAAGACCAGAGAGGAGTCTTGGGGTGGGAGCCAGTGGGGAGTCAGGTCAAGTCTAGTCAGGTTAGAAGCGGAGCAAACAACCTTCTGTGGAAAAGATTATAATAGAGTTTGGAAAGAAATTATATATGGATAGCCTATTATAGATCTTCCAGGGAGGCGGGAAACACTTCGACACTTAAATGTATCTGTGATTTCGTTACTAAATCTTCTACTTGGAAGTTCGCTAGGTGGGCTTGAAGTCTCTCTATGTCTTTTGACACTTCATAAATGCAACCTGGTGAAGTAGGTCACCTCATAAAATGAGTCCAGACACCTATAAGTTCAAATTAGTGGAACCAATATTTATTTATTAGTCAATTGATTAATAAACATACCTACTTGCCAGGACAACTTTCCTAGTGAAAGCTGCACCAGAATGAAATTACAATGCAGTTTTTATAGGGTTCAAGATACAAAGAGAATAATGTTCATTACTGAGACATAGCCTTGAAGCAAATTGTTATTGTCTGGAAGTTAACGGGACTTTCCACCGTATATCTTATCCTGGACTATGAGGCAGCTATAGGGAGTCATTTTCTCATGTGAATGTTATTTTGAGCTGTCTGACCTTCACAGGAAAGCTCATTTCTGATTTCTACTTTTCCCCAGGGAAAAACAGGTTTTCTGGACAATGACTCAGTTTGCCTCACTTCACTGGGACCTGCTACATAGGAGTGACACAAGAAAAGCCACTTCAGTACCTGGCAGTGTAAATCAATAGATCAATGGATCAATATCAACTCAGAAGCATAAAATTAATTCCTAGTGATGGATATGAATATTTGTATTTACTTAGAAGATATGTTAGTTCAAAACAGCATCTATAAATTTTTAAGTGCCAATTATACCAAGTACTGGGAACACAATTACTAAAAAAGAAATTCAGTTCCTACCCTCAAGAAACTTACTGTCTAATAAGAGAGGCAACATACAAACAAATCTGTACAAAGCAAGCTATATAAGGAATAGGAAATAATGTTCAGAAGGAAGGCATTAGAATTAAAGAGGAGTTGGGAAAAGCTTCCTGTGAAAAATGGGACTTTAAGTCGGACTTAAAAGGAAGCTAGAGAAATCAATAGGTGGATTTAGGAAAAGAGAGGGTTCCAGGCAGGGGTAAAAGCCAAAGAAATTGTCCTTAACCCAGAGATAAGTGTCTCATTTGTGGAACAAAGAGGAGACTAGGGTGCCAAGTATTGGGGAGTAAGATGTAAGAAAATCGGAAAGGTAGGAGGAGCTAAATTATACCAAACAGAGCATTCTGTATTTTATCTTGGAGGTGAAAGGGAGAAACTGGAGTTTATTGAATGAGGAGATCTGGGGTTGACATGATTGGATTTGTACTGTAGGAAAGTCACTTTGGTGGGTGAATAGAGAATGGATCGAAAGAGACTAGAGGCAGAATTCACTAGTAGGCTAATTGCAATAGTCCAGGTATGAGGTGAAAAAGAGCCTGCATTAAAGTGATGGCAGCATTAGAAGAGAGAACAGGAGATATTGGAGAGATATTGCAAAAGTAAGAATTAACAAGCCTTGGCAACAGATTTGATGGGGATGGGGGGAGTGTGCTGAGAAATAATGAACACTCAGAGATAACTTCTGAGTCTCAAAGACAGGATGATGTTGCCATCATCAAGGTAGGAAGGAAGTTGGCTTTATGAGGAGAGATGAGTTGTTTTGGATATGTTTATTTTGTCTACTGGACATCTAATTTGAGATATCTAAAAGGCAGTTGGAGATGTGAGACTGAGGTCAGCAGAGAAGTTGTGGCAAAATAGATAGATATGTGAATCTTCAGCCTAGAGATCGCAATTAAATCCATGGGAGCTTATGAGATCACTGATTAAAGTGGTATAGAGGGAGAACAGAAGAGGCCCTAGGAAAGGGCCCTGTGGGGCACCTATTATTAGAGGATATGACCTGAATGAGGGTCCAGCAAAAGATCAAATTTGATCAAAAAGTATAGGGAATGTTACCCTCTCCAGCCCCTACACATGGAGATCACATCACCAATGAGGAAGGGCATATATGTAGATAGCACATAATTAAAGAATACACACATAGAGTAAAAATGCTTTGGGAACACTGGGGCATCCATCAGGAACTGGTCTGACCAAGGCATATATGTGGATGTAACAAATCCAGAATTGACATATCCAGGGTACATATATGGAAGTTATACATAGAGATGCATGTGACCAGGGTGTACATCTTCAATACTGCCGAGTAAGCAATGTACTCTTGCGATGTCACACCTCTTTGGGCTATGCATCACTTCTCTATGTTGCATAATCTCAGCTAGGAGCCTCCACTAGTCTTAAGGTCATCAAGTAGCTCTCTGCCACAAGCTGTTTTGTTTCAGCACCTCAGAGCTAACCATTGCTTTGTTCTCACCTATAGAAGTACAGTGACTTGAAAGTGGCTCCTTGAGGAAGGCAAGTAGATGCTTTCATTTCATAGCTGTAGTTGAGTTACCACAATCAACAGGATTATCAAAAGCCACCAGAATGAAACAGACTAAGACAATGTCCTATTTACTGCCTTTGCTTGGTACTGCTATATGATCTGATCTACTAACTGTTCTTTATAAACTCCCTACTCTATCTCTGGCCTAGGTGAATTCATAGAAGTTGTCCACCATGCCTGGAATACAATGCAGTCAAGTTCACTGAGCATATGTTATGTGGCTACTACGTGCTTAGTACATGCTAGGGACTGAGGATAAAAGATAAAAATGCACCAATAACTGATCTCAAAGGAGCTTATATGTTTTTGGAGAGAATCAACATGCACACAGATAAGGGCATACAAAAGATGTAATAAGTAAATATTAAAAGCTAGGGACTACTAAAGGGGAAAGTCAAGAGGGAGAGCATTTCAGGCATGGGTGATAAGCTTTGCAAAGAGAGATGGAATACTATATATAAGAAATAGTAAGTAGGTCACTTTAGCTAGAATACAAAATGTGTGCGTAGAAGTATTGTGAAATTGTTCTGGAAATAAAGGTTGGAGTCAGATTGTGAAAGGTTTTAGATGCCAAACAGAAAAGTTTGTATTTTGTTCTAGAGGCAATAGGGAGTTATTGGAGCTTTTTAGGTAATGAAGTAAAATGGTTGGACCTATACTTTAGAAATATCAATTTGACAACTAAATGAAGGATAAGGGATAAGGGATAAGACAGACTGAAGACTAGGAGGCTTCATAAACTTCTGGGCCTCTCACCTAACTTGAGGTAGCTCTCCATCTCCCCAGGTGATGGTGTTTTTGAGTTGGCTTTGCAATCGTGGGTACAACATTTGTGTTCATCATCTCCCTGTTTTTGCTGTGATCTACATCCCCATTTGCTATTATAAACAAACCAAAAAAAGCTATGCTTCTCCTCTCCTGACGAGCTTGCTCAACTGAGCCTGACAGCTATCCCTTATAACAGTTGCCCAGGCAGGGAACCACTGAGAGGTTGTGTGTGTAGTTAACCTCTCTGGTTCCCCAACCAGGGGTTGGAATAATTATTGATAAGGGCTATTGGTGCACTGTTTGAACAATGATGAGGATCTGACTGTGTAAGGATCTCCCCTTCCCAAGGGCTTAGATATATTGACCACTCAACAGGAGCTATTGTAATCATTCCAACAGAAGGTTGAAAAACTCAACTGTGGTAGTTGTATGAGAGAAATAAATGGATGCTAGAGATGCTATGGAGGTTGAATTGGCAAGACTTGGCAACTGACTGGATTTGGGGGTGAGGAAAAGAAAGAAATGAATGTGACTTCTAAATTGCAAACCTAGATGATTAGAAGGATGGTGGTATACCAGAAATAGCAAAATTAGGGGAAAAAAGGTGAGATCTGGGGGAAGAAAGGTGGGGAAGGAAATAAATTATATTTTGAATAGTTAATACTTACTTAAACCCAGGGAAAGCTAGATGGCACAATGGATAGAGTGCTGAGCCTAGAGTCGAGAAGACTCATTTTCCTGAATTCAAATCTGTCCTTAGACACTTACTGGTAATCTTATCTTCTTGCCATGCTGCAACGTGGTTCACATTCCCCAACTTCTTTCCATTTCTTGCTCCCAACCAATAATCAAAACAAGACTACAATATCTTTCTAGAAAGGATATGTCAGTTGATTGTCCTATGATTCCACTCACCATTCCTGGGAACACTCACCTTTAGCCACCACTCTCCCATATTTGTTGTTTTGCTGATTAAAATGTAAGCTCCTAGAAAGCAGGGACTATTTTTCTTTTGTATTGTATCTCTAATATTTGGTCTAGGGTCCTGCACATTGAAAGCATTTAATATTCTTTTCTCTTTCATTCAAAACTCAGCTTAGGTTCCACCTTTTATGTTAAGCCTTCTTTGATTCCCTATTAATGTTTTGTTCATCAGTTTACTTTGTGTTGCCTTTCCCCCTCTACATGTCATATCCATTCAACAAACACTTAATTATCTGCTATGTACTAATTAGTGAAAAAATGCAAAAAAGGCCACACTAAAAAACAGACTCTGAACTCAAAGACTGTACATATTAATAAGGTAGGCAGCATGTAAATATTTATGTTTGTATAAGATATACAAGAAAATATGAAGAGAATAGGAAATGACAAGACATTAGCAACTAGGGCAAGGCAATCCTTAGTCCCTTAGTACAGTTATGCGAAAGGGAATTCTTTATTCTCTTTGTCTATTTTGAGTTAATCAAGAAACCCCTACTTAACACTTAGTCATCAAGTAAGAGAATTCTCAAGTCTCTTTCTTAGAGAACTCCACCCTTTTAACTCAATCAGTCAGAAACTTGTGAATCCTTTGATAAGAGTTTATAGTCTCATAGGATGAGAGGTGAATCCCACAGACACTGGCCCCCTAGGCAGTGCTAGGCAATTTAGAATCTCTGATTGGCCCCTGTGAAAAGGGGAAGAGACAGGAAGTGATGTGGAAAAAAGGACTATAAAAAGTCAAGAACTTCCTGCCCTTGTGTCTTCTCCTTTGGACTTTTTCTTTGGAGGACTGCTCCTTGGGCTTTTCGCCTTTGGACTTCTCCTTGGGACTTCTGGCTTGGAGAAATTCCTGCATTGGTGGCTCTGTGAGGAGACCCTCTCTGCTTGTTGGTACTTCAGTGGAACACTCCCTTCAGTGTGAGTTCTGTGGAGAGACTCTTTTCCTTGGATCCTGCAATTGGCTTGCTGATTAATGACTTGGACCTTCACATGGAGATTGGAACTTTGTGAGGGTGCAAGCTGAATTTCATCAGATCAGCACTTAAGGTAGGCTAGGCAACTCCTTACCTCTTTCCCTCCTACATTTCATACTTCAACTCTTTCTCATTATTATTATAAATAAAAGCTGCTAACAGTTTTTTCTGGCTTAGGGATAATATTTTAATTCAGTGACCACAACATTGAATTTATAACTCTTATTTTGTCAAAACCCCAATTTAACCCTTACAGTTATAATACTTCATTTTGAAAATACACATAGTCAAGAAGGGCTTTATGAGTGTCTAGCTTGATTGGTATGGCATCAGATAAATAAAATAACTTAGAATAGTAATTTTTATCATAGTGGTTTGATATACACAGGGACAATTAATATTTTTCTGTCGCTGACCTGCAGCCACAAATTAATATCTTTGTGGGTGAACACCTAGAAGGGAAGCTGAAGACTGAGGGAAAATGGGTGGAAAGGTTTAAAGATAAGTGAGAGGGAATGTGAGGAAGAAAGAAAGACTCAGAGACACAAGGTTCAACAGCAAGGGGTTCAATGTGAGAGCTCCTCTGAAGGTGAAAAAGAGAGAGAGCTATATGTGTCCCCAATCTTTTATTGGAGAATCAAGGAATGGGTAATTGGAGGTAGTTAATGAATATGTGATATGGCAGAGAATTTAACGTTGGTTCAGTTAACAGCCACAAGATCAAAGAGGAGGAGGCTAAGATAATTGAGGACTCAGTGCCCCTCCCCAAGGTCCAATTGACCTTTGGACTGGAGTCTTAGGGAGTGGTCAGCATACCATAAGCTCAGAGTTACACTTTGTTACAATGCTTAAGTAATCCAATCATGAGGAATATAATCATAAGAAATATAACTTGAGTACATTGGTTATGTCAGTTTTTTAATACCTTAATAATGAATGCTTTCAAGATTAGTTCACACTTGGATCCCTATATTTTCATTTATTTAGATCTGATTTTATTTGTGTGAAAAGTATTTTGTGATTGTCTTCATATGGTTCTTGGGTTTGACTTAGCGAATAGAATTCTGAATATTTTACATTTTTTACAATAATTTCAACAAAAAATTTTAATAACATTTTTTTCTCCAATTACATGTTAAAAACAATTTTTTAACATTCTTTTAAAAAAAATTTGAGTTCCAAATTCTTTCTCTCTTTCCCAACCTCCTTCCCTTGCTTTCAACCTCTCTCCCCATCCTGAGATGGTAAGCAATTTGATACAGATTTTACATGTACAATCATGTAAAATTTTTTCCCATATTAGTCATTTTGTGGAAGAAATTTCAAACTTGGATTTTCCAAATCATAATGACATTAGACTCCTAACTGCTATGATCTAAAAAGGATGCCTATATTTATTTCCTGTAAGTTGCCAGTTTTCCTAGGAAACAATTGGCCAAAATAGTTTCTTATAATTTCTTTTATTTCCTCTTTAACTGTGCAATTTTTCCTTTTCTATTTTTGATATAAAAAATTTGGAATTCTCCTTTAAAATAAAATTAACTGCTTATTTGTTTCATTAGGTTTATATTTTATTTTATTAAACCCTTAACTTCTGTGTATTGGCTCATAAGTGGAAGAGTGATAAGGGTGGGCAATGGGGATAAAGTGACTTGTCCAGGGTCACACAGCTGGGAAGTGTCTGAGGCCAGATTTGAACCTAGGACCTCCCATCTCTAGACCTGACTCTCAATCCAGTGAGCTACCCAGCTGCCCCCTATTTCATTAGGTTTAAAAAAATAGCTGCTAGTTTTATCAACTTACTGGTCTTTTTGCTTTCAATTTTATTAAACTCGCCCTTATTTTCCGGGATTTCCACTTTGTTTTTTAGCTGTGAATTTTTGATTTGTTCAAGCTTTTTATTTGAATTTCCAATTAATTGATTTGTTCTTTTTTCTCTTGTTAATGAAAACGATAACTTCCCCTCCTCAGAACTGTTTTAGCTGCATCCCATTAGTTTTAGTATGTTGCCTTATTATTTTCTTTGATGAAACATTCTATTGATTCTGCATTTTGTTCTTTGATCCACCAGTTCTTTAAGAGTGTTGTTTAGTCTGCCATTACTTTTAAACTCTTATTTTAAGCGCACTTTGTTAATATTTAAAAAAACAAACAACAACAAATAAATAAATAAATAAACAAATAGATAAATAAATGAATGAATGAATAAATGAATGAATAAATAAATAAGTGGACAAGCAAATGAATGAATAAATAAATAAATGAGATTTTATTGCATTTTAGTCAATATATGATATTTATCATTTTTTATTTTCTATATTATTGGTGAGGTATTTATGGGGTAGTTGTTGGCATGTTTGCCAACCTGTATAACCAGATGTACTCTAAGTTTGCCTCCCACAAAGATGGTCATTCTAGTAGAATTAGAGTGCAGGCAGCTCTGGTGGTCACCTGGGGTATGGGTTGTAAAGGTGAATTGGCCGTCTGAAGCATGCTGCCTTTTGATAATACCACCTTCCTTCAGGATCCTTCACTTCCACATGCATCCCCAGGCCCCGAGTGGAGGACAGAAAGGTCTCCCCCTGCTTATCCCATAGTTGTAATTTCCTGCAGAGCAGAGGAGTTCTCTATCACAATGCGCCTAGCATCAGCAAGTCCTTCTAAATTCAGGTTTTTATTGTCTTCCTTTTCTTTTAATCTTGCCTTCACAATCCTTCTTCCAGTATTTGAGATTGCTTTAGTTATGACTATTACCTATTACCTCACCTATCCTATTTCCCTGTGGTAGATTCTATTTCCATTTAGCCCTCTGGTTCTATGAGATCTGGGTAGTTTTCTTTTAAGATTTCTTAATGGGATTTCGAGGTTTTTTTTTTTTTTTTTTTGGTCATGGTGTCCAGACAGTCTAATAAATCATTTTTTTTTTCACTCCTTGATATATGTTCTGGTAAGATGTTATTGCTATGAGATGACACATTTTCTTCCACTTTTTCTATTTTTTGACTTTGTTTTAATATTTCTTGTTGCCTCTTGAAGTCATTGGCTTCTATTTGATCCCTTCCAATTTTCAGGAAGTATGTTGTGTGGGCAACATTTTATTCCTCTTGTGCCAAGCTATACATTTCCAAATCTTTCTTCTATAGCTTTCATTTCTTTTCCAATTTTTTCCTTAAGTACATTCATTCCATTTATAAAAATATTTCAAAACTCTTAAAAAATACTTTTGCTTCAACTCTTCAAGGAATTCTAGTTTAATTTGTGCCCAAGCTGTTTTTTTCCCTCAAAGGCATTACCTGTAGATGTTTTAGAGCGGTGATGGGCAAACTATGGTCAGTGGGCCAGATGTGGCCCTCTGAAATGTTCTATCATGGGACATTATTCCTAATCTGACAAATACAATGAGTAGGATACAATACAATGAAACTTCGAAAGAGTTGCCTTAGAAATAGACTGACAGATGAACATTTCCTTTCCTTTGGCCCCCTCTTTAAAAAGTTTGCCCATCACTGTTTTAGAGTCATTCATTTCTTTTTTTTTTTCTTTTCTTTTTTAAAAACCCTATGTAGTTTCAGTTTACTTCCACATGTTTCCGGTTTAAACCAATACTGTGCATTGGTTCCAAGGCAGAAGAAGGTAAGGGCTAGGCAATTGGGGGTTAAGTGAATTGCCCAGGGTCAAACAGCTAGTAAGTGTCTGAGGTCAGATTTGAACCCAGGACCTCTTGTCTCTGGGCTTGGCTTTTAATCCATTGAACCATCCAGCTGCCCCTTGGAGTCATTAATTTCTTTTGGGTTTGTGTCTTGTGCTTCCCTGCTTCCCAAATGGGTCATGATAATGTGATTCTTTTTTTTATGATTTGCCTATTCTTCCAAACTACTTGACTTCATACTTGATCTTAGGGCTAGGCTCTGCTACACTTCTGAAGTGAAAGTCTGGGCTGGTCCTGTTCCTGCTTTCCTGGGGTATTGAGTATTCCAGGATCTCAAGAACAGGCTGGGGACTTGCAAGCTTCCACGTTGACAGATGATGTGTTCCCCACCAATCCATCTCCCCCTGCTTCTGACTCATTTCTAGGATTTCTGCCTTTGTTATTCCTCTGTAATCTGCACTAAATGCTGGAAGTAAGATTCTACTCTGAGCTTGGGGTGTAAACCACACCACTGCTCCTGCTGGCTTCTCAACTTCCTCTTTTCTTGGTTCACTACTCAGTTTCTCCCTTCTTGGAAAAGGTAAGGTTGCTGCCAGACTTAGCACAGTCCCTCTTCTTATTCGCATTTGGATCTGTGACCCAGGATTAGGTAGTCAGTAACAAAGTTGTCAGTTAACACCTATACCCATTGCAGGGCCTGGTATGGGTCTGAGACCTCCTTTTGTGCTAAAATGCAGTGTCTCCTTGGTCACTGGAGCATTCCCTATGCTGTATACTTCTGACTCCAAGTATCCACTGACCTGTCTGACTCTCTTTGCCAATTTGAGCCAGATAAAGGACTTACTATGACCTTTTCTGAATTTCTCCATAAGAGCTGGGTGCATTTTATAGTTCTGTTTGTAGAAGTTGTGAACGAGAACTCAGGTACATTGCTTTCTTCTACTCTGCCATCTTGGCTCTGCCTCCATATCCTTTTTCTTCTGTCTTCATTAAATGATTCAAGCCTTCTGGTCAGAGTGCTGAATAATACCTCCAAAATATGAAAGAACCTCTCATGAAAGAATTAAGCATTCTCCTATATAAACTATGGTTTCTAACTAATTTTCTTTTGTCCCACATACTGCATTCTATGCCAAAGTTGGAAATCATCTAAGGTGATTGGTACATAAATAGGGAGAAAACCTCCACTACATTCCTAGGGACCTGTGAGCAAAGGACGCATGTCCACTACTCACAACTCACAGAATACCTTCCCAGAAATGGATAGAAATGGTAGAAGAAACATTTTTAATCATTCAATTGCTAAGTTTGCCAACCTACTAGATGGTACTACTAAATTATTCTGATTACTTTGATTATACTCTTGACTAAACTTAGTCAGATTGAGATTCTGTTGGATGTCTATCTCTTGGTGATTCATCAGTCTTATGAGAAGCATCTCTATACAGATGACTTTCAGATTTGCATATGAAGTTCTCATCTCTTATCTGAGTCCTAATTTCAAAACACTAACTCCTGGCTGGAGATGCCCAGCTATATCTCCTACAGACATTCTAAATTCAACAGTATGAAAAACAAATCATTATCTTTTCCTCCAAATTTACCCATTCTTTAATTTTTCTCATTTCTGTTGAGAATCCCACTGTTCTTCTAGTTACCAAGCTTTGAAATTATGGAATCATCCTCGACTCTTCTCTTCCTCACCAGCTCTATCCAAACACTAGTCAGATCTTACCAGTTTACCTTCATAACAACTCTCATAATCTTCTCCTCTCTGATCACACCCAAACCATCCTAATTCAGACCCTCATCATTCCTGTCTTAAGAATATTGCAATATGTGGTGGCAAAGAATTGGAAATTGAGAGGATACACATCAGTTAGGGAATGGCTAAACAAATTGTGGCATATAATTATGATGGAATACCACCACATAAGAAATGATGAGCAGGCTAATTTTAATATAACTCGGAAAGAACCATACAGGATAATGAACAGTGAAATGAGCAGAACCAAGAGAACGTCATACACAACTACAGTATACTAAGTAAAGATTTACTATACTAAAGCTGTACTGTAGTAGAGCTATAAATTTAATTCTTGAAGAATGAATTGTGAATGTTACCTCCAGAAAATGAACTGCAAGGTAAAAACAAAATTCGTAAGAACATGTCTGTCTCCTGGAAGATGCTGTCTGTGGTGTGGGGAGGGATAGGGAGAGACTAGAACACTTGTGGATAAATTCTATTAATACAAAAAATTTGCAACATACTCATAATTGTTCTCTTTGTCTTTCCTCCCTAATCCATCTTACATATACACCAAAATTGAGTTCCAAAATAAGAATATCATTCTCATGATCTAGAAGTCTGAGTGGCTTCCCACTGCCTCTAGGATTAAATATAAATTATTCTGGCATTTGCCCTTCGAAATCTGCTTCTAATCTTTTTTTTTTTTTTAATTCCAATAAGAAATGTAATCATCAAAAGCAAACAAGCAGGGGGCAGCTGGGTAGCTCAGTGGATTGAGAGCCAGGCCTAGAGATAGGAGGTCCTAGGTTCAAATCCGGCCTCAGACACTTCCCAGCTGTGTGACCCTGGGCAAGTCACTTGACCCCCATTGCCTATCCTTACCAATCTTCCACCTATAAGTCAATACACAGAAGTTAAGGGTTTAAAATTAAAAAAAAAAAAAAAAAAAAAAAAAAAAAAAAAAAAAAAAAGCAAACAAGCAGAAAGCTTGCAGTAGAGATGAGCCATATATTAGGGCTTTTTTCAAACTCTCTGAAGTAGAAAAAGTCTGAAAAAAACAAATCTAATAATCAAAGACATCTATGTTTGCTCCAGCAGCCTGGCTCCAGGAAAAGATAGAAAATCTTCTGGTCCTGTGGATGTTTGTGTTCTCTGCACATCACTCCTGCCCAGCATGAGAGGTATACTTGATTCTTAATGTCAATCTTTTTTTTTTTTTTTAACATTTATTAATATTCATTTTTAACATGGTTACATGATTCATGCTCCTACTTTCCCCTTCA
>NC_058131.1:107720155-107754549 GCF_016433145.1 Gracilinanus agilis
TATAATATATATGTAAAAACCACATATATATTATATATATAGGCTCATAGATTTAAGAACTAGGAGGGGCCTTAGAGATCATCTAGCCCCGTGATTCCCAAAGTGGGCGCTACCGCTCCCTGGTGGGTGCTGCAGCGATCCAGGGAGGCGGTGATGGCCACAGGTGCATTTATCTTTCCTATTAATTGCTATTAAAATTTTTTAAAAATTAACTTTTTCTGGGAAGGGGGCGGTAGGCCAAAAAAGGTTGGGAACCACTAATCTAGCCCATCCAATTTTCTCCTTTTACAGATGAGGGATGGATTAGAGATTAAATGACCAGACCAAAGTCATAAAGGTAAAAATATGGCTAGGGGTAGTGTTGGGATTCGAGCTCAAATCCTCTGAGTCCAAATGCATTTTTTTCTGCTCTGCTCTCCCTCTTCTACTTAACAGGGTTTCTTCAGATATTTAGAAGCTGCTCTTTTATCTATCCTTCCCTTCCCAGTCAGAACTTCCTCAGTTCTTTAAACTATTTTCATATCTTCTCACTCTTCTGTTGCCCACTTTCTGGATATGTTCCAGTGTTTCGATGACTTTCCTAAAATGTGCTGGCCGGGATACAGTACTTCACATTAGGAGAATCCCGTTTGCACACATTTGAACATTCAATATTGAAGCATGCATTGTGAGGTGCTAGGCAATTGGCTGGTATGACCAGAGAGGTGTGTCGGTTAAGAAAAACTATGTCTTTGGGGGAAAAAAAAATTAACATATACCTGACATACCTTTAAGTTTGGTCTACGTTATTAACATTTTATCCATCGCTTTCTTAAGTCTAAGTAATCAATAAAATTAAGTCTAAGTAATCAATCAAATCAATAAAACAATAAACCAGACTGATTTGTAGCAAGTGCCAATTTCTGTAAAATGCTCACTAAAAATTTAGCAATCAGCCCTGGGACCAGTTTAAGATGGATTGAGTAGGGCCCTGACAATTGTACTAGAATCCATAACTCCTAGTGTTGAGCCAGCTCCTAACCCTTGCTGAGCATCAGTTTGCCCAGCTGTCAAATGGAAAAGAAATGCCTTGTTGGTTATTTTACTACTCAGTTTTCAGTCATGTCTGGCTTTTAGTGACCCCACTTGGAGTTATCTTGGTAGAGATACTGGAGTGATATGCCATTTCTTTCTCAAATTTATTTTACAGATGAAGAAACTGAGGCAAAGAGGGTTAAATGACTTTCCCAGGATCATATAGCTAGTAAGTGCCTGAGATCAGATTTGAATTTAGGTCTTCCTGACTCTAGGCCTTGTACTCTATCCTCTGTAACACCTACCTGCCCAGTTGTGGGTCGTAGGATCAAAGAATCATAGATCTAGAGTTAGAAGGAACTTAAAAGACCATTGAGTCCAATCTATTCATTTTTTAAAAAAGATTTTAAATGGTAATTATATTTCTTGAGTTTGGTTAGTATCAGTGTACACTGTGTTGATTGTTGATCGAAAGTAGTGATAGTCATTATTCCAGTGACATGCATTCACTGAGGCAAATGTGCCCAAGTTTCATCTTTGGGCAATTAGGGTGGCCAATTATATGGAGGCCAGGACTTGGAGATAAGAAGACTTGAATCTGAATCTTGCCTCAGGCACTTACTAGCAATCCCAGACAAATTACTTAACTCCTCTGTGCCTCAGTTTCCTCACCTGTAAAATGGGGAAAATAAAAACACCTACTTCATAGCATAAGGATCAAATTGAACAACATATATAAACCACTTTTTCAGATCTTAAAGTATATTATATAAATACTAATTTAATTATTATTTTGTTTGTTTTCAACAGCACACTTATTTCTTACAATTCCTTAGCCCATTGGTCTCTTTTCCTGACACTATCTGCTGAACACACAGCTGCCCAGAATCAAGGGTTTGTCATCTATATGACCTACATGTCACCTTTTTTTCTCTCTTCATCCTAGAAAGAATGAGTTGAGGATTACAGAAAAGGATTATTCTAAAAACTACTAGCCAAAGATTTAGTATCATGTATGAAGGCTGTGATGATCTCAAATGAAAAACATCTTGGTCCCATATACCATCCTACTCTAATCTGTGATAATTAGATTAAGTCTACACTGCCCATCTTTAGATTTAATCACCAAAGGTGAGAGCACCTTCCAATTCTGGGAGGTCCTAACCCACGTATGCTAGAGTGAGTAACAAATCAGAATCAATGTACCGCCCCCTATGCTTATAAATCCAAGTGTTCATTTTTGTGATGATCACTCAATTCAGGTTATTCCCTGCATCACTTTATTCAATTCTAATCAATTCACAACTCCACAAATATAACTAGATATGGCAGGCTAAAATGGGGATATTATACCTCAATAACAGTATTTTAAGGGGTGGGGTTGATTAATTGTATTTCTTGATGTTGATGTTGTTGTTTTTGTTTTTTCATCCTTGTTTTCTGTCTTAGTAACAACTCTAAGAAAGAAAAGGGCAAAGGCTAGGCAAATGGGGTTAAGTGACTTGCCTAGGGCCACATAGCTAGGAAGTATCTGAGGCCAGTTTTGAACCTCCAGACTCCAGGTCTGGCACTCTATCCACCATGTACCTTCCCCTTCCCCTTCCTTTTCGAAGAGGACTGATGTCATCATGAGATGATGTCCTGACTTATGCATGTGGATTTGAGCGAGTTTGAGTTGCACAATAATAATCATAGCTAGCATTTATCTAGCACTTTAAGTTTTAAGAAGCACTTTACAAATATTTTCTCATTGGATCCTCATAACTCCGTAAGGAAGTTGCTATTATTATCTCCATTTTACAGATGAGACAATTGAGGCACAGAGAGTTTAGGTGACTTGCCCAAAGGCCCATGACTTGGAAGAAACTGAGAACTCGGACATCCCTGATTCCAAGTGCACTGTTCTCTATCCACTGTGCCACCCAGCTGTCTGACATCCTTATCTCCAGAAAGCCTTGGACCCTCTGAGAAGGTCACAGATGGGACAGACCCAGAACTGGTATCCCTTCTGTCCTAAGGCTCTGGAAGACAGGGGCAGAAATCGGCTCCTCTTCCCAGTCCACACCCTTGTGAAACTCCTCAGTTGTAGAATGGGTCGGAAACCAAGTGGAATGGGCAGAAGACAAGGCAGGAGATGAGGCAGGAAGCCCAGGGCTCGCTTTGCCTGCTCTAAAGGAAGGCAATGAAGGAATGACAGCAGAGACAGATGAGCCCCAGCAGTGGGGCCCTGCTCTTACACAAACTGCCTTCATCAGCAACTTGCTGCTCCCATCACTTAATCTTCTTGCAAAGGTACATTTATACATTTCCTTTCCCAGTAACCTAATCTACCATCTACCTTATGCATACATGTTCTGAGATTTGGGAGCCAGTGTGTGTGAATGTGCACCCACGTATAACCAATCTACCTCGCTAAGAGCCAAGACTGAATTCAAAGACTAGACATTTCACTGCACTGAAGATCCCCAAACGCCAGCGGCTCCCGATGCCACCCCACCCCAAACAAATAATAATCAGAGCGGTTCACATTGATGTAATCCTTCCATTCTCTGTTCCGTTCTCCCTGGCCCCCGTACAGGATGTTCCATCTTCCATCTGCAGGCCATTGACTTGTCACGGGCAGGCTGCCATGTCTAGAATAGACCCCCTCCTCCATCGCTGGCTCATGGAATCTCTTATTCTTGTGGTTCGATCGTGTCCCACTCATCACAGCCCCTTGGACCCTGGTGATCCAGAGGGGTTTTCTTGGCAAGGATACTGGAGTGGTTTGCCATTTCCAGGGGATCCTTTTTCCAAGCATTTAGAGGTCAGATGATTTACCCATAATGACACAGTGAAGAAGTGTCTGAGGTCAGATTTGAACTCAGATCAGAATTTCTAGCTGCCTTCAAAGTTCTGGGCCCATTCTACTCAAGTCCTTTCCCTTCAGTTCACTGTTCTTTCTCTCTTAAAACGACTTTGTATTATTTTGAATATGCTTTTTTATTTTCTTTAAATCCTTATCTTTTTAATATATGTGTAACCCAGATTGAACTGCTTGCTAGCTCTAGGAAGTGGGGTAAGAAAGGAGGGAAGGAAGCAATTTGGATCATATAACTTTGGAAAACATGTGGAAATTTGTTATTATATGTAATAGGTAAGAAATATAAATAGACATCCTAATCCTAAAAATGTTTAATTAAAAATTTTTTAATTCTTATCTTTTGTCTTAGAATTAATACTAATAGGTTCCAAGCCAGAAGAGTGGTGAAGGCTAGGCAATTAGGGTTAAATGACTTGCCCAGGGTCACATAGTTAGGAAGTATCTAAGGTCAGATTTGAACCAAGAATCTCCTGTGTCTCCAAGGTTGTCTATCCACTAAGCCACCTAGCTACCCTTTGAATAGGCTTTGTAATCACTTAGCTGTGTACATATATTTCACCCCTCCTCCCCCAGTAGAATGTAAAATCCTTTAGGATAGGAAATATTTCAGTTTCATCATGGTATTCCCACTCCCTAAGACAGTACAGCAGGTCCTTAATAAGTGCTTATTAAAATTAAATTTAATGGTATGTTTTTAGATTAACAGAGGATTTTCTTTGCAATTATCTATCAGTAATTATCTCCACATCACAGATGGAAAAACAGACCCAGAAGAAGGCTAAGTGACTTTTCAAGCTCACAGCTAGTCAGTAGAAAAGGTTAAATTTGAACTCAGGTCTCCTAACCTCAAATTGAGTACCCTTTCCACCGCCTCTCAAATCAGTATATGCTAAAAACTTGGGAGGCACACATATTAAGATGCTTGTAGTCTTTCTACAACCGATTCATTTGGAATGTATTCTATTAAAATAGTAAAACCAGGCACTGAGTGGTGGGAATGAAAGCCACAGAGTTGTATGTCTGCCACCTCCTCCCCTTTGGAAAATATCTGTGGAAAGACTTTAATTGTCCTAGCCTACATTTTTAAAATGCTATTTGCTAATAATGTAGCTTAATAATGAAAACTTCTTTCTGGTTGCAGCCTAAGGAGACAGATTTTTGAGTGTGAAAGAGACAGGCATATGGACAAAAATATGAACGTACCACACATACATATAAACTCAGATCTCCACGTGGGTGGAGACCCACCCACCTAGCCACCCACCCTCATGGGTTTCACATGCCCAGACAGTCAAAAAAAGTGAAACACACAAACATCCTGACATCATTCCAGAGTCCCGGATGGGTTTCCCACAGGGTTAACAGTTAGGATGTGAACAGTTCCAAGCCATGGAATTTATTTTCTCCTTACCCACAATGGTTCCTGTCTCTATAACCAAATGTAGAATATTCCTAGATTTTCTGTTCTAAGCTCCTGAGAAGAGAGCAGACCAGGGAAATGATCACGGCAGAGGAGATAGAGAGCTGGTCTTGAGGCTAGAAAGTCTTAGGTTAAGGACTGTCTCTGAGCTCACTTGAGCAAAGTCAACTAAACTCCTTGGGCCCTAGTTATTTCATCTGTAAGATGAGAGGGTTGAATTAGACGGAGAAGCAGCTTAATGTATGGAAACAATGCTAGATCTGGAGTCAGAGGGATTTGGGTTCAAGACTGATCTTTTTTGCTAACTCCATTTTTAACCTTGGGGATGTCACTTAACCTCCCCAAGACTCAGTGAGGACCTAGGTACCGCTTCCACCTCTGACATTACTTGTGTAACCTTGGGCAAGTCATGTTACTTTCTTGGGACTCAGTTTCTTCATCTGTAAAATGATAGGATTGAATTCTGAAGTCTTTTTAGAGCTCTGTTTATTTAGTTGTTTCAGTCATGTCTGACTCTTCCTGACCACATTTGGGATTTTCTTGGCAAAGATGCTTTTAATGGTTTGCCATTCTTTCTCCAGCTCATTTTATAGATTAGGGACTGAGGGAAATGGGATTAAATGGCTTGCCTAGGGTCATACAGCTAGTAAGGGTCTGAAGCTGCATTGGAACGCAGGTCTTCCTGACTCCAGACCCAGTGTTCTCTCCACTATAATACCTCACTGTCCTTTCTAACTTTACATCTGTGACTAAATGATCCTGTCATTAATATCCCATCCAGCTTTTGATCCCATGATTAATGTGTTATTCCTCCAAAGAAATGTGTGCATTTAACAGATATCTTCTGGAGATAACACCTTAACTCACAGGTAAGCACACCTAGGCTAATGGGGAAAATTATTTTGGTCAGAGAGATCTTTATGTATTGTGCCATTCCAGGTGTCTATTCTGCACAAGCAATAGAGCATCCTTATTATGAGCCCTAAATTCCCCAGAAATTATAGTTCCTGGGGAGTAGACTATATACAGTGATGCCCTAGCTGCCATGAGAGCATTGATTAGATAGGTTTGGGATGGTGAAGGTACAGGGGAAGCCAGTCTCTCCAGTCAATGCTATTCAACCAAGTCTGGGGATGGACTGCTCCAGCCTTTGAAGACAGATTAAAATCATCCTATACCCTTCCTAGGATCATCAGAGTTTAGAAGTAGAAGAGACCTTGGAGATAAAACTAGTCCAGTCCTGTTCAGGGAACCGACAACCAAAAAAGTAGAAATGATTTTCTCAAGTTCACACCACTAGGAAATGGCATTAGAACGGAGGTCTTCTTGACTCAAAATCCAAAGGCTCTTTCCGCTATGGCATCCTGTCTCATGTTGCAGATTCCTGTCTTCTTGTCCTAGCCAGTCTTCTTTTAGCAAGCCTCAGGCAAAATGGTAAACAGAGACTGGAGTTAGAGGGCCTGAGCTCAGCCAATTACTACTTGTAACCTTGGGCAAGTCACTCAACCTCTGTAAACTGAAGGGATTGGACTAGATGACCTCTGAGATTTCTTCCAGCTCTAAATATATGGTCCTATAATCCTGCCATCCCTAAATCACCCCTGTCCCATAAGCCTTGGCTTACTCTGATGCTGGCTATGATCTGCCCAATTGCAGTTTGTTCTAAGGACTGGAGATTGTCACCCCTGTGGCATCTATGCCCGTTAAGCCTGTCTCTCAGACCCTGAACATTCCACAGCCCATTGCCTCGTACTTCCAGACTCCACCTGTTTATCACTCAGCAATGAATACTTCACCATCAGTGGCAAGAGGGGCCTGGAAATAGAAAGCAGTTTCCTTTTAATAAACAAAATGAATTTTTTTTTCAATTGAATCTGAATCAGAGCCCCTCCCAATATAAGTGCAAATCTTAATGCACTATATTAAGCTTTAAAGACTCATGGAAAAGGGTGGAAAGGAGTTGAAATAAATAGAAACTGTGATCCCTAGGAAAAGGGCAGGTTAAATTACTTGCAGCAGTGAGAGTATGCCCCTTCTCTCCTGCCTCCATCCCCACCTGTGGCATGAGTGAGTTATGAGCTGTCTCTGCTAGTGGGAGGCATGCAGGGCAAAGCTGTTGGCAAGCAGGCTCCCAAGGTCAGCATTGCATATCTCTGTCACCCAGTTCCATGCCTGAAACTGGCATCAGGGATCAGGGATCAGCACTTAGAGAGGGCAGATGCAGGCTCTATCTCCTCCCCACCCACACAGCCAAGCACGCACATCCCAGTGGGAGGGATGGACCTCTGCCAGACTCTCATCATCTCAGTTCTTTGAATTTCCTGGGAGTGGTGGGTGTGTAGGGCAAAGAGCAGGAGAAAGAAGGGCAGAGGAGAGCTAGGAGGCAATAGGGAGGGGAAGAGAGGAGAATGCTGGCTGGAGCGTCTTTCCAAAGAAGAGGAGACATTTCTGTGGAAACTGGGCACAGGTTCATCCTGGGAATGAGGCTAGAGAAGGGTTTGAAGGTATTGTTGATGAGAAAGAAGAGAAGGCTGGAGAAGGAGGCAGCAAAACATCCCTGAAAGAACCTTCTGAACTACCATCAGAGGCTCAATTCCTGCCTTTTCTGGAAGCCATCCTTTCTCAGTGGTGCTCTGTCAAGACCTTACCCTGAACTCTGCAAAGTATAACATGCAATTCAATTCTTCTGAACTAAGTTTCAGAAAGGGGTCTGAGAATGCCTGTGATTTCATGGGAAAATCTTCTTGCAATCCCTCCTTTCTCTGACACATCCCCAGAAGAAAAAAAAAGTATCTGAGAAAGAAAAGAGGGCAATATTATATTTTGTGATCCAAAGTAGAGGGGTGGAATGTGAAAACAAGGGAATTTCATAGTGAAGAGATAGAGGGATCATTGAGAAAATGGATGGACTGGCTTAGAGGGAGATGGGAATGTTGTAAACTAACCTGAGGATCAGAGATATAATATTGTTATCAGGAAAAGCAAGTATACCACACATAGCATTTCTGTAGCATGTGAACTTTGAAGGAAATTGTCAGTGTCTTTCAGCCAATATATCTTCAGCCTGGTATTGCGTCAAAAGATTCTACTTGGATCATAACAGGGACTAACTCTTTTCATTCTGTACTCTTCAAGCTATCCTTGTATTTAGGGGACTCAGCCCCCTCCTGCCCTGCCTTTGATGCAGTAGGAGTGTTGTCACTTTGCTCACCTCTAACTATGAACCTTGACTTGATTTCTGATCAGTCTGAATTGAGGTATCACATTATATTACTCTGTTCCTAGCTAGGTGTTAGATCCTTCACTGGATCATCAGATCTCTACTGATCCTCATCTGTCTTCATTAGGTTTGATCCAGGATCTCAGGTCAAATGAGAAGAAAAATGGATTCTACCATCTCTTTTTTTAGTTAGCATCCAAAACTTAAGATTCAGTTGTTCTAGAAACACAGGGCTTTCGCATACCATGTCATCAGACTAGGAAAAACTACAGCTTCTTTTCCTCTATAAATAGAAGATCTGTCGACTCCCAGAATCTTTGCCTCGAAGGGACCGCATTTTTTTCTGGAATCTGGAATGGCAAACCATCTAAGTGGCATTAGTAGATATTTAGTCTGTTTTAAACTCACTTCCTCCAATAGCAGGATCAATGTCACTGATTTACTTAGGACTAGAAAGTCCTCTTTAACTCCTTTTAATTCTTTATTGCCAACATGTATGTCTCTCAAATCATTTCAGGGGCTAACTTCCAATAATGTATTTCCAGGAAAGCTCAAAGAGGGATAGCTCATTGTCTTCTTTATGGCAGATAGATAGATAGATAGATAGATAGATAGATAGATGACAAATAGCTTGATAGGTAGGTGATAGAGAGAGAGAAATAAATAGATGATAGATGATAGCTAGATGATGGGTAAATAGATGATTGATATAGATAGATAAATAGATGATAGATAGATAATAGAGGGATGGATGATAAATAGCTAGATGTATAGATGATAGAGAGAGATAAATAGATGATAGATGATAGCTAGATGATGAGTAAACAGATGATAGATAGATAGATAGATAGATAGATAGATAAATAGATGATAGATAGATAGAGAGATGGATAAATAGAGAAAAAGGTGAATAGTTGATAGAGAGAGAAATAGATATTATATTTGTATATATGTATAGATAAGCATTTATATGGGTGTATATGTAAATACATGTATATACATATATTTATGTGTGTGTTTATGTACATAAATATCAATGTTTATGCATAAATACATATAAGCAAATATATGTATTAATGTATGTACATGTATAGGTAAATAGATAGACAGCCTAGCAACAAAGCCTTCCCAGGCTTTGCTTTGTTCTACATCTTTATCATATTTTCATATTAGTTTTTCTTAAAATGAGATATCCTTCTATTTGTAATTGATTTCTCATTTGCATTGACTTTCGGAATGTCAGATAGAGTTCAGTTTACACTTGAAGGGAGGTGGAGCCAGAAACTTATTAGATGTCAAAGTCATTTGCCCAGAAAAACTACTCTTCTACTCCCAGTGGAAGAAGATGGATTTGCTAGGCCCTCGGGCTAGCCTCCTTGAGTGACAGGAAGAAGAGCAGTAATCCTGACTTCTTTGCAGTATCCTGCTGATACCTCTGGTAATTAACCCTGGGACCTCACTCTGGGTCTTAGGAACTCACCAGGTTCAAGCTCAGATTTCCAGTATATCCACTTATATATTTGGGAATGGGAGAGAGGGAAGGAGGAGAGTGGGAGACATCTGTGATTTCATCTTTGTGGAGAAGCTCTCATTGTTCTATCTCCACCATGCAAATCTGCGGTTCTTCCAAAATTGGGAGTTTTAAAAGCTTGCTAGAGTCATTTACAGGTACATTGAGCTCCCCATGGTCACCCACCTAACAAGACATTCAAAAGACAGTCTGAAACCAAGTCTTTCTGGTTTTAAGACTGGTCCTCTATTTTTCATTTCATACTCCATGTCCCCAGTGGCTATGGCAAACCAAATTCTGTCTGCATCTGCTGGAATATCTTTGGTTCCTAAAAATGGAACTAAATACCATCCATAGTTTTAAGGCTACTAATTTGTAGAATGTTCAGCCCCTGCATCCTCTAAGAACTTAAAAGGGACAGCCAGTCTCAGTGAGATTGCCCTTTCTTTTGATTTCAGAACCCTTTTCCATTGGATTTAAGAACAAAATCTAAGAAAATGGGAGTCTGGAAATTTTCTGACTCCTACTCCTTCTCCTTCTCCCTTCTCCCCATCCCAATCTTCCCCATCCCTACCCACCCAACCCCACATACACATACTTCTTATTAGTTTATGACCTCAGTAAGGAGCTCTGTATTTGGAGTCAGAAATCTTGGATTCAAAAGACATTAACACTTAGGCAAATCGCTTTAGCTTTCTAATCCTCAGTTTCTTCCTTTGTAAAATGAGGGGGCTGTGCTAAATGAGCCATCATGTCCCTTGTAGCTTTAAATCCTCTGACCCTTCTGGAAAAAAACTGTGGACAAATGGAAAAATATTTGGGAACCAAATTTACAAGGTCAGCAATATGGGATTTAGCTTATAATATCTTCCATTTATTTGATCCCCAAACTGGAAAAAACTAAGAGTCGTTCTCATAAAAAACAAGCAAGATTAAAAAAGAAGAAGAAGAAGCAGAAGAAGAAGAAAATGTTGACACACACCCTGGAGGCCAAACAGAGTCTTCTGAGGCTAGAAGGCTCTTCTCTGCAGCCTTCAACTCCCAGCCCGGTTTGGTGGCTGCCAGGGTTTCAAGTTCAGCTCCTTGCTCTGGGCCTGCCTCAGCCACCTGGTGCTGATGCATTTCCAGCTTAGCCCTGGAGCCTTCCCCGCATAATCTGTTCATGTAAATGATCTGTCATCTTGACCAGCAAGGTTAAAGCAAGGTACCTGTTATAATAAGGATATGAAGCGCCACACAGTACCATGGGCAGTTGAAGTACAATTGTTTTATTCCTGAGGTCAAGTTAACCTTGTGTCAGGCAGACTCGGGCTAACAGCTACCATTAAAGGGAGACAATGCCGTCAATTTTCGGGCCTTTTTAGCATTTTTTCCCACTCTCCTTTAAGAACCTGAGAACACTGGGTGCCTTTGCAATTTTTTTTTGCCCTTTGCTACTGGGTAGGCACTGCTTTCTGCCTGCTTTCTGCCTGTGCTGAGCTTTGCATCAGCAGGGCCAGGACTCCTTTCCAGACTCATCATTCCTTGTGGAGAAGCCAAGGCCTTGGATGGGTGCAGTCTGCTGTTAAGTCAGAAGGGGGCACCCACATGTAGTGAATTTCTGCAGGTTCTGCAAAAATCACAACAGCAGTGTGGGGGCCTTTAGGGCAGGATGGGGAGGAGTCTACTATAATTAAATAAAAATATCTAATTATAATCCACAAAACTTTCAGTTTAATCACTCTACTTCAAACCAAGTCACTTATGAAGCGGATGGCAAGAATTTGAGGATTTTTTTAAAGAAATGTTTATTATTAGATTCAATGTAACAAAAGTGTCTTTGCCTACTCCGTGCAAGGTACTGAAATCAGCACTAGGGGCACAAACATAAAAGAAAGATCAGGCTGCCTTCAAGAAGCTTCCACTCCACTAGGGAAGATGCAATTCATACAGGCATTGAAATACTAGTTGGCAAAGACAGTCCACAAAAAATTTATTACATACCTACTATGTGCTTAATTCTACTCTCAGGTGAAGAAGATGGATTTTCAGGCCAGTTTCCTCTAGACTGAAATGAAGCAGTAATCCAGATAATCTCTAGGGATGCAAAGAGAGGCAAAATAGTCCCTTCCTGCAAAGAATTTACATTTTCAGGGGGAAGAGGAAGGATGGAACATGCAAAAAAAAAATTTATGCCTAAGAGAGATATACAGTGTAAATGGAAGGTAATCCTACAGGGAAGGCACTGCAGTGGAGCTAAAGGGAGATAAGAAAAGATCTCCAGCAGATTTTAACTTTTTAGGAGGATTCTAGGCAAAGCACATTAAGAAAAATTGAGGAGGTAGACTTTCAACTAAGGTCATCAAGGAAGGTTTCGCAGAAAATGCAGCAATGGAGCTGAGCCTTGAAGAAAAAGGAGGATTCTGAAAGACAGGGATTAAGATATAGGGAATAACAGCCTGTGCTACACAGAGGTAGAAAATAGCATGTCTATTTTGGCAGAAATAGACTGAATAAAGAGAAATATATGAAATAAGTCTGGAAAGGTAGGTCAGTACCAGGTTGTAGATGGTTTCAAATGCCAAAGTAACACATTTGTAATTTTTGCTATCGATAATAGGGAGCCATTGAGAGTTTTTGAGCAAGAAAGTGACACGGCTCCAGGTCACTAAGAAATTGTTAAGTGAATTTTTCTTTCCAAATGCCAATGTTCAAGAGCTTCTATTTTGTTCAGGAAAAATTCAGAGTTCAAGGAGGCACATTTTTACTGACATCTCTTAAGACTCCAATGAATGTCAGAATGAGAAATCTGAAAACCTGAACTCAGATTCCAATCCTGATACTGCCCAGTCGCATGACCTTTTGCTTCTCTTGGCTTCAGTTTCTTCAACTGTAAAAAAAAGAATTTTTGACAAAAAATTATTTTCAAAGTTCCTAGCAATAGTATTCTATTATCATCCTGACATTGATCTTTGTTTGATCCTGGGTAAAGCCACTAAGCACTACTAAATCTGAGAGTTGGGAAAAACCTTCAAGGCCTTCTAACCCAAAGTGTTGAGAAAGCAGTAATTCCATTCCTGACAGATGGCTATTCAGCTTCCATTTCAAAACTCATTGTTTCTATCCCATTCTATTATGTTCAATTGTTTTTCAGTCATGTCTGATTCTTCGCCCCACTGGGGATGTTCTTGGCAGAGATATTAGAATGTTTTGTTGTAGCTTTCATTTTACAGATGAGGAAACTGAAGAAGGCAGGGTTAGGTGACTTACCCAAGGTCACACAGCTACTAAGTGTTTGAAGCTAGATTTGAACACAAGAAGAAGAGTCTGCCTGACTCCAGGCCCAGCCCTCTATCTACCACCTAGCTACCTATTCTTTTATGGGAGCAATTCTGAATGCTAATCTGGGTGTCTTTCTAAATGGATAAAACAAAGATAATACTTTTAATTATGTGCTTTTCCAGGGTTCTGGTGGAGATGTTACTAGGTCAACTATAAATTACTATAGAAATGTGAGCTATTATTATTCTGATTCTTTGATCATTGGTTGTATTTTCAGAGTCTGAGCAGGGGAATATGAATTTCAGATAAAAAAAAAAAGAAAAGGAATAATCTTTCTCTAGCAAGTTTTGTACACCTGCTTCCTGGACAGTAGAGAGCCCTTGCCTCACTCACCAGAATATAACACTAAGTAGAATGTTAACCATGAAGACGAGATTCTGTTCAAATCATACTTTAGGCAGTAACTAGCTACATGACTCTGGAGAAGTCTGGAAGGACTCTGGAGAAGTCACTTAAGACTCTCTGAACCAATGGAGATAATAATGGCACCTACCTTATAGGGTTATTGTAAAAATTAAATAAGAAAATATATTTTAAGAACTTCCCCAAACCCTTTATAGAAATGTTAGCTATTATTATTTACTCAAAGCTAATGAAACAGTTTTAGTCAATTCCCTATTTCTCCTTTTCCTTGTAAAAAATTTTCTACAGAAAGTGTTTTTCTTTTCCTCAAACTGGACCAGCTTCAGATCTGCCTCATGAGTGAGATTCACCAAAGTCACTCAGACTTTTTCATTTTAATGTTATCTTATTTGGGTTTGGATCTGTGTTTTTCTCAAGGTAGGTTATTCCCAGAGGGGGAATGCCCTCCAACAATTCAGATCATTAACTCCTCTAAAATCTGCACTCAAAGGTCTATAGACATCAAGTTGAAAGGGACCTTAGAGGTTGTCTATTCCAACGCTTCCTTTTGAAGATGAGTACTGTGAGATGCAGAAAGGGCAAGCTTCTTGCCCAAGAGCACATACAGGTAACAAATGGCAGAGTGGAAATGGAATATTGGTCCTCTTGACTATAAAATAGGTATTCTTGGTATTGTATTTAGGTCCTAAAGAATAGCCTAAGGCAACAAGAAGCCAAGCACCAAGTCCAGGGTCAAACAACTAGTATGTGTTAGAGAAAGAACAGAAACCTGGGGCTTGTTGAACTCCAAGCTAGTCCTATGATGATTAGGCAATATTGCACCTGATGCTTTTATAGACTACCTGATGTTATAGTTGCTTTTCCATATGTCTTGTCTGCCCTGTTATATTACAGACTCTAAGAGGGCATAGGCCATAGCTTATAAATCTTCATGGTCCTTGAATTATCCAACAAAATAAATGTCTTTGATATAGAAGCTGCTCAACAAATATTTGTTGAACGACTGAATGAACAAATAAACAGGACCATGGGATTTAAAGCTTCAAATGACCCTTAGAGAACATCTAACCAAATTCCCTTATTTTGTAGATGTGGAAACTGAGGCCCAGATGGATTGAGTAACTTATCCAAAATTTCACAAATATTAAGAGAAGAGGCAAGATTCAAACTCATGTCCATTCACTCAAAATCCAATGTTTTTCAATACAGTCTCTCTTTTAAATGTGGCATTTTCTTTTTGGGGTGTGTGTGTGTGTGTGTGTGTGTGTGTGTGTGTGTTGTTACAATGATGATTCTATTTCGATTGAATTTGTAAAGAGACTTCGGATTTTATTTTCCCAACATGAATCACTGATGATCTAACAAATTAATTACCCATCCATCCTGCCTTACCGAGTGAGGTCATGGGAGAACTGATGGGATCAGCTGACCTCCTCTAGATGGTAGTGTCAGGGCTCCCATTTAAGGACTGAAGTTCAATGCCAAAATTGCCAGTTTAGGTTAAAATCAGCCTTAAATGTATCTTATTATACGGAGAGGCACACAAATGCAATATGTCATCTTTAATGGTTCAGAACAAAGCCTAAAAAAATAGTGTCCCAGCACAGATGAATTTTATAACCTTTGATATATGGCTTTCATTATTAACAATAATTTCTGTAACTGCATCCAAATTCGGGAAGACACCCGATGAATATTAATTTTAGTTTTGATTTATTTTCTGTGCCTTGCAACTCCCTCTAGGGCGGACCGCATTCCCAGAGTCCCTAGTGCCCCAAGATCTGACGTCCTGCCTCTCCCGTGAAATTCTCCTCGTTCCAGGAACCGACCAGCTCAGCCTCAGCAAATGCTGCTCTTTGGGTTTTGTTGTTCTGGCTCCAAAAAAAAAAATTATAATAATGGTGAAATGAAATACTTTTTTTCTTTCCATTGGGCTTTTTCCTCCACCCGCTTGGTATTTTACCAAGACTCATGCTCCCCCTTTTGCCCCCACCCCTTTGTCATTACACTAAAATCTAATTGCAAGACAACTCTCTTCACCTAAGTCATCAACAAAGCCCAATTATTTCTAATGCATGCAGAAAGGCAAAAAGAGGGGGAAAAAAAAAAGAAAAAAAGCAAACAATACAAAGGCATGCAGTAACCTAAGCCTTTTTCACAGTCAGGCTTCAAGTTCACATGTGAATTTATGCCAGTTTTGACATTAGCCGAAAAAATTAACAGTTCTCAAAAATGAAACTCTCACAAAAGGGGTTTTGTGTTTCAAGCAGAATAAATTATAGTGTGATGTTATTAAAACACTTAGTTGTTAAGTTGCCAAGAAAATCCAGTATATTCACACAGACTCGAGGACCTGTCTCCATGCAAAGTAATTAAATTAGATTTATGGGCTGCATTACATCAGTGTTTGATAGTTCATTTTTCCTTTCTTCATATTTTGTCCTGCTTTATTAGAGCATGTGACAGATGGTAAAAATAGTGTGAAGTTTCTTGGCCCTGTGCTAAATCCCCTTTCGCTAGTATATCTCTCTTCTGTCAGTTCTCCCCAGCGATGATAAATTAACCTCTCTCTTTGTATCCCAAGTGTGGCAGCAAAGCTCTCTTTGACACAGTACTATCACTTTATCTTAATCTGTGCTGTTCGAGGAGAGAGGGAGATGATGCAATCGCTACCCGGAGTTTAAAGAGAAGATTTATTGTGTCAGAAAAAGGGAGGATGATTAATATAATATGCATCATTATATTTTTCATTTTGTCTCATTTGTCGACTTTTCCTCTTTGGATGTGAGAGGTTAGCTTCATCCCTGGGGAGGGCTACCCTCTCCGCTTTGCCTCTCTAGCTCCCAGGGTGGGGTGTTGGGGGGCCTGGGCCCCACCCCAAGGCAGCAAGGAAAGGCGGGTAAGGGGGAGCTCTATTGGTGATGCCCCTCCCCATTTACTCAGCCTCCTCCTCTGGGCCACCCACCCCACTCGGGGTGTGGTGGGAGCCTCTCAGCTCCTTGCCTTTTCCAAAGGGAGTCTGAGGTCAAGGAGAGAAGGGAGAGGAGTTAGTATAACTCCTTGGGAAGGAAGTGTGGGTTGTGGGAGGATGGGGGGGCCAGGCGGCAGAGTGCAGTCCAAAAGGGGGGGTCTTCTAAGGAATAATGAACATGGTCCCTAGGACCCACGGCCAATGGTGCCGGGCAATTGTAGTACCATAGGACGTAGAGTTGGAAGGATCCTTAGGAGGACCAGTCTAGTCTGGGCTCCTCTTTTTATGGACTCAGAAAGATGATGGCATTGGCACAAATTCATGGAGCTGGTGAGTAGCACTGTCCCCAGCCCCTGGCACAGTACCTGGCACATATCTGTACTTAATCAATTATACATGAATGAATAAATGAACCCAAGTCATCTGATTCTGCTCTTAACAATGAGTGCTTCTCTAGTAGGAGCCGTATAGTTTAACTCCATCACTTTACAAATGGAGTTTGACAAGGGAAATGACTTACACAAGGTCACACAGCCAGTGTGACTCTGGCAGGGTTATGACTCAACCACCAGAGTCCATCCTCCTTACTAGTATATGTAATGTTCCTTAGACACCAGGATTTATTGTTTCACTTAATGCAACTTCTGAAAGGAGAACCTGGCCGTATTATAAAGTACTAACTCATTCAGACCACTAGGGCAAGATATGTTGAAATTGTGCCTTGCTAAAATTGAGACAGATGCAACTTGTTTTACACAATGGCTTTTGTACTGAAATGGGAATCGCCGGTTTAAAGTTCCCTGGTACATACATTAGCTGAACTCACTTTGCTTCTTTAACCTTATTTTCTCCCACTCCCTAATGGGAAGCTCAACAAATCCTGGATCACCGTGGCACCTAGTATGACCAGGGCACCTAGTATGACTGATCCAATTATACCCAAATCATCCTAATCAACAAACCTTTATTAAGTGTGCCAGACACTCTGTTGAGTGATGAATATAGAAAGAATGCAAAAATAGGACCCCTCCTGCCCTCAGAGAAACTCACTTTCAAATGGGGGAGACAGCATGCAAGAAGCCTTGTACCTACTGGACAAATCTGACAAAGAGGGAAAGCCCTGGGACAAGAAAGGTCTCTTGCAGCAGGTAGGATTTGAAATGAATCTTGAAGAAAGCAGAGGATTTTGTATTGCACCCTGGAAGCAATAGGAGGCTACTAGAGTCTGACTTGGGAACTAAGAAAGTCATTCTGGACAGAAGTGTACCTCATATGTTTCACTTTTCATATCCATTTAGCACTGTACTAGGATTTGAAGCTATGAAGACAAAAAAAATTTCCCAACTTTGAAAAATTAATTCTGCTGTCCCAAGACCTTCAAGAATCATAGATTTAGAATTGGAACCCCAGGAATCGCCTATTCCAGTCCCTTCAGCACCTGAGAATGCCACCTAAGTCTCACTGTGGATCCTCAGACAAGGCTAACTCACAGTTAACCCACTCTTTGGGTTTCCATCTTCTCAAAATCATAGCTCATGAGCCCCTACCAATGGGTTTACATTTAGCGATGAGCCAGAGGATGAAACTAACCAAAAACCTGTTAGTCACAAAACATTTATTAAGTGCTTATTATGTGCTAGGCACTCTGCCACGTGCTGAGGATACAAAGAAACAAAAGAAAATCCCTGTCCTCCACGAGCTTATCATTTAATTGGGAAGACAACATGTAAACAACTATGTATAAACAAGCTTCATACAAGACAAATAGGAAATAATTCACAGAGTTTAAGCACCAGAATTAAGAGAGTCTGGGAAAAAGCTTCCTGGAGAAAGCAGGATTTTAGCTGGGACTTGAAGGCAGCTAGGGAAGTAAGGAAATCAAGGTGAGGAGAAAGAGAAAATTCTAGGCATGGGGGCCAAGCAATGATAATGTCTGGAGCAGAGATGGAATATCTCATTTCAGGAATAGTCAGGTAGGCTGTACCACTGGATCAAAGAGTACATGGTAGATTATAATACAGGAGACAGGGTAGGAGTCAGGTTAGGTTATGAAGGGCTTTGAATGGCAGAGAATTTTATATTTCATCCTGGAGATGATAAGGAACCACTGGAGTTTTTTGAGCACGTGGGGCCCTGCCCCAAGTAACATGGTCAGACAGCCAGCTTTAGGAAAATTGCTTTGATAGCTCACTGGAAGATGGATTGGAGAGACTTGTGGCAGGCAGACCAACCAGCAGGCTATGAATAGTCCAAGTGTGAGGAAATGATGGCGTGTACCAAAGGGGTGGCAATATCAGAGCAGATAAAGGGCATATTCAAAAGATGTTACAAAGGTAAAATCAATAGGCTTTGGCCAAGATAGAGTCCACTGGTGAGGGCAAGTGGCAAAAGAGAATGAGGAGACAAGAATGACACAGAAATTGCGAGTTTGGGGAACTTTGAGGATGGCAGTGCCCTCAACAGTAATAGGGAAATCTGGAAGCCCTTGGGCAGGAAAGATAATGAATTCAGTTTGGAACATGCTGAGTTTAAGATGTTTACATGATACTCAGTTTGAGATATCAAATAGGCAGTTGGAGATATGAGGCCAGAAGTCAGTAGAAAGGTTAAGGCTAAATAAGTAGATTTGAGAAGTATCAGCCTATGCTAATCATCATTGAACCCATGAAACCTGCTGAAAACAAGTTAACTAGAACAGAGGGAGAAGAGGGAGAGCCCTGTGGGATATCTATGCTTAGCAGGAATGATCCGGATGAAGGCTCAGCAAAGGTGCCTGAGAAGGAGTAGTCTGAAAAGTAGGAAGAGAACCAGGAGAAAATAGTATCATGAAAATCTAAAGAGAAAAGAGGATCAAGGAGAAAAGGGGGACAAACAGGGTCCAAGGCTGGAGAGAGGCTCCGAAGAAAGAGAACTGAGAAAAGGCAGTTAGATTTCACAATGAAGAGATCCCTGGTACCTTTGGAGGGAACTACTTCTTTTGAATGATGACGTAGGAATGAAATCATGTAGGGGCAGCTAAGAGAATAGAACCAGGCTTGGAGATAGGAGGTCCTGGATTCAAAACTGGCCTCAGCCATTTCCTATCTGTGTGACTCTGGGCAAGACACTTAACCCCAATTGCCTCACCTTTACCACTCTTCTGCCTTGGAAACAATATTTAGTGTCAATTCTAAGGTGGAAGGTATGGTTTTGTCTTTTTCTTATAGCATAGTCAGAACAATAGCAATAAAACATTATCTACCCCTTATAAATCTGAGGCATGGTCTCTCATGAATGCAGTTACCATTAGTGGGGACAACAGACATATGGGGCAAATACATATAGACAAGGAACACACATTAAAGGACTTATATAGGGAACATATGGAGCCCAGGTGCACACATGGAGGTGCACACACACATAGAAGGAGCACCTGTGGCCGAGGTACCCTCATGGAGAGACTCAAACCTCTTACACTGGGCTTTCTTTCATCACCACCAGAACTCTCCCTCCTTGTCTTGCATAGAGTGCAGATCCTGCCATGTAGTTTCTGCCTGACATGCAGGCTCTCTCTAACATATCCAGTCAACGGATCAGGGGTAAAATATTCCTGATTTTTTTTCCTTTTTTTTCCATCACAAGTTCTGTCTCTTTCTTCAAGCTGTAGCTAGAATGAGTGCCTTTTCTATAGAAGAAGATTCTTTGCGCTCAGACACCAAGTTTTGGGAACTTTGGGCAACCCAACGTAAGTACTACCCTGGTCTTAATTCTATTTTTTAAACTGGATTTCCTGGAAACTAATGATTTCTTCTCTATCAGAAGCCTAGAAAAGCTCAGAAAAGTCTATGTTAAGCCCCTGCTTAATTCTGCATGCTAAATTACTTTGGTAAATACCCATTTATAAGATAGACTTCCACAAACTTTTAAGGGCTCTCATGGTGAGTTTATCAGCTTCTCAATTCCAAAATTCTTTGACTCTCTCAGGTTGATGGATGGGAAGGGAAAAGGCATTGAAATAACACTATATACAGAGGGCAAGAACATTGCCTCTCTCCTGCCTAGTCACATTCGTGGCCTTTTTTGTACATATGTACTAGAGAATTTCTTCCAAGCTTTTATCTTATTTTACATACAACCAAGAGAGGTTAAATGATTTGTTCCAAAAATAGTAAATAGTAGAGGCAGGAATTAAATTCAGCAAAAAGAAGACCATTAACAATGGACAGAAGCACTTGTTTCATAGATGATTAGAATCAGAAAGGACCTGGATTGGTCATCTGGACCTCCTTTGATTTTATGGATGAGGGAACAAAGGCCCAAAGAAACAACATCACTTGACCTAGGACACACAAGTAGCTAATGATAGAACCTGACCTGAAATCTAGGTCTTCAAAGACCTGACTCAGAAAAATTTCCTTCTCAAATGTCTGCCTCAGACCAGATTAGGCATATGAGGAGGGAAGAACCAATGACCACAAGGCTGCTCAACCAGATGTACCCTGATGATTCTTTGAGACTTTCTTGAGCAGTGGAATCAAACTCATATGGAAGCAAGGGCTATTAAACTATACATAAGCATCCCTAACATATTGACTTAGAAAACCAAATGTTAACATTGTCTAAATTCTATTATATTTTTATTAATTTTGTTAAATATTTCCTAATATACATTTTAATCTGATCTAGGGAGTGTTACTGGCTGCATTTGAGTTACATATTTAATACCTCTATTCTTGAGGATCATAAGTTGGCATTGTGAACCAAAGTCATATAACCACAAACATCCTTTTTTTTTTTCTTTACTGTTTTTCTTTCCAAACAAGAAAACTCAGGTAGAAAAAGTTTATCTAGTTCCTAGATTTTGAGGTTAGTCCAGACTTCCCATTTTGACAAATATATCACTCCCATTCCTGCTTCCACATTTTTATTTATTTCATGTTGTTCCGCTTACCTAGAATTTTTTCTCTTCTCACTGGCACATTTAAATCTTTCCTCTCGAAATTCTTCCTTCCATCCTACTGCCTCCATAAAGAGAGCCCTGACTTGAATCATAGGATCTAGAGCTGAAAGGGACCTTAGAGATCACTTAATCCATTCCTTATCATCTTACAGACGAGGAAGCTGAGAACCATAGAGGTAAACTTGTCCAGTTTAGACCACACAGGTAACAAACCAAAAATTAAACAAAGGTCCTCCAGAATCAGAATTTCTCCTACTACACAACAGTTTACTCTCTGGCCCTAACTAATGACTTTACCATTCTACAATACTTCTAAGTTACACAAAGTAGCACTTTATATTTTCTCTTGTGTTGTTTAATGTTATTTGATGGGTGCTAGTGGGGTCTCCCCTCTGAGAGATCATGAACCTTTTGAGTGCAGAACTTGCCTTTCGTTTCATCATTTCTCATGGGTCTTATATAGTGTTGCTCATAAGTGACATAGAGGATAGAACATTGGGTCCAGAGTCAAAACCTAAGTTCATATCTAGCCTCAGACACTTACTACCTATGTGACCTTGGACAAGTCACTTAACCTCCACCTGCCTTAGTTTCCTCCTCTGGAAAATAGAACAGCTAAGTGGCACAGTGTATAGAAGGCCAGGCCTGCAGTCAGGAAGACTCCTCTTCATGAATTCAAATCTGACCTCCAGTGCTTGCTAGCTCTGTGACCCTGGGCAAGCCACTTAACTCTGTTGGCCTCAGTTTCCTCATCTGGAAAAATGGACTGGAGAAGGAAATGGCAAACCACTCTAGTATCTTTGCCAAGAAAACCCTAAATGGAGTCTCAAAGAGTTGGGCACATCTGAAACGCTGAACAACACCACTTCCTTGAGTTATTATGAGGATAAAATAAGATATTTGTAAAACATTTTCCAAACCTTAAAACAGCACATAAATGCTAGCTATTATTGTTTTTAATAAATACATGGCATCATTGATTTGTATTGAGCTAGGCCAATAAAAGGGACTGATATGGGAGGAGAGGGAGAAACATCCCAACCTGAACTAGATGCTACCTCAAATCCTCTTGGAAAGCAGGAGTGTTTTAAGTCATAATAATAGTAGCATTTGTATAGACAGGCTTTTTACACATTAGCTTCATCTGATTCTCACAATGACTCTACACAGGAAAAACTATAGATAGCATCTGTGTTTTACAGATGAGGAAACTGAGGTCTTGAAGGATGAAATGGCTTGTTTGTGATGATATAGCTAGTATGTGTTAGAGGGGGAATTAATTATAAGCCAAGTTCCTTCTGATTCTGACACCAGGAGTCGTTCCACTGTACCACAGTGCTTCATTTAATTTCTAGAAAACCAACAACCCTTAACTGAAGTTTTTCCTCCTCTCTTAACTCTCCTTCTCCCATCTAACTTACCTTTGCCTAGCTAAGTCAAGTCAAATCACGTCAACAAGCATTAATTTCCAGGTACTATATATTAGGCATGGTACTAAGTGGGAAGGATAATTTTTTTTTTAAAAAAAAAGCAAGACAGTCCTTGCTCTCAGTGACTTCACAGTCTCTTCAGGGGGACAATAAGCAAATAATTATGGACAAACAAGATATATACAGGATAAATTGGAGATAATCCACAAAGAGAAGGCAATAGCATTAAGGGAGATCTGGAAACACTTCTTGTAGAAGGTGGGATTTGAGCAAAAGTACCTCCCCACTCCTCACCTCTAATCCTATCTCTTGTAATTTTGCAAGCTTACAGCAAAATGAAAAAGGTAGGAAAGCATTTCCCTTGAGGCCTGGGGTAGGGGAATTGGAGGTAGGGGGGCCAGTTGAGATAGCTTTCAAAAGGGACTAATTTGTCCATGAGAGAAACATAGTCAACTTTGGATTATCTGCACTAATGGAGATGAACAGTGATGCTGATAATCCGAAACTCTGGATAACCCAAAAGTCATTTATATTTAGCTTTGGAAGGCTAAATATATGGAATGCATTAGATGATTTTATTTTTGGCAGCAGATTTACCATCCTAATTATGTTTTGCTTGAACGAATTTTAAAATTAGTTTGCATTTCCTAAGCACACATCATCTGGGTGAGAGAGGGGCAGGAGGAGGGAAAGGAGGAAGAAGAGGGTGCTGTGTATATGTAGGGAAGCCAGGCTAGAATTAACACTTTATTGACAGCTGCTCCATTAAATGGATAATCAGCATGCAGATAAAGGAGAATTGACTATAGTTGAGTCTTTGGGAAGAGCTAGCTCAGTGCCATGCAAACAGCCACTTGCCCACTGGCCAAAGATAAAATGCCTGGTAAGCAGAGAAGAAAGGTCATCATCTGTCTGCATGTTTTCTTTATCAAAATCATGATTTCATTATCAAAATTATAAAAAAGGAGAGAGAATCTCTAATAATAAATTCTCCCTGCTTGTTCACAAGGTTAAATTAATATATTTTCCTGTACAAATCACACAAGAAGCCACCTTCCTCCTAAGTGTTTCACAGGTAATTTTCCCTTTACCCTAAAACCAAGTCTGGGAAAGGGAAAAGGGTTGCCTGAAAATACCATTTTCCAGATGGCCCAAACAGGGCTGGATTCTTCCATGAAAGATCACGGAAGTAGAGCCGGGAATGGCTGCCTCCCTCAAAATGCTACCCACTCCCCCAAGGAATGCAGAACGTGCTTTACCGAGATCAGGGGGTGGTGACAGGGGGAACCTTATGCTTCAGAAATATTAATAATTTGTCATATTTAGAAAATGATTCGCTAGATTCAAAGCTTACAGAAACATGCAACTGTCAAAAAATAAGGACTTTTTTTTAAAATGTATTATGCCATTTTGAGGAAAATAGAATTTTCCAAAGATGATGTTATTGGGGGAAGGGATGAAAGTGGGTTGCATCTTGAATCACCCACAAAGGACTACAAAAATTAAGAGATTCAACAGAGCTCAAATTCCTTCCAGTAAAATACCAAATCTCAGCACCGGAAATAGTCTCAGAGGCAATCTAGTCTAACCTATATATGTAGACAAAAATCTCCTCCCCAGCATCCCCCAAAATTGTTCACGTAGCCTCTGCTAGAAGATCTTGATTGAGGAGCAACCCATTACTAATACCTGGGGGACCTACCTTGCATGTTGTGAGACTCAAATGAGATCATACAGATAGAGTACTTTGAAAACTTCAAGGTTCTATATAAATGTCAGTTATCATTTTTATTATTACCTCCCAAGGTAGCCCATTCTGCCTTTGAATAGCTCTAATTGGGAGGAAGGGTTTTTTTCTCCCTTATATTGAACTGAAATCTGCCTCTCTGCAACTTTTTCCAATTGTTCATTCCTCTGGGGCCAAGAAGAAGTCTAATCTGTCTTTCATATGACAGCCATTCAAATATTTGAAGACAGCTATCATGTCCTCTCTACATCTACTCTTCTCCCAGCTAAGCATCCTGACTTTCTCCAACCAATTATCATATGGCATGTTCCCCAGTCCTCTAATGGGAAGGACTAGATTGACATCTACTGTCGGGGGCAAAACTAGTGGAAGAGTGCTGTCCTAAGGTGTGCCCCTTAGGGATGGGGAGGGGACAGTCTCTCTTGCTTCTCAGTCTCTAGCAATCTGGCCTATATCTTCATCACTCAATTGAAACCACTTTCTCCAAAGTTACCAATGATCTCTTCTTAATTACCAGATCCAACAGCCTTTTCCCCCAATCTTCATCCTTCTTCACCTCTCTACAGCATTCAACACTGTTGAGCATCCTCTACACTTGGGTACTCCCTCCTCTCTGAGGTTTTGTGAAACTCCTATCTCTTGGTTCTCCTCTTGCTTGGCCAATTTCCTCTTCTCAGTCAGACTCCTATTCAGGATCATCATCGATAGTCCACCTTTTTATCTGTGGGATTTCCCTGAGGCTGGGGATATTTGTCTCTTCACACCCCTGAGGGTGACCTCATCAGCTTCCAGGCACTCAGTTATTATCTCTACAAAGATGATCCCCAGGTGTATATATTTAGCCCTGTGATCTCTTATTGCGTCCCCCACAGCAAATGGTACATTTCAAATTGATTGTATGATTGGCCCTTCAAACTCAGTCTGTCAAAAATAGAACTTACTTTCTTTCTCCAAATCAAGCCCTCCTCTAAATTTTCCTTTTTCTATTGAGGGAACCACCATCTTTCAGTGTTCCAGGTTCTCACAACCCTGGAGTCATCCTGGACTCTGGACTCCTCCAGCTCCCTCACTTCTCCTACTATATCTGATTAGCTGCCAAATCTTGCTCTTTCTACCTCCACAACATCTCCTGCATCCATATTGTTCTCTCCAGGCCCACAGGCATCCCTCTAATCCATGTACATTATCACTTTACCCAGACTACTGCAGCAAAACCCTAATTGGACTCCCTCCATTTAGTCTCTCTCCCCTTTCCAATCCATCTTCCACAAAGCTGCCAAGAGCTATTTCCAAAAGACAAGCCTGACTAGATCACTCCCCTAATTTGTAAACTCCAATGGCTCCCTATTGCCTTTAGGATCAAAAACAAACTCTTCCATTTGGTATAGAAGGTCTTTACAATCTGTTTCCAATCTACTTTTCTAGCCGTGTTATATTTTACTCATCCTTCCTATACTCTTTGGTTTATCCAAACCACTTTGCTTTCCTTCCATATGGTGTCCCATTCCCCATCTCCTTGGGTTTGCACAGGTTGATTCCTACACCTGGAACATTTTCCCTCCTCCCCTCCACCTCACTGAATTTCTAGTTCTCTTCAAAGTTACCTGAAAATGACTCCTCTGACAAGAGACTTTCCCCTTTTTCCTTCCATTAGCCCTTTCCCCAGCCCAATCCACTTCCCAAGGCAAGGTTTGTCTAGGTGATATTTGGGGTCAGTTTTTTGATCCTCTTTTCTCTATCCTCCTCTTTCATACCATTGCCAGAAGACGGCTCACTCGTAATGAAAGAGAGTATCTAGCCTTAGACATCTATAGGCAAGCAACTTCAATTCTCTAGGCTCAATTCCATTATTTGTACAAGAGAGAGTTGAATCATCTTGCATTTATTTGTATATATTTGTACATAACATCTCCTCTGATAATTTAAGTTTCTTGAGAAGAGGGATTATTTCATGTCTGTCTGAATGTCCCTGTTTTCCTGATGGGAGAGAATTCATCATACCTACCCAGCCACCAGCTGCCTTACAGCCATCTTCCTGTCATGCTGCCAATTACAAAACACCACCCTTTCCCTCTACACACAGATACCCTTTCACCTCTTCCTCTAGCAAAAGCAATCAAGTCAACACTACCTAGAAGGGAAGAGTCAGTAGATTGTCCTGATTGCATTCACCAGTCATCTATGACTTTGAAGACCAAAATATCTCCCCCTGGCTACCATTTTTTAAAGTATGTGTTATCTTCTATTGGAATGTAAGTTCATCAAGGGCAGGAGTCCGTCCTATTTTTTTTGTTTGTACCTTTCCCTTCCCCCTGAAACTGTATCTCAGTTTACTTATCTGTAAAATAGAAAATTAGGCTATAAGATAGTGCCTAGCATTGAGTATCATTAATAATACTTTTTTCATTCATTCATTGCCTTACAAAATACCTGGCATAAAAGAAAACTTAATAAATATTGATTGTTTGGTTCATTGACTGACTGAAGAACATGGCAGTTTTCCATACAAAGTTTTACCTCCCATAATAATCCACCAGCCAATAATGGGAGAAGGGGAACCTGAAATTGGATGTAGGTACAGGCTGTCTCTAGTTAACTAAAGTCATTTCAGCTCCTTAGCATCCACTATTCCCACCTTTGCCTCAGGAGCAGAAAAGGCATCTGCAACAATCTAATCTCATAGAAATTAAGTTATTTATTCTTAAGAAATGTTTGTTGAATCAACAAATGATTGACCTGAAAATTAGATGATCTGGGTTCAAATAATGGCTCTCTTTCCTGTCTATGTATCCTTATGTGATTCCCTTAACCAGTTTTTATCTCAGTTTACTTATCTGAAAAATAGAAAGTTAGGCTATAAGATCTTAAATATTCCCTCGAGTTCTGACATTCAATGATTCTATAACTGTCTTATTCACCCTCCTCATTTTATAGATAAGGAAATACTCTGTTAGCTATCAAGTAGTTGATTCTACTTTCTTTTCTTTTTCTAACACCCTTACCTTTCATCTTAGAATCAATACTATGAATTGGTTCTCAGGCTGAAGAGCCCCATAAGGGCTAGGCAATGGGGGTGAAGTGACTTGCTCAGGGTCACACAACTAAGAAATGTCTAAGGCCAGATTTGAATCCAGGACTTCCCATCTCTCTATCCACTGAGCCACCTAGCTGCCCCCTCTGGTGCTACTTCCTTCAAAACATGTCTTCTTTTCATCCTTGTCCACTGTCATCATTATTTTATGTTCTCATCACTGCATGTCTGGGATATTACAAACCTATTCTGCTTTCCCTGTCTCTTTTTCCTCCCTCTAACTCATTCAATAGACTGTTGTCTATCCCTATGATAGAATGCCAGGCCTGGAGCTAGGGAGGCTCATTCTCCTGAGTTCAAATCTGGCTCCAGATACTTACTAGCTGGGTGACCCCAGACAAGTCACTTAATTCTATTTGCCTCAGTTTCTTCACCTAGAAAATGGGCCAAAGAAGGAAATAGCAAGCCACTCTAGTATCTTTGCCAAGAAAATTCTAAATGAGATCATAAAGAGTTGGGTTCAATTCTATTTTTGTCCTTGAAAAATGACTAAACAACAATAGGCTGATGTCAAATAAATTTTCCCAAAATATTTTTTTCATCATGAAAAAAAACACTGGATTTGGAGCCAGAACCTGGGTTCAAAACCCAACTATTCTACCTGCCTATTTACTATCTGTGTAACCTTGGGTAATTCACTTAATTTGAAGGAATAGCAGAGTCAGGCAGTAATTGGAGGGTCAGAGTGAGAGGGTAGGATTATCCATCCACAGGTTTCATAGTATCCAATATTGGAAAGAACCTCAATGATCATCCAGTTAAATTCCCTCATTTTTCAGAGAACAAACTAAGGTTAGCGAATAGTCATTGATCCTTTCCAAGACATTTGCAAAGAATGAGAGACCACATATGCCACATGTATATAGCAGCTCAGTAGAATGGAAAAATCATATTTATGCCTTCTGGAGAGCCAAGTTATAGTCCTGGCTCTGCCACTCACTATCTATGTGACTTTGGGCAAATCACTTATGATTCCTGGGCTTCTCCTTCTTCTTATGTCATATGAGAAGGATGGACAGGATAACCTATAAGCTACATCATCCCTCTCTGCTCTAAAATGTTGTGATCCAGCGATAGACTATTGGGATCAATGAGAATAGAAAGACAAGACCAGAAAACCCTAAGGAAAGAGTATATTTAAAATCACAAAATACTGGAGCTGGAAAGGATTTATATGTCTAATAGGTGCATTGATTTTGGTTATCTTAGATTCATCTTCCAGAGTTCAGATCTGGCTTTGTAACCCTGGGCAAGTCATTTAACTCTGTTTGCCTCAATTTCCTCATCTGTCAATGAGCTGGAGAAGGAAGTGGCGAACCACTCTAGTATCTTCGCCAAGAAAACCCCAAATGGGGTCACGAAAAGTCAGACATGACTGAAAAACAACTGAACAACTATGGTTCTCTATTACTAGATCTGTCTCCACATGATGCCATCTTTGCCTGCGTGTGGAATGGGAGAAGCCTGGAAGAAGCCTGAAATAAGAGGCAATTACCCTCCTGCCTGTGACAAATATACCTGTGTTTTTTAGTTACAGTCCAGGTGATGGAAAACTTCAATCACTTTCCCAGAGCTGAGACCTGACTGAGCAAGGAAGGGAGATGGGAGGCAGGAGACGGTAAATGGTCTCTGACTGAAAGGCATGGTTTGTTTTATTGGCACTGCTGAGTGACAGGAGGGAGCAGTCTTGGCATCCTCAGTCCATCCCCTCTTCTCTATCGCCTCTCTCCTCTACCATAGCCAGAGGAATGTGATCACACAATATAACTTGCTTTAGCCATCTTTGGGCAAATGTTTTCACTCCTTCAGACTCAGAGATTACAGGATCATAGGATCATAGGTTTAGAACTCAAAAGAGATCCTCGAGGCCATTCAGACTCAAGCCCAGAGAAGGAAGGCGGCGTGGCAAGGTCCCATACCTATGGGTGATAGGACTGTGACTCAGGGGTCCTGACTCCTAGTCCTAGACTTTTTTCTAGTGGGCCATGATAGGTAATGATGGGTATCTGTTACAAAAAATTGGAACAGTCCAAGGATTTTTCTAAGAAGCAAAATCCAAGGGAGCTTTCACAAGGCACACTGCCCATGAAGGGGCTGCCTGCTCCTGAAACTCCTGGAGTGGCTTCCCATAAACCCATCAAAAATTGAAGCTCAGGATACTAGGAGCCTGACTTTGAACATCTCTAGGGCAGTAGTGGAAGCAACAGTGATAGCATCACAGCCTAAGTGTTTATTTAACAGTGAACAACCCACTTCTTATAGCTTGCGTAGAGGCTAAGAATATTGAGTTATAAGCAATTTATTTGTTTGCTAAGCAACATCCCAATTTTCCCCAAATATGTGTGTGTGCGTGTGCATGTGTGTGTGTGTGTGTGTAATTCCTGAAGATATATATGTGTGTGTGTGTATACATACACTGGATCACAGGATTTAAGCCTAGAAGGAACAACAGAGTTCAGCTAACCTAACATTCTCATTTTACAGAGAAAACTAAGGCCCAGAGAGGAGAAGAAAGTGGCTGAACCTCAAGTCCTCTGATTTCTAATTCAGTGATATTTGCATTGAACTCTGCTTTCTCCATAGGACTTCACCAAGTTTCTCATAGCCTGATTTTTTTTATAAACTGAATGGACTCATTTGTATGAATTAGCCTGTCAGATCAACAGCAATTATAAGGTATAATATATATTTTAGGAAAGGAAATAAAAATGCTCTCATGAAACTCCTCTAACAAGGTTTTCATGTGCAAAGTGGCTGGGAGACAAGTAAGTCAGCTGGTAACATCAGCATTCTTCCCTAAGAGATAAGGATCTGACTTCCAGCTGCCCAGGAAGATTCTCCATCAGTTCTCAGAATGTGTACTAACCATTTATCTGAACTATATAGAGGAAGCATAGCATAATGGGAGGAAAAAACACTTGTTTGGAGTCAAAGGACCCAAGTTCAAATCCAGATTGGCCACTTACTTCACTTTCTAGGCCTCAGATATGAGGACTTTCCTCACCAGCATAGATGTAACCCCATGATCAGACAGTTCCTTCATGAGAATCTCTAAAGGAAAGTCTTCATCTGGTGTATAACCCTCTAATGCAAAAGTCTTTAACCTCAGGATCGTAGAACCTCCAGGGGTCAATGGACAGGTTATAGAGGGTTTGTGAACTTGAATGGGGGAAAGTACAGCTTTATTTTCAATGATCGTTGGTTTCCTTTGGAATCCCATATATTTTATTTTATACACATAAACACATTACTCTGAGAAAAGGACTCAAGGCTTCACTAGATTGCCAAAGGGGTCTATTAAGAAATCCAACTCTAATAATATCCTATATTTATCCAGGTGGGTCCTTGAGGGACAAGAACTATACTAAAAATCTTTCCAACTTGGGAGGATGAGGCAAAGTTTGCTTTGTTACCTAGTCCAGCCTTCAAGAACCCAAGATCTATCTCATCTCCATCGCGATGACTCATTGAAAGAAGAGATCTCAGTGGAGGAACTTTCCTATAATTTGATTTAACATGAACCTATAGACTTTGGCTAATTGGAGTGTCTAGCCCATGGCAAGCATGTTTAAATCCCCTATGAAACTCCACTGACAAACCTCTCTTCCCCAGAGCTGCTGGCAATGTCTGGGAATTGTATAGGTCAATAAAGAGCATTTAGCATTCTTTACTAAGAGTAAGAACCTACTAATTCTATTGGGGAAGGCATCTTTGTTAAACTCTTCAGGGAAAAAAGAAATAATAGGAAACATAATTTTGCAGTAACTCCTAATTCAAGAAGAGTGGGGAGAAGTCTGACCTATAGGCTTTGTTTCTTTCCTGAATGTGTCTTGAATTTTGGAGTGCTTCAATATAATTCAACAAAAGTTTGCTTCACACTTGTGATGTTTAAGAGGCACTAAAAATACAGAGATAAAAATGAAGCTGTCCCTTCCCTCAAGGAACTTACATTCTATTGCAGGGATATAGCATATATACAAATAATGAGAAGGTAGAGTATACTAATTACTTTAGGGTGTTGGGCATAACAGAGAGCAGATCAGGGAAGGCTTTGTGGAGGGAGAAGCAACCTGACTTAAGATTCAATGGAAGAAGGATTCTGAGAAAGGATACTGAAGTAGAAATGAATTTCAGGAAAGAGATAGATTTTGTGTGAATGCACAAAAATGGGAAATGGAATATCTAATTCACAGAAGACCTTGCAAATCAATCTGGCTGGAACAAAGCATTCAAGGTGAGTCTTGTGAAATAAGGCTGTCAAGGTAGGTAGCAGCCCTATTGTGGAAGGCCTTCAGTGCTTTGCTCAGCTTTCTTTGCCCAAACCCTGTGACTTTTAGCTTACTTATGTGGGAGGAAAACTAGCTCGAGGAAAGCCTGGAAGTTCTGTTCCCATGAGAAATTGTCTTTCTTCTGAATTTCTTTTCTTTTTTTTTTTTTCTTCTCTCTCTCTCCATTGGGAAATCTAGTACATTTCATTTTCACCAGAAACCAGGGGAAAGCTAGAGGGAAATCCCTTCCTTTTTGCCTGCTTCCCTCCAAACCTTGAGAAGGTGATTTTTCTCCTTGGCCTGAAGGGGATTTTTCTCCTGGCTTTGAAGAAGAGACGGCAGTGAGAATTTTTTTTTCCATTTAATTTCATTTTTCATCATTTTTACCCTTTTCGGATGGTTCACATCTGAGGGTCTCGGTGGATTAACTGGCCAATCAGATTTCATTATGAGCCCAAGTAGTTCTTATCATTAAACCTGTAATTTATTTCTTCTGTATTTCATAAAATGTGAAATATTACCATTCTCCAGGAGCTCGAAGACAGCAGAGATGCTCCATTAAGCCCAACATTGCTCCTCCATGAGAGGCAGTAATTATATGCAACTTCTCTTTTTTTTTTTAACAGCTAAGTTTCTACTTGCAGATGCTAACAAAAGAAATAAGCTTTTAATCCAAACATAATTAATATGAATTACCTCCCCAGTACATCCTGGCTTTGCACCATTAAACTTAATTTTTGTTTTGCATGATAATTGTGTTATCATTACCGTTTATAGGAGAACTCAGGGACCTTCACTTTGTTTTCAGTCAAGACCAAAGGGACTGGAAATGACTCCTTCTCTTCTGCCAGCTTCAGACTGCCTAGGCCAGCCTTCCTGGCCTATCCTCTCTGGGGCTATGAAGGTTTAGAGGGGACTGGGACCTTGGGAAATAATCGGGGGTCTCTTTCCCATTGAAATATAGAGAAAGTAGGGAAAAGAAAGAAATCCTGCTCACATTGGTATAGTGTTTGCCACTGGGGAGACAGCAGAGCTGGGCAACTATCTATCATCATTATTATCATGATAATTATTACCATTATTGTTATTATTATTGTTCTTCAAAATAATAAGAAGTGGTGCAGCCATTCATCCATAGCACAGGCCTTTCACTATTTGTGATTCTTCACAATCACCCAGAGAGCCATGGTGATCATCTCTGGATCATGAACCAAGACCAGTCACCATTCTAGACTTAAAACCAAGAGATCTGGGTTTCATTCTATGCCTGAAGAGGAGACTGAGCTCTGTTCGGTTCCCTAACAGCTTCATCTTATGGAAGAAGAGGTTATAGCACAATCTCTGCTTCTGCCCCAGCCTTCCAGGGATGTTATGAAGACATTTTTTAAAATGAATAAAATGAGGGGCAGCATAGAATAGTGAGTAGAGACAACCTTAGAGACAGTAATACATGAGTTCAAATCCCCTTCTGATACATATTTATTCTAAGACACTAGGCAAGACACTTAACCTGTCCATGCCCCATGCAATTTCCCAAAACTTTAAGTTATAGGGCAAGTGCTGATCTGCATAGTTAGAATGAGTTTCCTCCTTGGAATCTATTTCTCCCAAAGGACACCATCTCCTGTCTTCAGTTCCTTTTCACTTACCACCCCCCATGTTTAAAATGCTAGCCTTCCTCACCTCCATCTACTGACTTCCATGGATTCCTTCAAGATTCATCAGAAGGAGACAACTGGGTGATTCAGTGGATTGAGAGGAAGGCCTAGAAACAGGAGGTTCCCGGTTCAAAACTGGCCTCAGACATTTCCCAGCTGTGTGACCCTGGGCAAGTCACTTAACCCCCATTGCCTACCCTTACCACTCTTCTGCCCTAGAACCAATACACAATAGTGATTTTAAGAGGGAAGGTAAAGGTTTAAAAAAAATTTTTAAGACATCTCAAAAAACATCTTCTCTAGGAAGTCTTTTTGAGGTCCCCCTCCCCATCCATCCCCATCCGCACATATCTGCTAATCCCTTCCCTCTAGGTTTCTTCTTTCTTCCTTCTTCTTCCTTCCTTCTTCTTTCTTCCTTTCTTCCTTCCTTTCTTTCTTTCTTTCTTTCTTTCTTTCTTTCTTCCTTTCTTCCTTCCTTCCTTTCTCTTTCTCTCTCTTTCTCTCTCTCTCTCTTTCTCTCTCTCTCTCTCTCTCTCTCTCTCTCTCTCTCTCTCTCTCTCTCTCCTGTCTCTTATACAC
>NC_058131.1:107755049-107760480 GCF_016433145.1 Gracilinanus agilis
GAAGAAGAGTTTAGGTGGTTGTAGAATGACAGAGGAGAATGAGATAAAGAAGTAAGTGAACAATAGACTAAATAAGAGGCTTTTCCTGAAGAGGATGAGCTGAACCTTCTGAAAACAAAATAGATGTTCCTCTTGAAAATTATTTTGGGGATTCTATTACAAAATGATAAAGTGAGAGGCCATCTAGTAAGAATGAAAAGAAGAAACAAGTTAGTGACTCTTTTCTGAGTAATACTAAGGAAATTATTTATTGACCTAATAATAATAATCAAGAGAAAAAAGTTTTAAATAATAATAATCAAGAGGCCAGCTATATCTATAAGACATGTTTCCTTAGCAAGATGAAAAACATCCCCAAATGAAATAAACCCAGTGTCTACTAACAAGTTATTTTGATTCATGTGGGTGGAAATATTAGAAGATGATAAATGATAATGATAATATTAGAAGAACCATTGTTTGGTTGTTTAAGTAGTGACTGACCCTTCTTGATCTCATTTGGTATTTTCTTGGCAAAGATATTGGAATAGTTTGCATTTTCCTTCTCCAGCTTATTTTGGAGATGAGGAACTAACACAAACAGAATTAAGTGGCTTGACCAGGATCACACAGCTACTAAGTATTGAGGCCAGATTTGAACTCAGGATGATGAATCTCCCTGACTCCAGGCCCAGGACTGTATCCACTGAAGGTTCATTCGATCTTGAAAAAGAAACTGAAGATATCAGGAAAAGAAAAGGTATTTTTATCATTGCTGCCTATTAGAGACAAAGGTTTCTAAAGAGAAAAGTAGGTTTGAGAAATGAACAGTTGCCTAAGATGAGCCATTCTCCACTTGATAAATAACAAAGGATATGAACAGGTAGTTTTGCAAGGAAGAAATTCAAGCCAATAGCCATATTTTTTTCAAATGCTACCAATCACTAATAATTAGATAAATACAAAATTAAAGTAACTCTAAAGTCTCATCTCACACACACATCAAATTGGTAAAGCTGACTGAAAAGGAAAATAAAAGGAAACCGATAGATCCTGGAGGGGCTGTAAGAAAAATAGACACATCACTACATTATTAGTAGAGCTGTGGATTAACCTAGCCATTGTCAAAAGCAGTTTGGCACTATGCCCCCAAAATCCTTAAATTGTTTATACCTTTCGAACCAGCAATATCACCACTGGGTCTATAATCCAAAAGATCGGAGAAAGAGGAATAGGATCTACCTAGGCAAAAATATTTCTAGCAATCCTTTATGACATTAGCAAAGAATTAAAAACTAATGGGGTAACCAATTTCAGAAGTTTAACTAACTATAGGATATAACAAAGTTCACTATATATTTCAGACATTAGACTTCTATCCAATAAACTGTCTATAAAATGCTTCCCAATTTTTAAAAAAAAGACAGAAAAATAAGTTTAAAATATAGTGTATGAATGTAATGGAATATTCTTGTACTGTAAGAAATGATGAATAAGCCAAGATGATGGCATATACTTATAATTCCTGCTTATGGACATCTGTGTCTGGTTTCTTTTTAAATTCAGGCTTTGTGAGCTGTAGTCAGCCAAGACAATTGGGTGTCTATAATAAGTTAAGCCTTAATATGATGAGCCTCTGGGAAAAGAGGACCACCAAAATGCCTAAAATGAAGCAAACTAGCTCAGGTCAGAAATGCAGTAGGTCAAAGATCCTGTGCTGATTAAATTGGGACCAGGTCCTTGAGTAGCCACAGTACTTCTAGGCTGAGTAAGATAGAAAGACTCAGTCTTTAAATGCTGAAAAGATGAAAGGAACAATTTCAGAGATATCTTAGAAGATTTGTGTGAACTAATATAGAGGGAAATCAGCAAAAGCAGGAAAATAATTTATTCAATAACCACAATATTATAAAGACAAACAATCTTGGAAAACTTAAGAACTCTAATCAACACATTGGCCAACCAAGATTTCAGAGGTCCAGTGATGAAGCATGTTACCCACCTTCTGAGAGAGAAGTAATGGACTCAGTGTATAAACTGAAACATATATTTTTTGGGCCATGACCAGTGAGGGAATTTGTTTTACATAATAAAATGTACATTTTACAAACATTTTGTTTTTCTTTTTTTTACTCAATAGTAATGAGAGGGAGAGAAAAGTGGGATTTTGTTCATTAAAAATTATATATTTTTTTAAAAAAAGAAACAGAAAGGGAGTCAGAAAATTATGAAATTGTGTATGGGGATGAGACACATATTTTATTTCTATATAACAGCTTAAAATATGACAGGAATGCTAAGACTCCTGGCCAGACATGGACCCTATCAAAGGCTGGTAAGAACGCCAGAAGTCTGACAGAGGTATTCAAAAGAACCTTTAAAAAAATGAAAGGAAAGAATATGGAAGAGGAAATCTGCCCATGTATATCCACCATGCTAGATAACTATAGAAGAAAGCTCCAGGTCTTGGAAGAATAGGAAGAGAGGTGTGTAGAATTTCCAAGGTTGTTATGAAGATTATATGAGATAATAATTTATACAAGTGTCTGACACAAAGTAAGCACTAGAAGGCTATCCACCATGAAAGAAGGCACTGACATAGTCTGAATGCAGATTAAAGCATACCATTGTTTATCTTATTTCCTTCACGAAATTTTCTCTTGTGTAGATATATGTCTTCTTTCACAACATGGTGAACATGGAAATAAGTACTGTATGATAACACATGTACAACTGATATCATATTATATATTGTCTTAGGTAAGAGAAAGGGTTGGAAGAAAAGGAGAAAAACATAGATTACAAAATCTCAGAAAATGATTATTAAAAATTGTAACAACATATTAAAAAGTTTTAATCTAATAAAAAAGATAAATGCTAAATAAACATTAACTATTATTATTAGCTATTATTCTCAAAGTTTTGGAAAGAGACCACAGGCACTGGCAGGTCCAATGGAGCAAGAGTAGGAGCAGGTAAGACTTTCAATATGAGTCTAGTCATGAACTGGGACTCTCATGTTCATTCATAGAACTTTGGCCCCTAGGTATGAGAGGGAGGGAATGCAGTGTTAGAGCTGGGGAAAGGGCTTTAACTAGCCATTAAACTGTTACTAAAGAATACAGGATCATAAAAGGGCTAGAAAAGATCTTGAAAGTCAAGCAATATTATCCCCTCATTTCACAGTGAGGAAACAGAGGTCCAAAAACAAAAGCTAATTGCCCAAAGACATACAAGTGATAAATGTAAGATGAAATCTTTGAATCCAGGTTCTCTGTCTCCATGTCCAGTAAGCTTTCTTCTGTACCATGCTGTATAGAAAAGATTAGAAGAGCTATGATCTGTTTTGGTCTATGAAATAACACCAATGTTGTGGATCTGTTAACTTACCAAAGTCATCTAAGACTTTAACTTACCAGTCATCTAAGCTACTTACTCAAGGCTTTCATCTTACGTTATGAATTAGTAACTGAGTGAGCAGATTAAAGTGATTTCTTTAAAAGACATTTAGCATTTTAAGATGTACAAATGCATTACATACTTTATTTGACTTATAATCTAACAATTGTGTGACAAGAATACTATGGCTCTTATTCTAAGGATTTATTCATTTATTCATGGTCATATAGCTAATAAATAGGAGAGGCAGGATTTGAACCCAAGTTCAACCAAAGTTGAATTTGGCTCCAAGTCTAGAACTCTTTCCACTGAGTTTTATGACAATGACCTCCAGGAACTCTTCTTACCTGTCTGACTCAATCTTCAGTCATCATACTAATCCCCTCTCCTAAGTGTAGTTGTGCCCTAATGTTCCACCAGCAGGCTCTTTTCTCTCTATGTTCACTGTCTTATTTATCTCATAAGCACTCATAGGTTTGGTTATCATTTCTGCATAGATGAAGTCCCATTAGATATAACTAGCCCTCCTCTTTCTTCTGAGCACTAGTCTTGCATCACCAGCTTTCTGTCTGGGGACACGTCCACCTAGATGTCTGATAGATATCTCAAATTCAACGTATCCTATACAGAACTCATTCTCTTTCCCTTTAACCCATCTTTCCTTTTAAATTCCTTAGTTCTGCTGAGTACACCCCTATCCTTTTAGTCACCCATATCTGATAATCATCACAGCCTCTTCACTTGCACTTACCCCTCAGATCTAATCAATGATTAGAACCTATCAAATCTACCTCCACATTCATCCACTTCTCCCCTTTCAGATAGTCAAGGCTTGATTACTTCTTATCTGGATTCTTTTCTTTTTTTATTTCTAATTAATTAATTAATTGATTGATTGACTAAGAACATTTTTCCATGGTTATAGGATTCATGTTCTATCCCTCCCCTCCTCCCACCCCCACCCATAGCCAACGCACAATTCTACTGGGTTTTACATGTGTCATTGATCAAGACCTATTTCCATATTATTCATATTTGTGCTAGAGTGCTCATTTTGAGATAATATCCCTAATTATATCCCCATTCTCCCATGTGATCAGGCAGTTGTTTTTCTTCTGTGTTTCTACTCCCACAGTTCTTCTTCTGAATGTGGATAACGTTCTTTCTCAAAGGTCCCTCATAGTTGTCCTGCATCATTGCATTGTTGCTAGTAGAGAAGTCCATTACATTTGATTATATCATGTGTATCAGTCTCTGTGTACAATGTTTTCCTGGTTCTGCTCCTTTTACTCTGTATCAATTCCTGGAGACCATTCCAGTTCACATGGAATTCTCACCTGATCTTCCTGCATTATTATTATAAATAGCAATAGAATATTAATACGATTATGATTTTATAATATATTATATGATAAAATTATGAATAAGAAAAATAAAAGCATTCAGATAGAGCTTTAAAGTATTCAAAGAAAGTAACAATAGTTGTCCAAGATCTTCTTATTGTCTTCTTGAAGTAAATATTAAAGACATGATCCTTCTGATCCTTCTGAGTATCCTACAAGTCTTGGGTATATTTTGTTTCTTAATAATGAAACAAATTCTCCAACAGATTATTTTTGATGCTTCTTGTTACTTTTGTGTTCCTAATGAAACAACTCCAAGACCTTTACTCTGCTGAGTAAAGTGACTTGTAAGCCATCCTTCCATTTAACTATAATTTTTTTTATCATTTCAGCTTTCATTTCATGTTTAAGAATAATAGGTCTTCAATACACTGTGGTAAAATAGAATGTAATGGACTTCTGTACTAGCAGCAATGCAATGACCCAGGACAATTCTGAGGGATTTATGGAAAAGACGCTACCCACATTCAGAGGAAGAACTACAGGAGTGGAAACAGAAGAAAAACAACTGCTTGAACACATGGTTTGAGGCGGACATGATTGGTGATGTAGACTCGAAACTACCACACCAATGTAACTATCAACAATTTGGAAATGGGTCTTGATCAATGACACATGTTAAAACCAGTGGAAATACACATCAGCCATGG
>NC_058131.1:107760566-107780566 GCF_016433145.1 Gracilinanus agilis
GGGGGGGGGGGGGGGAGTGAGGGGGGTGAAGGGGAAAGTAAGAGCATGAATTATGTAACCATGTTAACTTTTCTAAAAAATAAATACTAAAATACTAAAAATGTTTAAAAAAAGAATAATAGGTCTTAAATAAATATTTATTTAATTGAACTCTCTGCCAAACAGACTCCCAAAATCAAGAAATATGTTTTATATCTATGTGTCTCCCCCACAGAATCTAATAGTTTATGGCCTGCATGTAGCAGGGAACTCAATAAAAATGTTTGCTGATGATTATGATTGAAAGTGGTAGGTTTGGTTTCAGATTCTCTTTAACTCTGAGGCAGAGAACCCAGTGTATGGACCCAAACTGAGCCAAGGAAGAGGGGAATAAAGAACAGGAAAGCAGATGTTCCTACACTTACTCCCAAAGAGTATCGAGTTCCATTGGTCTACTTATAATTGTTTCTTCATCCTCTAAGAACTGTGATTTGGGCACGTTTAGGCTAAGTAATAGAAGAGAATATTATTCAAATATGTATTGAACTAGATGACCCCTGAGGTCCCTTCAGACGCTGATTCTGTAATTCTATGTCCTTCATTCCCAAAGCTAGATAATTGTTCTCCTTGTTCCTTTTTGCTCCTGAGGAGATGCCATATATGAACAGGTGTCCTATAATACATGGCCCTGGCCCCAGAGAATGAATCTGGCCCCTCCCAGCTGTTCCCTAGGAAAATGCAAACCCTTCTTGCTGGGATACATGCAGCTGTGGCTGTTGCTTAAGAGCCTTCCCCGCGTGCAATAACCTCTCATTATTTTTTAATGTTGTTGTAACTTTATGGCTTAATCAGTATTTGCAATTTGTTAGTAGCCTGGGCGGCTATAAAATTGTTTTCCAGGTACTGAAACATCCCATCAAGGTTTGTAAAGCAGTGGTTCTTAGTTTATCATGCCCATAAAATGCCCTGGCAATTTGACAGATATAATAACTTTTTTTATCAAGTGTCTAATTTGAGAGGAAATTAAACCATATGTTACACACAACTTAGCACCCAGAGTTGGGCGCTCCTCAGCCTCAGAGGTTTCCAAGGCCTCTTCTCTGGCTCACTCTTACTCCAAGAGTGAAGTCAGTTTTAGACTCTTGCCCCTTTACAATTGCTCTGTTGCCATCCCTTCAAATATAGTGTATGGATGGGAGGATACATGCTCAAATTTCAAAATGCCCTTAATAAAGGGCAAGTCTTATGGTGCACACAAATGTCACCAATGAAACAATGACTTAACTTGTGTTATTGCCTTATATACAGACTTGGCCAGATAGCCAGGAAAGCCTCCCATGAAATTTTACCTAATACCATTTTCTCTTTCACTCATCTATCACGTTCATCTTCCTAAAACTCAGGTCTGAATATGTCATTCCCCATACCCCAACCACCACCCTAATTTAGAAATTCCAGAGTCTCCCTATTACTACAGGATCAAATGTAAAATCCTGTGTGGCTTTTAAAGGCCTTTAAAACCCAATCCCTTCCTACCATTCTGATCTTCTTACTCCCTTCTATCTCCTCTGTGATACTAGCTACTCTGCTGTTCTTCCAATGAGACACTCTTTTCACTGGTTATTCCCCCATGGTCCAGATGCTTTCCTTCCTCATCTTCTCTTTTGGGTTTCCCTGATTTTCTTCAAAAATCAGCTAGCATTGCCCTCACCTTCTTTGAGAAACCTTTCCCAGTTTTCCTTTAATGCTAGTGCCTTCACTCTAAAACTAGCTACAGTTCATCCAGTATCCATACATCTCACTTATATCTAGTTACTTGCATTTAAATAGTTATTCCCATTAATTTATGAGCTCCTGGAAAGCAGGGATTTGTTTTTTTGTTTCGTGAGTTTGAGATTTTCTTTATCTCCTCAGGGTTTACCACAGTGACTAACATATTATAGTGTATAATTAGAATTTTGCACTCCAGGAATGCATTTCTCAGCATCCCCTTTTCGTCCTCACGTTACGTCCTTACATTTTGTAGATAAAGTTCCTGTAACCATGCCCCTTCCTCTCTGTCTTCTCCTGCTTTCGTGGTCCAGTAAACTTGTCTTTACTCAGGCTATACTTTTCCTCTCCTTCAAGTGATTATTAATAAATCTCATAAAATATAATACTTGGAGTTATTGTATATTCATTTTAATCTTAAAATAGGTACCTAATAAATGCTTGCCAACCAAGAGATCCATTCAACTTCAGAGCTGAGAGGGACTTAAGGGAGCAACTAGTCCACCATTCTCATTTTACAGATGAGGAAGCTAAGACCCACAGAGGGAAAAGGATTTCCCTTAGGTCATACAGGGAGTAAATGGCAGTTAGGAAATGGAACCCCATATCTCCCAACTCTCAGAATCCAGTGATAGTTAACCACTTGTAATACCAGTCTTAGTCATTTCAGATCTCACTTCTCTCCATCTCCATCTATGTGTGATATTGAAGAGATATGGTTGTTTTCCTAAAAAGAAAAAAGCAACCAACTGATCCAACCCTGCCTTTGTCCACCTCCTGCCCACTTTACAGAGCTGAGACAATCTGCCAGTTAGAGGGACATAAGGAAAAACATACATTTGCTTCCCACTGCACAAATTGTTCTGCAATTTATAGTCCTTATTTGTCATTGTTAATGCCCATAGGCTCTGTTATGTACATAGAATCATTAAAGCCAAACCTTCCCCTCTCCCAATCCTCATCTTCTTGCTGGCATGGATCTCATTTATAGCATCCCTGACAGGTGGTTACCCAGACGCTACTTGAACACCTCTGGTGACAAGGAGCAAACTCTTTTATAAGGCAGCCTCTTTCATTGTCAGATAGCTCTAATTGTTAGAAAGTTCTTCCTTAAAAATCTGCCTCTCTGCAACTTCCACCTAATGGCCCTAATTCAACCTTCCAGAACAACACAGAAACCATATAATCCCTCTTACTGATAACAACTCTTCAGATGTTTGAAGGCAGAGATCATGCTTCCCATAAATCTTCATTTTTTTTCCCAGCCAAAATTAACTACATTTCTCAAGAAAAGAGGTTTTAAGATATCTCACTATCTTTGGTGCCCTCCTCTAATTGTGTTCCAACTTCAAGAAACGTCTTATAATGTGGTGAATAGAATACAACATCATGGATATGACATGGCCAGGAAAGAATGCATTTGAACTATCATAGAATTATAGAATTAGAATTGGAAAGGTCCTTGTAGTTCTAAATCCCCTCATTTCAGGGATGTCCATCAATTGAGCAAGGGCTAAACAAGTTATAGAATATGATTTTAATGAAATATATTTTTAAACCCTTAACTTCTGTGTATTGGCTCCTAGGTGGAAGAGTGGTAAGGGTGGGCAATGAGGGTCAAGTGACTTGCCCAGGGTCACACAGCTGGGAAGTATCTGAGGCTGGATTTGAACCTGGGACCTCCTGTCTCTAGGCCTAGTTCTCAATCCACTGAGCTACCCAGCTGCCCCCAATTTTAATGAAATATTATTGTGCTATAAGAAATAGTGAGGGCAGCTAGGTGACTCAGTGGATTGAGAGTCAGGCCTAGAGATGGGAGGTCCCAGGTTCAGACACTTCCCAGCTGTGTGACCCTGGGCAAATCTCTTGACCTCCATTGCCTACCCTTACCACTCTTCTGCCTTGGAACCAATACACAGTATTGACTCCAAGACGTAAGGTAAGGGTTTTAAAAAAAAAGAAATAAATAGTAAGCAGGATGCAAAAAACAAAAATAGAAAGACTTACATGAATTGTTGCAAAGTGAAGTGAACAGAACTAGGAGAACACTGCACACAGTAACAGCAATATTGCACAATGATCAAGTGTGAATTACTTAGCTATTCTACATGATACAATGATCTAAGACATTTCTAATGGACTTGGGATGAAAAATGCCATCTACCTCCAGAGAAAAAACTATTGGAGTCTGAATGCAAAACAAAGTGTACTATATTTCACTTTCTTTATTTTTCTTGTTTCTTTTTTTGTAAGGGGAAGTCTGTGTTTTCTTTTACAACATGACTAATATGTAAATATGTTTTGCCTAACCTCACATGTATAGTCTATATCAAATTGCTTGGAGAGAGATAATTGAATTTTTTTTAATTTAAGTGAATGTTAACAGTGTTTTTACATATAATTAGAAAAATAAGTTACTTTTAAAAAATAAGTTCCCTCATTTTATAGATGAAATATATGAAAAGTCCTAAGTCTTTTGCATGTAAATGTTATGTTCCCGCCACCTGATCACTTCTGTCTTCTCTCTCTCTCTCTCTCTCTCTCTCTCTCTCTCTCTCTCTCTCTCTCTCTCTCTCTGTCTCTCTCTGTCTCTCTGTCTCTCTGTCTCTCTCTCTGTCTGTCTCTCTCTCTCTCTCTCTCTCTCTCTGTGTCTCTCTGTCTCTCTCTCTGTGTCTCTCTCTCTCTCTCTCTCTCACACACACACACACACACACACACCCTACATCCTATGTTAATGTAGATCTTTTTTTTTTAATCTTATCTCAGGACTTGACTTTTATCTCTATTAAATTTCATCTTGTTAAATTCAATCTCTTCACTATTTTCCTCTTCCAATGCTTTATTATGGTTGTGAAGAAGTTGGATTCTCAAAAGCTATGTCAGAAGAACCTCACATTTGGAATGCCAGATTTCAAAGGCTGAGAGTATAGCCCAATAAGAAACCACAATGTCTAACATATGAACTTCAGCCTTGCTGAGTTCAGACAGGTTCAACACTAGGTTGGTGGCAAGGTGAATGCATTTCTTTTTTGACCACAACAGCTACTGAAGATCATTTACTGGGGAAAAAATAATAATTTGTTTCAGTGCAGGAAATGTCCTCACCATGGAAATCATGAATCCCTTCAATATTAAAATATAGATTCAGTGTGTCAATCTTTTTTTTCTAAAACCCTTACCTTCTGTCAGAATCAAAACGGTGTTTTGGTTCCAAGGCAGAAGAGCAGTAAGGGCTAGGCAACGGGGGTTAAAGTGACTTGCCCAGGGTAATACCTCTGGGATGTGTCTAAATCCAGATTTGAACCTAATGCCTTCCATATCTAGACCTTGGTCTCAATCTGCTGAGCCACCTAGCTGCCCCTTATGTCATTCAATTTTAACAAGATTTTCTTTAAATGCATGTTCTGCCATCCAATGGCATGTCCCTAAGTTTTGTTATCTGTGAATGTAGTAAGCATATTGTTCATATCTTTATACAAATCTTTGATGAAAATGATGACAAAGACTGTAAAGTTTTCCCTCCAGGTTGACACTGATCAGTTAAATTAGCACTCTAAATATGGCCATTCCAGCAGGTTTCAGTCGATCCAGTTATACCATCATCTGGGTCCCCAGTATTTTCAAGTATAAAGGATTCCTTTTGAATGTCAAAAAGTTCAGATACCCTTATAATGATAATAGCTAGCATTTATATAGCACTTTCATGTTTGCAAAGTGCTTTACAAATATTATCTCATTTTACCTTCACAACAACCCTGAGAGGTAGGTACTATCGTTTCCCTCATTGTACAAATGTGAAAATGCAGGTAGATAGAGGTTGTGTCTTACCTGAGATTGCACAGCCAGTAAGTGTCTGTGTCTGGATTTGAACTCAGTTCTTCCATGCTCTAGGTCTTGGCCTCTGTTCACTCTGCCACATACTGCCCACCAATTAAAAATACATGATTGCAAAGAGAGAATATTGAGTAATACTTTTAAATGGTCTTTTATCGTATTAATCATAATAATATCTACATACACTTGAAAAATAATACACTTATATGGAAAAGTCTTTAGACTACAGGAGTATTCATTTATTTTTTCTTATGGGCAATATGCTGCATATTTTGAAGCTAAATAAAAATTAAAATGGTAAAGCTTAGTGAGTATATGGCTTCCCAGATCTCTTACAATAATTAGCAAAGGATTAAGGGATCTATGCTTTTCAGGTTGGGAACCATGAATCTAGCCCCCAGTTCATCATCTTGCTCAAAATATACCATTGGAATATTTTCTGAAATATCCTACTGAAATCTAGATTTGTTATGATATATTTATTTGCTATAAAGTTCTATAACTCACCTCCCTTTCTTAGTCAAACTCCTTTAAAACATTGTCTGCAATCTCTGCCTCCACTTCCTCACTTATTCCTTAACCCTATGCAATCTGGTATCCATCCTTATCACACTCAGCTAAAACTGTTCTCTCCAAAGGCACCAATTAACTCTTTTTTTTATTAACCCTTAACTTCTGTGTATTGGCTCCTAGGTGGAAGAGTGGTAAGGGTAGGCAATGGGGGTCAAGTGACTTGCCCAGGGTCACAGCTGGGAAGTGTCTGAGGCCAGATTTGAACCCAGGACCTCCCGTCTCTAGGCCTGGCTCTCAAACCACTGTGCTACCCAGCTGCCCCTCATTTAACTCTTAATTGCTATATCCGATGATGTTTTTCGTGTTCATCCTCACTCTGTCAGCTGGCTTTGACTTTGTTTACCATAGTCTCATTTTGGATACTCCTTCCTCTCTAGTTCTAATTATGGTAGGTGGTTAAAGTGTTGCCTCTAATTAAAAAAATTGAGATAACATTTGTCTGTTTTTGGTCTTCTGATATGTCTCTCATTCTTTACTATCCCTGAAAGATTTATACCAGTACTTCCTTAAGCACACCTTCAAGTTTCCCTAGTTCCTTTATATGTAATTTGTCTGGATTTGAAGACTAAATTCATTGAAAACAGGTGCTCTCTTACTAGCTCCTTCCTGTCGCTAGGCTTTAATTCCTTCTTAACCATCTACCATAATGTGAGTGTCTATAAATGCACAATATCCAGAGACTTTCCTCAATAGTCTAGGTACCATGGTGAAATTTATTGTTGCGTATTGTTCTAAGCCTAATGTAGATTGGACTCTCAGATCTCAATAGCAACTATTCTCACACTCACACTTACACTCTAAGATAACAAATGTTGCATTCAATGGCTACGTGGGTCACAGAAACCAAAATACTCTTTCATCTCAAAAGAATAAAGAAATAAAGATCCCCCCCCATCTGAGAACATGGTTGAAACCCATAGTAGATCCATTGTACTAATTGTGCTAATTGTACTAATGTTGTACTAATGTTATCCAAGCTACATTTATTAATAAAATATGTTGTGTTATAGTTTCCAAGTATTTAAAATATGGGTGTACGTATGTGTGTCCATATACTCTCTGCCTTCTCAAATTGACCTGGAAGCAACTGATAGTCAGGGATTGAATCTTCCATTTCTTTTATAATAGTCATGCATACCTTGTAGAAAACAATGCACATAATTCAATAAAAGTTGTTGACTAAGAATAGATGAATAATAACCACTAGGTGCATTGAGTAGAGACATACTTGAACCAGCTTCTATCAGCTCTCTAGAGCCTATTGTTAAATTTTCAGTGTGAGCATTTACATAGTAGAAATCAGCAAATTCTACAAATTAGGTCTTGATTTATTGTTTTCTTGATTTCTAGACTTAAGTAAGTGATGGAGAAAATGCTAATAATGCAGATTACATTCAAAAGTATGCTATGTGCACAATCTTTTTTTTCGCCCCCAAGAGCCATTTGTGAAACATTTACCAGCACATCCCAGCATTTGGGTATATATTTATAATGACCTTCTCAAATGAGCATTCAGAATATTTTTTTCATTTTCACAGCATCTCTGTGTAGCAAGTATAAGCCAGCATTTATTGAGCCTATTTAATAAGCAAAAATTTTTTTAAATGAGAAAATCAAAATACCACCCAAGCAGAAAGAAGTGATATGATTGGCTAAAATCCTCACCACTCAAATACTATGCATTAGATTCTATCCTGTTACTCTCATGGTTCCCTCAGCATTAACTATGTATTGGAAGAGCTAGACAATTGTTGAGTTGGGGATAGAAAGGTCATCTAATATGATCTATTCATCTGCAGAAGAGAAGAACGTAGCCCAGAGAAATGAAGTTTTTTGCTCAGGTTCACACACATGGTAGAACTGGCAGTGGTTGAACCAGGTTGAGTCTGGGTTCTTTACTTGGGTTTTCTGCCTCCAAGTCCAACACCCTTTCCATCCCAACAATGGGAAGACCTTTCCCTAGCACAACAAGCCCTGATGATGACATGTAGGGTTAAAAGGTAGTCCTCGTAGAACCACGTTTCCACACAACTCCTGACTTCCCCACCTCCAGCACAGTTTTCTCTCCATATTCTAACTGACATCAACTGACAGATGCAGAAAACCCAAGTCAAGGTCTACATAAATAATAGAGAAATCGACTTGATTTAGTTTCGAAACAAAACAACCCAACACAAAAGCCAACCCAAGGTATTTCGAATCAATACTGAAGGAAATCATCTCTAGCTCCATGCATCCAATCGTAATCCTGCCCTTATGAGAGCCATGGCAGCAGCCGTGATAAAAGCCCTGTTTGTGGCCAGAATGGGTTTGCTCCGGAGCCTGCAAGTGAAAACAGAAGTTGAATAAGAGCTATATACTGTATTTGTTTAAATTTCATGCTAGTGAATGGCTGTGACGCAGGAGACAGGTTTATGGAGAGAGAAATAAAATGTTGACAAATGGCCCTGTAATCAACTGGAACACGCAATAAATCATTAGAATGCCAATAACACTTCCAGGACAAGCTTAGAAAGGTCATTATTGTGTCACAATATATCTTCCAGCACCAAACAAAGCAAACAGAACATGTTGGGAATAGGATTATGGGGGAAGCATCTGTCAGTCCTAATTAAGAATTAACTACAGATCGTATCTCGGGAGATGTATAATTTATTTTCCTTCTTCTTCCCCCCGAAATGAAAAAAAAAAGAAAGAAAAATAAATCAATAAAAAAATTTAACCCACTCCGTATCAGAGAAGGAGCAAAGAAACAAACCAGGGCTCTAGGCCAAAAGAGAAGAAAAAAGAGAAATATGGGGGAAGGGAACTCCAGTTCAGGCCAAGGTGGAGGTGTGGAACTCCAAGCTCAAGGAGTGTAGGGTACCAAGAAGATAAATGACACACTCCTCAACCTCAGTTCAGAGTCCAATACTTCTTATTCTGACCCAATATACAAGAATCAAGTCTTACAGTCCCAGGAATGTTGGCAACAAAGACTGTTTTAGCTAGCATGGGTGATTTTGTGTAGAAAGGAAAGAGCAAGCAGGTGGGGGGAAAAGGCAAAGTCCTGTCTCAACCCAGGAAAAATGAGAAGAATCAGTTTATGTGGGGTTGGGGGAGGAGAGATAAATGGTTGCTCAGAGTTTGGATGGGGAAATAAATAACCAACTGCTCCTCAATTTCCAGAGAAGAAATTGTTCATTCCTAAGCTTCCTTTCCTAGCTATATATTCCCCAGACCTGGTGATACATCTAAGTATGTTCAAAGTCTCTGGGCTATAAAGGATTACTGGCTCTTTTCAACTAATTCTACTTCTCGCTTTTATTTTGGAAAGAGGATGATATTTCTAACCCTCTTTACCAGAGTGAAGCCCAAGGTTAGCTCTAAGCTTTGTACTAAGCTGGGTACTTAGGTTGGCTTCCAGTTCTCCAGACCTGCAATCTAACCAGCTTCCAAAAGACCCAACTGGAAGATTCCCATTCACAGCCAACATCTTTCCAAATATCCCTTTTAATCAATCAGCCCACCAGCATTTGTTAAGTATTTACTATGTGCCACGAATTGGGCTTGGCAGTAGGGATAGAAAGGCAAAAATGTTAAATGATTCCTATTTTCAAGAAGCTTACAATGGATAAGGGCAGACTGTATATATAGATATAGGTATTGTAAGGATTAAATTAGGGTTTTGACAAAATAAGAGAGTAGCTTTTTAATAATGTAAGTTTTAATGAGAATATGGTAGAGTTGTAAATTAATATTTTCCCTTTAAGCCAGAGAAAAGAAAAATTCTAGCAGCTTTTAACAATTAACAATTTAGTTTAATTAAGAGATAGTAAAAAAATATAGTAAAGGAGGGAAATATAGGAAAGAAGAAGTAGAGAAAGAAAATTTCCTAATGTCTATACTAGTTAGCCTTTGACTACCTATAACTACCTATAATTACTACCTAAAACTGTCTATATCTACCTATAACTGCTTATAACTACCGCTAATAAAAACCACCCCACAAAGTTCCAACTCCATCCAGCCCAATCAAAACCAACCCAATCAGTTTTTAATCCAACCCCAATTAGGTCTGTCAGTGAAGACCAGCCACCTTCCAAAATGTTCAAGAAAGAAAAAAAAAGCTAACAGCCCAAACCAAAAGCCAAAAACTCAAAAGCCAAAAAGCCCTTTAAAGGCTAAAGCCAAAAAGCCCTCTCAGTAAGCTCAGGCCTGCCCTTATATTCCAGAAATTAAATGCCAACCCCCAACCCAACACACACTCCCAGAAGCCAACTTCCCCACAACTTCCAGCCCTAACTGTGAGCAACTGACTCCCAACTGTCAGCAATTGACTCCTTTTGTAACCTTTTCCTACCTTACTTTCTGTCTCTATGGTACCTCTTTCCTGTCTCTATAGTTTCTACCTCCTGTCACTATGGGCTAGTTAATCCCTACATATCTCTCTAGTAAGAGGACCTTCAGGTACCCTGTTAAATTAAAAAAAAGAATAAAGAATTCCTTTTTACAGTATATAGAAAATAAGCATGCAGAATAAACACAAAAGAACTGTAAGACAGATAAATAAAAGATGCTAGTTATGAGGACCTTTTCTCTCCATTGATGGTAGGGTTAAAAAATTCTCCATACATTCTTTATTTTCTCCCTTTGTTTGTCCCACTAGCCCTCTCCTATAATCAGTGCTTCAATTTATATCAGATAGAGGAGGGAATTGGAGGATGTGATAGGAAGGGATTCCTTGGACTCTCAGCTGAAAATACTTTGTCCAAAGCTATCTTAAACTTTATTGTCATTGAGATCATCATCATCATCATCGTCGTCGTCATCGTCGTTGTTGTGGTGGTGGTCAAAATTTTTGGTCTAGATCAGTAATTCATTGGTGTAGAAATTCCCTCCAATGATGATGATCAGCAATGGGCCAAAATTTCAAGCCTTTGAGGTCTGCCTGAGACACTGAAATATTCAGTGACTTGCCCCTGGTAAACCATTTAAGATATCACAGGCAAGATTTGAACTTCAATCTTTTTGAAGACTTCAAGATTGGCTTTCTACCTACTATGCTATCATGCCCCTTAAAGACTAATTTCCTCATGCCTAGATTATTGCTACAGCCTCTTAACTGGTCTCTCTTGCCCTTCTCTCTTCTTATTCTAATCCATGTAATTCACTACAGCCAGAATAAATTTTTTTTCAGGGGAGGGGTTTCAAACCCATGATTTAATTAGAGCAGAGAGTTCCTCTTATGAGAATCCCCTCTGATATAGATTGAGAAATTCATCTGTAACTTGTGGGATCTCCTCAACCATTAGACTTCACTGTCTCTCATTATCATTATTCCTTATTGTCATTCTTAGGTTTATCGGCATTGGTTTCCCTTTCTTCCTACAATTCTACATTTCTTTTTTTGCTTAAGTTTACATTATATATATATATTTCTGCTGACAAAGGTAGGAACTGCCATCCTAGATCACCATTTTCGGATTTGTTACAAACTTCAAGGTACAGGTTTATGGCTTTGGGTGTCCTGCTTATGGTATAGTTCTTATGGGTCCTAATAAACTCAGCTGCTCCTGGGTGCTCTTAAATTCTGATATGAAAGATAGAGCAGAGTCATTATTTAGTCCTGCTACATATAAGACATCTTATCATTGAAGGCTAAGTATAATGTTTCTTTCTTTGGTGTGAAACAGCCCGCAAGTCCCCAGAGCCATCTGAATGATTAGAAGAAGAAGTAGGGTGCTTTTGTCCTTCCCCAGCTGCCCTGGAGATTCACTGGAGGTGGGAATCTCAGAGAGAATTAGAAAGGTAAGCCCAGAACAAAGATTGAAATGTGGTGCAGAAATTGCAAATAATCCCAGATGGTCCAGTCTTAGGTCCTAGTGACAGAGTTTTCTTCTATACATATGATGACATTGATGCCAGCTTCAAGTAAAACAACTGTCCAGGCAATCAACCAGCAGACATTTATTAATTGCTTACTATGTGCCAGAGTTGTGCTAAATCCTGGGGATACTGAGAAATACAAGAATGATCCTTGCCCTTAAGGAGCTAATGAGGGAGACAACATACAAACAGCTATGTACAAATAATATATACTTGCAGGATAATAGAGGTTATCTTAACGGGAGAGAACTAGCATTGAAGGGTATTTTGTGGAAAGCTTCTTGCAGAAAGTGGGATTTTAACAGACTTCAAGGAAGGCAGAGGCTAAATCAAGGAGGGACAGATTTCCAGAGGTCAAGCAGCAAATGTGCTCAGTGTCTGGAAATGGAGCTTTCTGTACAAGGAACAGCAAGGAGACCATCACTCTGGATCATAAAGTGTATGAAAATAGGAACCCAATTATAAAGGGCTTTCAAAGCCAAAGTGAGCATTTTATATTTGATCCTGTAGACAATAGGGGAGTCACTGAAGAGGGAGGGAGAGAGGGCAACATGTTCAGCAACATCTTACCATGCATTTGTTGTTGTTCAGTTGTATCAAATTCTACATAACCCCATGGACTTTGTCCATGGAGGCTTTCTTGGCAAAGATACTCAAATGGTTTGCCATTTCCTTCTCCTGTGTGTCTCCATTTTACAGATGAGGATCAGAGGCAAATAGGAATCAAGTGTCTTGTCCAGGGACACACAACTATCAAGTCTCTGAGACCTGATTTGAAATCAGATCTTCCTCACTCTAGGCATGGTGCTCTATCCACTGTACCACCTGGCCACCCCCTACCATGCATACTTTTTTAACACTTGCTTTCCATCTTAGAATTAATACTTTATATCATTTTTAAGGCAGAAAAGTGGTAAAGTGGGGGTGGGAAAGAGGGGGGAATAGTAGGGGACACCAAGAAAAATCCGAGTAAATAAGAAAAATAAGATATTCTATTACACACAAAGAGGGCATGGGAAGGGGAGGGGTTGAATAATATCATAAGAAGGAAAGGAAGAGAGCATAATCAAACCTTACTCTCAGTGTAATTAACCCAGAGAAGGAAGAGTAGCTTTATTATCCATCCAGATAAAAAACTCTATCTAACCCTACTGAGAAAGTCAGAAGGGATAAACCAAAGGGAACAGGGGAGTGGGGAGGCCAAAAAAGGGAGGGGAGAAAAGGCGGGAGGGAATTCATTTGGTCTTTAAAAAAAAAAAAAAACAAAGAGGTGAACAACAAGGGAGGGGGCAGAAAGGGAAGTCAATCAAGGGAGGGGATAAGGGATACCAGCTCAAAGCAAACCATTGGTGTAAAAGAAAATAGTGTAATAAGAAGGAGTGGGTCTAGGGGAGGATACAAAAATGTCAATGAATACACAACTAACAATTGTAACTCTGAATGTGAACGGGATGAACTCACTCATAAAATGGAAGCAAATAGCAGAGTGGATCAGAAACCAAAATCCTACCATAGGTTGTCTACAAGAAACTCATATGAGGCAGGTAGACACACACAAGTTCAAGGTTAAGGGTATGAGCAAAATCTTTTGGGCATCAAATGAGAAAAAGAAGGCAGGAGTGGCTATCATGATCTCTGACAAAGCCAAAGTAAAAATAGATATGATTAAAAAAGACAGGGAAGGTCATTACATCCTGATTAAAGGCAGTATAAACAATGAGGAAATAACACTGCTCAATATATATGCACCAAGTGGTATAGCATCCAAATTCATAAAGGAGAAACTGGCAGAGCTCAAGAAGGAAATAGATAGTAAAACCATAATAGTGGGAGATCTAAATATTCCTCTTTCAGATCTAGATAAATCAAACCAAAAAATAAATAAGAAAGAGGTAAGAGAGATGAATGAAGTCCTAGAAAAATTATATTTAATTGATATGTGGAGAAAAATAAATAGGGACAAAAAGGAATACACCTTCTTTTCAGCTGCACATGGCACATTCACAAAGATTGACCATGTTATAGGGCATAGAACCATGGCAAACAAATGCAAAAGAACAGATATAATAAATGTAACCTTCTCAGATCATAATGCGATAAAACTAATAATCAGTAAGGGCACCTGGACAGGCAAATTAAAAACCAATTGGAAATTAAACAATATGATTCTCCAAAACCAATTTGTCAAAGAAGAAATCATAGAAACAATCAACAATTTCATTGAAGAGAATGACAATGATGAGACATCCTACCAAACTCTGTGGGATGCAGCCAACGCAGTACTCAGGGGGAAATTTATATCCCTGAGTGCATATAGTAACAAATTAAGGAGGGCAGAGATTAATGAATTGGGCATGCAACTCAAAAAATTAGAAATAGAGCAAATAAAAACCTCCAGATGAAAACTAAATTAGAAATACTAAAAATTAAGGGAGAAAATAAAATCGAAAGTAAAAGAACTATTGAATTAATAAATAAGACTAGAAGCTGGTATTTTGAAAAAAACAGATAAAATAGACAAAGTACTAGTCAATCTAATAAGAAAAAGGAAAGAAGAAAACCAAATTGACAGTATTAGAGATGAAAAGGGAGACCTCACCTATAATGAAGGGGAAATTAAGGCAATCATTAAGAACTATTTTGCCCAATTATATGGCAACAAATATACCAATTTAGGAGATATGGATGAATATTTACAAAAATATAAATTGCCTAGATTAACAGCAGAAGAAATAGAATACCTAAATAATCCCATATCAGAAATACAAATTGAACAAGCCATTAAAGAACTCCCTAAGAAAAAATCACCAGGACCTGATGGATTCACAAGTGAATTCTATCAGACATTCAAAGAGCAACTAATCCCAATACTATACAAATTATTTGATATGATAAGCAAAGAAGGAGTCCTAACAAATTCATTTTATGACACAAATATGGTACTGATTCCAAAGCCAGGGAGACCAAAAACAGAGAAAGAAAACTATAGACCAATGTCCCTAATGAACATAGATGCAAAAATCTTAAATAGAATATTAGCAAAGAGACTCCAGCAAGTAATTAAGAAGATCATCCACCATGATCAGGTGGGATTTATACCAGGAATGCAAGGATGGTTCAACATTAGGAAAACCATCCACATAATTGACCATATCAACAGTCTAACAAACAAAAATTACATGATTATCTCAATAGATGCTGAAAAAGCCTTTGACAAAATACAGCATCCATTCCTATTGAAAACGTTGAAAAGTATAGGAATAGAGGGACCCTTCCTAAAAATAATAAACAGTATATACCTAAAACCATCAACAAACATCATATTCAATGGGGATAAATTAGAAGCCTTCCCAATAAGATCAGGAGTGAAACAAGGATGCCCATTATCACCTCTATTATTCAACATAGTACTAGAAACACTAGCAATAGCAATTAGAGAAGAAAAAGAAATTGAAGGTATCAAAGTGGGCAAGAAGGAGACTAAGCTATCACTCTTTGCAGATGATATGATGGTCTACTTAAAAAATCCTAGAGAATCAACTAAGAGGCTGGTAGAAATAATCAACAACTTTAGCAAAGTGGCAGGATACAAAATAAATGCACATAAATCATCAGCATTTCTATATATTTCCAACACATTAGAACAGCAAGAGGTAGAAAGAGAAACACCATTTAAAATCACCCTAGACAATATAAAATACTTGGGAATCAATCTAACAAAACAAACACAGCAATTATAGGAAAACAACTACAAAACACTTTCCAAACAAATAAAACTGGACCTCAACAATGGAAAGCCATTAACTGTTCATGGGTAGGACGAGCTAACATAATAAAAATGAACATCCTACCCAAATTAATTTACCTATTTAGCGCCATACCTATCAAATTACCAAAAAACTTCTTTACTGAATTAGGAAAAACTATAACAAATTTCATTTGGAATAACAAAAGATCAAGAAGGAAATAATGAAAAAAAAATGTGAAGGAAGGGGGCCTAGCAGTACCAGATATCAAACTATACTATAAAGCAGCAGTCATTAAATCAATATGGTACTGGCTAAGAGATAGAAGGGAGGATCAGTGGAATAGACTTGGGGTTAATGATGTCAGCAAGACAGTGTATGATAAACCCAAAGAGCCCAACTTTTGGGACATGAATCCACTATTTGACAAAAACTGCTGGGAAATTTGGAAAACAATATGGGAGAGATTAGGTTTAGATCAACATCTCACACCCTACACCAAGATAAATTCAGAATGGGTGAATGACTTGAATATAAAGAGGGAAACTATAAATAAGTTAAGTGAACACAGAATAGTATACTTGTCAGATCTCTAGGAAAGGAAAGATTTTAAAACCAAGCAAGAGTTAGAGAAAATTACAAAATGTAAATTAAATGGTTTTGATTATATTAAGCTAAAAAGCTTTTGTACAAACAAAAACAATGTAGTCAAAATCAGAAGGGAAACAACAAATTGGGAAAAAAATCTTTATAACGAAAAACTCTGACAGGGGTCTAATCACTCAAATATACAAGGAGTTAAAGCAATTTTATAAAAAATCAAGCCATTCCCCAATTGAAAAATGGGCAAGAGACATGAATAGGCAATTTTCAGGTAAAGAAATCAAAAGTATCAATAAGCACATGAGAAAGTGTTCTAAATCTCTAATAATTAGTGAAATGCAAATCAAAACAACTCTGAGGTATCACCTCACACCTAGCAGATTGGCTAAAATGAAAGAAGGGGAGAGTAATGAATGTTGGAGGGGATGTGACAAAATTGGGACATTGATGCATTGCTGGTGGAGTTGTGAACTGATCCAACCATTCTGGCTGGCAATTTGGAACTATGCCCAAAGGGCTATAAAAGACTGCCTGCCCTTTGATCTAGCCATACCATTGCTGGGTTTGTACCCAAAGAGATCATAGATAAACAGACTTGTACGAAAATATTTATAGCTGCGCTTTTTGTAGTGGCAAAAAACTGGAAAATGAGGGAATGTCCTTCAATTGGGGAATGGCTGAACAAATTGTGGTATATGCGAGTGATGGAATACTATTGTGCTAAAAGGAATAAAAAACTGGAGGAATTCCATGCAAATTGGAGAGACCTCCAGGAAGTGATGCAGAGCGAAAGGAGCAGAGCCAGAAGAACATTGTACACAGAGACTGATATACTATGGTACAATCAAATGTAATGGGCTCCTGTACCAGGAGCACTGCAATGACACAAGACAGCTCTGAGGGATTTATGGTAAAGATGCTACCCACATTCAGAGGAAGGACTGCAGGAGAGGAAACATATAAGATAAACAATTGCTTGAATGCATGGACTGAGGAGGACATGAATGGGGAAGAGACCCTGAACAAGGACACTTTTTACAACCAGTGGAAATGTGTGTTGGCCATGGGTGGGGGGAAAGTGGGGTGTGAAGGGGAAAGTAGGGGCATAAAGTATGTAAACAGATTAAAAATGAATATTAATTAAAAAGAAAAAGAAAACCTCAAATAGGGTCTCAGAGAGTTGGATATGATTGAAAAATGAGTGAAAAATAACAACAACAAGAGAAAAAAGCTCCCTAAACAATGAAAGTTTTTCATAAATGAAATGAGCTTCCTGGAGAGATAGTAGTCTCTTCCTCCTTGGAGGTTTTTAAGCAGAGGCTATATAGCCATGTGTCTGGTGTCTCTTAGTAGAAATTCCTTTTGTAAATAGATTGGACTTGATGACTGTTGAGATCCCTTCCAACACTCTAATTCTGTGATTCTATGAAATAAATGACCTTAAGGACAATATCTGCCAACATATACCTCACAGAACCTGCCACTACTCTGTCATCAAGAGGGAGGTAAATTTCATTATCAATCCTCTGGAGTCAAAACTGGTATTACATTGATCTGAATCCTGATGTCTTTTAGTTCAACAAACATTTATTAAGTGCTATATCTGTTGTATGCAGAATATTTTGCTTAGAGCTGGGGGATTGCCACAAAATCGTTTCATTCTTTTACATTTATATCTGGATATAATGCCTGGCATGTGGTAGACACTTCAAAAATACTTACTGATTGATTGAGATTAAGCAAACAACCACAATGACAACAATAATAATATTTATGGTGATTATTTATGTTGTACTTCTTCTTCTTTTTATACTTCACACATCTTTCATTCCTTCCATTGTTCTTTCTAGGAGATGATTTTCAGATTGCTCACCATCCTCATTGCCTTCTTCCGGACGCACTCTGGCTTGTTAATATCCCTTGTAAAATGTGATGCTCAGATGCCTGTGAGTCATGAGATGCCACCATCTCTGAAGAATTAAAGTTGAGGGTCACCCAAAGGGTAATGGAGAGGAACATGGCAGGTGTGATTAGGTGTGATATGTCACTAATGAAGAAGTATTGTAAAAGGTACCATCAGAGAGATATATGGCAAGAATTGGAAATGGACTCATCTTGTCACAAGAGAAAGGCATAAAAGATAGCCTAACTGCCTCATTGTTATCCACCAAATATCAGGATATTTAGGGAAATATCCTTAGCATATTAGGTAGCCCCTCTTGGAAGATTTATGGCAGGACCCAGATAGATGTACGGGATGAGACTGCATAAGTGGTTTATGCTCTGCAATGATTCACAGGAACATCTATGTACTGATTCATATATAATCTGATCAGTGCTCAGTCTTGTGGGATTAATACTTCTTGTGCTTAGAGTGCTCTATTTCATTATGATTAAATTAATAATTTTTAGCAACCACATCAACTATTGATGCAGGCTTGTGCTCAAACCAATTAAACCTTTTTATCACTAACTTTTCAATTCAAACATTTATTAAGGGCCTAATATGTTCAAAGTGCTGTGCTGGTTTGCTGGTGATACAGTTAGTGCCAATCACTGAGAGCCCAAAGAAAGGCTAAAATATGATCTTTGCCCTCAGGGAGCTTACATTCTATTGGGAAGATGCAACATGTATACAAGAAAGTACATGGTATAAACAAAATAATACGAGATAATTTCAAAAGAGAGAAAGTCATGCTAATAAATAGGAGTCAGGGAGAGAATAATAGTAGATAACATTTATGTAGTACTTTAAAGGTTTACAAAACACAATATACATTTATATATAAATAAATACAAATATATGTGTATATATAAATGTATGTATATCTGTATTTATATGTGTATATGTAAATATACTCATTTGATCTAATTAGGTCAGTATAAAGATAAAGGAATACTTTCTGTAGGAGGCAATGCTCAAGTTGGACCTACTGCATGCAAGGCTTTATGCCAAGTACTAGGGGAAATTACAGAAACAAGAAGGTCCCCTAAAACCCTAAGAATACTATAAAGTATGTTTACTTAAACTAGAATCTCAGGATATCAGGTCTTGAGGCCTTCATATTCAATGCCATATTTAATGAGAATTCTTTTCCCTCTGCAATATAATTAATAAGAAGATATCTAGTTTTTGCATGAAGTTGTCCATTGAAGGAAAAAAAAATACTTCCCAAGGGAAGCTCACTCATTTTAGTTATTGCCAATCTATTGTTTTGGATATTTTATTTTTTCTAATTACGTGTAAAAATAGTTTTTGACATTAAAAAAAATTGAGTTCCAAATTCTCTCCCACTCTTCCTCCTTGCCTTCCTCACTGAAAAGGCATGTGATTTGATATAGACTGTACATGTACAGTCATGCAAAATATATTTCCATATTACTTATGTTGTGAAAAAAGACAAAAATAATAAGAAAAAGAGAGTTAAAAATAAGTTTGCCTCAATTTGCATTCAGACTCCATCAGTTCTTTCTCTGAAGATGGATAACACTTTTCATTGTGAGTCCATCAGAATTGTTTTAGTCATTTACAGTTGATCATCATACAATATTGATGTTACTGTGTACAGTGCTCTTCTGGTTCTGCCTACTTCACTTTGCATCGGTAAACATAAATCTTCCCAGGTT
>NC_058131.1:107782096-107863313 GCF_016433145.1 Gracilinanus agilis
CTTCTCAGTATCAAAAGGAAAAGAATGATTGGCAGCTGCAGGAGCATGATAGATCTTCCAATGGCACACCAATTCAAAAGCCTCTACCCTGTATCCAAGGAGGTTGAGATTTCTGATAAAGTTCAACAACCAGATATCTAGAGGTCTTAGGATTGCTACTGTCAGTTAAACTTGGCCATCAATATATCATATCAGTGGCTGGGTGCTAAATGTATTAAATGTATTAAATGTTGTCACCAAACTACCCTAGAGAGTCACATACAGTTCTAACTTTTCTGCTTATCGTAATTCTAAATTGCCTTTGTCCCTCATGTTCTGGGGTATAACAGCAAAGGGAACAAATGTTCAACTTTTTCTTCTTAATCACATTTAGATTGTCTAAAGCTTAAGGAAAGATAACCTTAATGGAAGGACATTTATGCCAGGAGAGTCCAGAGAAAAATTCCATTTAGAATGATGCTAGAAGATACCTTTTCTATCTCACTAAAATTTTAGCTTAGTATTACTCCATTAAAAACAACGACAATAGCAAGAGCAACAATGAACAACTATCATAAAAAAACCCTAAAAGTCCATTTGAAAATAAATTTATTTATTTAGAATATTTTTCCATGGTTCCATGATTCATGCTCTTTTCCTCCCCAATTCCTTCCCCCCTCCTGGAGCTGTCAAGCAATTCCACTGGGTTTTACATGTATCATTGTTCAAAATCTATTTCCATATTATTTGTATTTGCAACAGTGATCATTTAATGCCACAATCCCCAAACATATGGCCAATGAACTATGTGATCAATGTATGTAAAACTTCATTTTTGAAGTGTTATTTTATTTCAGTTGATTATTATCATAAACAGACTTGGGAAGGAGGAAACGCCACATGGAAGTAGAACTACCAAAAGGAACTTTTAAGAAGAGGGTATGCCAGAACCTAAGCCTATATCCTGCACTTGACTGAGAGAGCTAGTGAGCCATCAATATCGTTGGTAGTAGAGCTGAGAGAATATACACATCATTAATCCATATCTACATCAATAGCCTTCCCTATTCTCTGGCTTGGCAGTGGCCAGGTCAGATATAGTGAGAGAGTGAAGACCTCAAGCCTCTACCAGCCTAGCAGTCTCCAGTCCTGATCAATGATTAGCTTAGTAGCCAACTACAGCAGTAGGGTTTCCAATCCTCAAACCTATTACCTTGTTATCCTTTCCCCATCAATAGATAATACAGTGATTCAACAAGAAGTACCTTCCTGAGTGCTTATTCTATCATAGCTCTTGGGAAGGGAGAACTAATACCCAGTCAGATACCAATGGTTTCCAAAGCCAATCAATAACCTATTAACAATTAATCCAACCTCATGTTGGGCCTAGAGAGGTTAACCATCTGCCTAACCTCTCAAGAGGACCCAATCTAGGCAACTGTTAGAAAGAAGTCACTGACAAGTTTTACCAACAAAGCCTGTCAGGGAGAAGAGGGATAGATTGCAGAAACAGCTATTGTGAGAGGAGTGGGTATTCTCCTCCTTCACCAACTACAGCTGGCTTAGGGCTTGGGCCCTGATCCCTCTGTCATCCATATTATGATCTACAACCATATTACTAAGATCTACATACCATCCATCCTCTAATATCTAGAAGGAAGATCTATAGGGAGATAGTAGTAATACCAAGAGAGGAGAAATAGAAAGAACGAAATCAAGAGATCAGATCATAGGCATATCTTACACATCACATACATATCAATATCATCTTCTCTATTCCTTTTTAACAAAAGTCAGATTTTTATTTCCATTGAGTTTGTATATTATTGACAAATAATACATAATTGTTTTTTCATATGAGAACACATCATATAACCACAGTCTTTTATTGGTAACTGTCCTTTTTTCCCCAGGAAATATTTATTTGATACAATTGCATAGGATATTTAATGTAAGCTTCATAGAGTAGATAGCATGAATTATTCAATCTTTTTTTTATCTCCCCCAAGAACTTGGGAAAGTGCCTTGAATGCTTTGAACTAATATCAGGGAATAGCATCCATCTAATTCTTAATCTAAATATATTTTCAATGATTCATTGATCTTTTTCTCAATGGCCCTATAGCACTTACAGTTTTTGCCACATGATTTACAATGACTCTTAATTATAACTATCTTATATGTTATTGATTTATGCCCAACTAACTTATCAGCTTCCTGACCAGCTAGAATGGAACTTCCATAAGCAAATATTTTATTAGATTCAATTCAAATATCTGTCAAATATTTACTCTATTCAAGGCACTGTGCTGAACCAGGATAACGGATACAACACAGATTCTGTTTTCAAGGAGTTCACAGTCTAAATGGACATGTGCTTATATAATGATAGTTACAAGGAAGAGTTCCAGGCAAAGTGTAAATAATAATGCTTAACACTGGAACTAGTAGAAGAGCTTGATTTGTGATTATATTTTGAGTAAATCAACCACACTTTAATCCTTTTTAGCCAGTCAAGACACCAGACTCAGGAATAACCATTCTCCAAATGCTTACTAGGACTGTACTAGAATATGACATCTGCTTTGTTGCCCCTCCAAAGTAGTTCTAAATCTCTATTGATACTTGCATATTAAATATGCATATGCATGTCCCTTCAAAAATCTAATTCATCAAATTTCCTAAACACTCAAGAAATATTCTTTCACTCTATTTTAGCTCAATAGGAACCATCATATTCTGAATTTCATCATTATCTTCAGGTATTCCACCTCTACAATATATAGCTCTTGAATCCCATTTTCTTTTTTTTCCCTTTTTTAAATTTAGAATATTTTTTCCATGGTTACATGATTCATGATCCCCCTCCTTCCACTGTTTCCTCTCCTCTCTTGAATCCAACAAGCATTTCCACTAGGTTATACATATTTCCATGTTATTCATATCTGCAGTAGAGCAATATCCCTATCATACTATGTGATCAATAACATATTTTTTTTCTAATGCATTTCCACTTCCACAGTTCTTCCTCTGTATTTGGAGAGCATTCTTTCTCCTAAATTCCTTTGGAGTGTCCTAGGTCATTGCATTGCTGCTAGTAGAAAAGTCTATTATGTTTGATTGTACCATAATGTATCAGTCCCTGTGTACAATTTTCTCCTGTTTCTCCTACTTTTGCTCTGCTTCAATTCCTGGAGGTCATTTCACTGACTGGCATAGAAAATTTACCTTTTTCTGACCTAGACAGGTTTGCCTCACCTTAGGCAGCCTGCTGTTCCTCCATCTGAACCCTGGAATATAGCATATTGAAGTCAGATGCAGTTTGGACACTGGATTGAGTTTTGGCTTTATTTTACCTCAGAACTCCCAAACTTAAAAATTCACCATGCATGAACTCTAAACTCTCACTTGTAAGATTAAAAAATTAATATCCAAATACTCTAAGTATTATTTTTATAAGATTTAATAATAATAACTTGAAACCAAGGAAAAAATAAAGCAAAGAGAAGCTTCCTAGAGCCACCAGAGCAGAGAGCTGCCCCCCCACCCCTTGATTGGGTTTTTCAACAAATTTATTTCCCAAATGTAAGGACACAAATTGAGGACAGTTCAGAAAAGAGATGCTGGGTAATGTAGTTCAAGTGTATCAAATTTCTATATACGCACACTGCAACTCTAATCGTTCTTGTCTTCCTTGACTTTCCAATTCATCAACCTTACTCAGACATGCTTTTTTTCTCCTTCAAAATTTTGTTTATAATAGTGAAAACATTTTAACTTTTCACTACCTTGATCCCTTGCCATTTTCTCCTTTCATTTATTATCCCTTTCCAGTTGCAACCCAGTTTATTCCCACTGCCTGCCTTTTTTCACTGTTACATTCTGCTGAATAATTCTTTAGGAATTCATGCAACTATGCATTCTGGGCCAATAAAAAAATTAAGGTTGTTCTATAACAAATAAGTTCTCATTACTATAAGAGGCACTGTTACAAAGGCTGAGGCTGGATTTGAACCTAGGACCTCCCATCTCTAGGCCTGACTCTCAATCCACTGAGCTACCCAGCTGCCCCATGTATATGTACTCATGTATATATTCTGTTCCCCTCCAGTAGAATGTAAGTGCCTTGAGGTCAACCTCATTTCTGTTTTTGTACCCCTAGCACTTACCACAGTGCCTGGCACACAGTAGGGGCTTTAAAAATAGTTACCGTTTTAAAAATTGATTGAATAGTATGAATAATCTTAGTTGTTTGATTGATTGTTGCTTGAAATCTTAAAGACTTCAAGACTTAAAGTCTTAAAGTCTTTGACTATAGGGACCAGAAAGATTAAGCAACTTACCCAGGGTCACACAGTTACTGAGAGAGACAAGATCTTCCTGCTTTTGAAGAGCTGCCCTCATCTACAATGCCACCCTAATTTGCCTCACCACACATGAACTTGCTTCAAAATATGACTTGATAAATCAATGAAAATTATTGAGAGATAAAATTGAAAAATGTTAATAGAAAAGTGACTTTGACACATTATTATTGTGATGGACAACTGTTTTAAGATAGTTTAAACATGCTCAAATTTATTATGAATTTGTAACATTCTAACTAAGTTATACAACATCTATTTAAGTTCTATTTAAGAAATGTTTTTATTTATATTAATTCATGAACTTTAAATGATATAGCTTTTGGTTATGTCCCAGCATCAGTCATAATTTGCCAAGGTTCACTGAAAAAGTAATTGATATTCTCACTAGTAACAGTGTGATTTTCAAAATATTCAGAACTATGCAGATAGGAAAGATTATATTTGTTCACAAATAATGCAAATTTGTTTAGAAAGATATTCAGAAAGAAAAAAGGTCTAGGTGCTAGGCTTTAGTTTAGATAATTTAGTGACTTTTCCCTCATAAAATTTTCCTCTAGTATTCCAAATAATGGAAAAAAAATATCAAGTATTACTATTCATCAAAAGTGGAGTCCTACACAGACTTTTAATCTTATAGTACACAAGGCAGTTGACTTGGATTTCTCAAAACATCAGTAAGGAATTAGTCAGTGGAAGGTATAGAACAAAAACTGATTCTCCCAAGGCAATTAAGATCAATAAAAATAAAAGGATAGATTCATTTTCTTTACCTTGTGGAAGAATTTCTTAGAAAGTAGGCATAAGAGTCTATATTTTATAAGTTCAATAAAAGTACAGTCCATTATATACATATATATTTATACTTTTCCTGATAAAATCAACTAAGCTTTACAAATAATTTTACATTATTTTACAAATTATTTACATTATTTTACATATAATAAGGATTTGAATAAAACAATGTAAATCCACATTGAAAATGTTATTTATATATGTAAGTATATTATAGGTATGTATAACATATGTATATATACACATAATATTAAAATGATTGTGAAACAGAATTATATATTTTCTGAAATGTCATAGTACATAAAAGAGAACATCTATTTATGGGAAAACTGAAATATGCATATAATAATATCATTAGCATTTGTCAATATGAGATATTTGCTCTATAAATTACAAAAGTAATGGAAAATCAATAAGGAAAAAATAAGTTAATATCAATTAAGGATATAGTGTCTTAGCCTCTTATAATAAATATCTCATCAATAACCTCTCTATAATTTTTTTTAATATAATTCTTCTTAATGCCTCCTAGTAGAGAGAACTTTTACATTTCCAATATAGCACATTCCAGTTATGGATATCTCTATAGTTGGGAAGATTTTCCTGACATGAAGCCTAACCTGTCTCACTGCAACTTTCACCCATTACTCCTAATTTTGCTTTTTATAGCAAAGAAGAAAAAAAATTGAATTCCTAATTTCCTAGTATTCAAATTCCTGATGTCACTTATGTTTCCAATATACCTTTTCTCTAGCTTACACATTATGAATTATTTTCCTCCATCTTTTTCATAAATCACAGCCATCAAGTCTCCTTACTTTGTTAGTTACCCTCTGGACAAACTCAGCTTGTCAATATTCTTATCATATATTGTGCCAGAAATGTACACCTTACCTTAGGTAGGATCTGACCATAGCAGTCCGATGTTATAATATGATTATTGGAGGGTTAAACTCCAATTAAGGGTGTTAAAATTTGGGATTAATTGTAAAATCTGCCTTACTTTTCTGACTTATGATACAGATCACTTTAATATCTTTTGATTTGACTTTGAATATTAATATTCAATTAATATTCAAACTACTTTCTATCCAATTCTATTAAACAAATTACTTAAAACCAGACAGCATTTGAAGTTTCAAAAATATCAATTTTAGATTTATTTTCATATAGATCTAAATTAAATTTAAATATCTAAGAAAAGGATATATGGTGAAGACTATGTGTTATGTGACATTTATCTTATCTGACAGTTTAATAAGCATGTCATAAAATAAATAATGCTTATCTGGCTTAACCTACTCTTGCTAAAGCCATGTTAGCTCTTAGCAATGATTGATTGCTTTACTAAAGGCTCTCATATCATTTCTCTGCAACCAAACTAAGTTGAACTATATCCATTAGAAGAAGTGACCCTAGAATGGCTTCTTTTCTCAGATAGTCTGCCCCATTTTAAGATCTGTAATACGATTTCATTGGAGAAAATGCATGTTTCACTGTGCTATCTCCTTAAATTCTTTCCTGCTTGCTTTAATTGTGAATAAACTCCTTCTTGAACCTTTCAGTTGTACTTTATTAGATTCTGTTTATTATTATAACTAATAATTTTAACATATAACATATCAAGGTTACAGGGCTCTTAAATTCTAATTTGTTTGCTAATTATCTGCATACATGTTTTATTTTACCTAGCCGATTATTATGTTCCTTAAAGGCATCACATTTCTATCTTCCTAGGGCTACTATATATATAACCTTAGACAAAGTGGGCTCACTCAATATAATTTTTAAACTAAATCATCCAAATGAAATTTAATCAATTATTAGAATTATATGAGGATACAACATACATCCCTTAATTAGAAACCTGGGGATAAAATTTATGTACCCTTTAAAAGCCTTCTTACAATGTTTTGAGTCATCTGCTAAAGGCTTAAAAAGGTTTATTCTCAAACTTCAAAAAATGAGATAGTAGGGAACAATGCTTTCCTATTTACGGAGCACATGCTAAGAGACATAAAATATATGACAATGATAAATGGACAGTTCTCTGGAGAAAATGGTATACCCAACAGGACCCTCAAAGTATTTTAAATTGACTATTTTTTTAATTTTTTGTAAAAGGGATGGAAGAGAGAAGGAAAAGAGGGAAAAGTGGAATATCTGACTCTACAGATGATATGGTATTTTTCTGGTTCTTGAACTGACAGTATAAACTGCAGAAAGATTTTGATGAACTGTGTGAGTAGGTGGAAAAATGGCAGATGAGCTTCACTGTGTGCAAATGTTCAGTAACATATCTAAAAAAAATTACAAGTTGCGTTTCTAAAATGATGAGCTGTGGGCTATCAATTATGACCCAGGAAAAGTCATCATCAACTTTTTTATATCATCTCAACATAAATCTGTCATCAACAAGGCTATAAAACACGTGGCATCAGCAAGAACGGCACTGAAAACAAATGAAAATAAATCTTACCTTGGTTCGACTATGAAGTGGAGGAACTGGTCAACAAGGAACTATTTAATGCTTAGAATATGCTCAGATTTGCCCTTCCTTGTGGGTTACATAAATCATGCGTTGCTTTTCCCTAATTGATTTCAACACAGAATTTGGAGATCTGTTTCCTGCTCTTTGTGAATGAGGGATTGGAATTATAAGGCAATAAAAATTTTCTACTTGACTACGGCATGTCAAAAAATCAATGGCTCAGAGTACTAAGCAAGACCTGAGTACACACAAAAGGAAAAATCTGCTACTCTTTCACTGTCTCTTAATTCTTGGTGGGGAGTAAAGCAAGGACTTCTATGAGTCCTTGGACTTCCCAGATAGGAAAAAGGAAGCTACTCTTTACCCTACCCAGCTGCTATGTGCCTGTTTTTTCAAAGTGTACACTTAGTAATCTTAGGTGAATGAATATACTTAGACAAAAATGTTACTGATATGCAGAAATCCTGGGATTCTATTAAAAGTCCCTTCCAGTGACATGAATTGGCAGTAGAGCCCACAAGAGATTGCAGACCTAGGAGCAAGGAAGTGATGAAGCAATAACATTTAGGTGGATATATCCAGGAAATGAATTTGTGGAAGTTGCAGAATCTGGAGAGATTATAGAGAGGCAGCTAAACAGCCTAGCCTGGCAGTGGCAGAGCCTTAAGAAAGCTGGTGTTCAATCCTCTATTCTCAGTGAAAAGAAACTGGGGAAAGTGCTTTTGCATGTGGGGTAGCTGATGCCTACTTCTCTTGAGTTTGGCTCACCCCTTTCCTATATCTCAAAGAGATAGACAGATAGAGAGATATTGATGTAACCAGAGTGACTAGTTTTTTATCATTACTTAAAAAAAGGGAAGCCTTATCCTCCATTTGAGAATCAATACTGTGTATTGGATCCAAGGCAGAAAAGTAGTAAAGGTCAGGCAGTGGGGACTAAGTGACTTGCCTAGGATCACACAGCTAGGAATAGGAAGTGTCTGAAGTCACATTTGAATTCAGGAGCTCTAGTCTCTATGACTGGCTTTTACTCCATTGAGCCACCCAGCTGCTTCCTTTATAGTTACTTTTAAAGAGCTCTCTAGCCAAGTGATAAGGTTGCTGTTTTAAGTTCTTAGTTCATGATTTTCAGTGATTTTAACTGCCAACTCCTGCAGTCTTACCAGAATCCACAGTTAGTTGTCTAAATTCCAGTATTCTAATTTTGAGCTAAAAGTAATTAAACATATTTATGACCTGGGTTTATGTATTAGGACAATTATGGGCAAAGTACATCCTGAGGGCCATACGTGGCCCCCTGAAATGTTCTATCCCTTGGTGATTATTCCTAATCTGACGAATACAATGAGTAGGATACAATACAATGAAACTGGGAAAGAGTTGCCTTAGAACCAGACTGACAGATTAACATTTCCTTTCCTTTGGACCCCTCTTTAAAAAAGTTTGCCCATCACTGGATTAGGAGATAGAAAAGACCTGGGAGATCATTTAAGTTAAAAGAAACCTCACACTTTACTCATTTTGCAAATAAGAGAACCAAGGACCAGAGACAGAAAGCAACACTTCAACGTAATTTAGACAAGTAATGAGCCTTTTTTTTGTAAGTTGGATGCCAATCAATTGGGTTATATCTAAAAAATTATCATATATGAACACAAAAAAATATTGCTCTACTCTAAGAAATGCTGCTGCTGATGAAGGATTCAACTGAATTTGGAAAAGCTGACATGAACTGAAACAGAATGACTGTACATAATTACTACAATAATATAAAAGTATACCACATGAGAGGGTCAGACAATTGCAGGGACCAGCCTCCACATCAGTGGTCTAGTTAAGATGCATATATCCTGCCTCTTGTTTTAGGTGCAGAATGAAGCCTATATGTTGCCAAACATGGTAGTGTTGGTTTGTTTTACTTGTTTGTTATGAAAAAGAGTTTTATTATGGATCTGTTATTAGAAAATGACATTGATATATACAGAAGCTCTCAAAAACATTTTTTTTTAATTTTCCTTTTTTTAATAGCCTTATCTTCCATCTTGGAATTAATACTCTCTATTGGTTCCAGGGTAGAAGATTGGTAAGGACTAGGCAGTGGAGGTCAAGTGACTTGCCCAGGGTCACCCAGCTGGGAAGTGTCTGAGGCCAGATTTGAACCTAGGATCTCCCATTTCTAGGCCTGGCTCTCAATCCACTGAGCCACCCAGCTACCCCCTAAAACATGTTTTAAAAAGAAAAGAACATATACTTTATAAAAATTAACACACTTAACCAAACCCTGCTCTCATAAATAGGTGAATTTCTAATAGATATTACTGGATATGCGACTTTCGGCTATTTGTTCCATTTGACCCCAAAGAACCTGATATGAATAAGTACATTCTTTAGTGATAGTAACTTTTTAGAACTTTGTTAGAATCTAGGTTTCAAGGGGATTTATAGCATAGAAATAGCCTACGCTTTCATATTTTAGAAATTTGTGACAAGCAATTCATAATCCATTCTACAATGGCTTTTAACTCTATTGAAATGCATTCTGAACATTTCATAGAATACACACCCTATTATTAGGTACTTTTTGTGCCAGTGAAACACTTTACATATCACCTCATCTTCTGCATAATCTACTTCATGCAGTGGGTGGCATGGATTAGCATTGCTCATTTTATATGTAGAAAATTTTATGTCCAAAGATTAAGTGACAATCTTCTGAGGAAGAATAAATTAGAGATTCAAACATCCTCTTCCAACTAATATAAAAAAATATTTTAAGTTCAACTCCAAAACCAAGATCTGGGCATTCAATTATGAATTCTTCATTACTCATATGTGTCTATTTCCCCCTACATTTTACTGAATGTCATTAAGCAAGTTCTTCAAGTAGAAAAGTATTGTCCCCAATTATACTGTTAGTTTTTCTTTTTAAACCCTTTATGTGAGAAAAAGCTTTGGAATGGGCATTTTGAAGTAAAATAAATTATGGAGATAGATTTCCCAAGTCAATTATATGTACATTTATATATATGTAAATATATAGTATATATGTGTAATATATATTTATTATTATTTGCATATATATTATACATGGCAAAATAATTCTAGCCAAATAATTAAATTTCAATCTCATAAACAAGTCAACGTACTTTATGCTGGGAATACAACGTCATAAACAAAAATGGTAGCACTGAAAATAATGGTAGAAATTATCTCTAAATGTTTTTAATGTTCTACATCATGCACCACTTTGGCACTCTGGTGAAGCCTATGATTCCTATCTCAAAATAATATTTTTGAAGGCATAAAATAAAACAAAGGATAACAAATAAATTATACTGAAATAGAGTAAGTGAAATATTTTTAAAGGTGATGTCTGTCTTAGGACTGAAAGTTAAGAATCTCTGAACCAGTTCAAGGATTTTTTTCAATTGATAAGGAAACTGATGATTTTCTAATCTAGGAGTCAAGCTAAAACAAGCTAATAACCATAATACAAATTCAAATGTATTCCTTTCTTTTCCCCCCTTTCTCCTTTTATTTTAATCCAGTGATGAATTTACACATATGTTTTCCAAGATTACATGATTCATGTTATATCCCTACCCTCTTTCTCTCCTTTCTGTCTGGAGCTGACAAGAAATTCCACTGAGTTATATGTGTATTATGACTCAAAACCTATTTCCATATTATTTATTTTTGTAAGAGAGTAATCTTATAGGACCAAAATCCCAAATAAACAAGTGTTAAATCATACATTTTCTTCTGCATTTCTAATCCAACAGTTCTTTCTCTAGGTATGGATAGTATTCCTTTTCATAAGTCCCTCAAAATTGTCCTCAATAATTGCATTGCTGTTAGTAGCAAAGTCTATTACATTTGATCATTCCACAATGTTTTAGTTACTATTTATAATGTTATCCTAGTTATGCTTATTTCAGACCACATCAGTTCACATAGGCCTTTCTAGTTCTTAAAGAAATCATCATTCCTTATAGTACAATATTATTCCATCACCATCATGTACCACAATTTGTTCAGCCATTCCCCAATTGATGGACATCACCTCAGTTTCCAATTTTTTGTTACCACAAAAAGTGTAGCTATAAATATTTTTGTAAAAACAGGTCTATCCCTATTTTTAAAAAATCTTGTTGGGATACAGACCTAGTAGTGATATTACTAGATTAAAAGGTATGCATTCTTTTAAAGCCCTTTGGGCCTAATTCCAAATTGCCTTCAAGAATGGTTGGATCAATTCACAACTCCACCAGCGATGCATTAGTGTCCCCCTCCAACATTTATTATTTTCCATTACTGTCATAATACCCAATTTGTTAGGTGTAAGGCGGTATCTTAGAGTTGTTTTGATTTGCATTTTTCTACTCAGGTGAGATTTAGAACATTTTTTCACATGATTATTTATAGCTTTGATCTCTTCCTCAGAAAACTGCCTTTTCATATCCCTTGCCCATTTGTCAACTGGGGAATGATTTGGTTTCTTATAAATTTGACTTAGTTCTTTATATATTTGAGAAATTAGATCTTCATTAGAGAAATTGTTATACAGTTTTTCCCAGTTTGTTGCTTCCCTTATAATCTTGGTTGCATTTGTTTTGTTTGTACAAACATTTATAAATTGAATATAATCAAAATTATTCAGTTTACATCTTGTGATATTCTCTATGGTTTGGTCTTAAATTCTTCCCTTCTCCATGAATCTGACAGGTAAAGTATTTTATTTTCACCACATTTGCTTATAATATCACTCTTCATGTTTAAGTCACATACCCATTTTGAACATATCTTGGTATAGAGTGTGAAATGTTGATCTAAACCTAATTTTTGCTATGCTGTTTTGCAATTTATATTCTGTTCTGTAATCTATTAATTGTAAATGTCAAGAAAATTAAATAATGGGAGTAAAACTACTCATTAGTATGGCTAGCACTATCATTTTAGACATTTGCTATACTTCCTTGAAACATTAGTGAAGTTTTCAGAGCAAATAATATGTCATATTGATAGGATTATGGATTTAGAACTAGATGGAACTTCTAAGATCCCCTATTTCATTTCCTTCATTTGGACTATGAAGTAAATGAATCCTACAGGGACAATTTTACTTGTTCAAGGTCATCAAATAGTGTATAGTATAATGTAAAAAATCACTTGTTTGGAATCAGAGGAACTGCATTGGCATTTCACTCCTGCCTCATGCTACATGAACTGAGGGAAGGCACTTCATACCTATAGATATCTTGAAATTAGCAAATTTGGATTGATCAATCTCCAAACTTCTAATCAATTCTAAATCCTATGTCAGCAGCTGGGATCTCTGTAAAGGTGATTTCTTTTCAAATGTTTAGAATTTTTTGCAATTTTTAAAAAGAAAAACAGTAACATGGCACAAGAAGGTTATTATTAAATCAGTACATACTAATTGATCTGGAATTTATATTTCATACTTAAAACTTGGAAAAATCCATCTATCTTCTCAAAGTGGAAAAAATTAGTTTTCACTATGAAGTTCTTCTGATAAAGGTAAATAATTTTAGAAAGATTTTATTTGAGAAAGAATATAATAAGCATAAACAAAGGCTGCCAATGAGAAAGGAAGATAGATGTGACCAAATAATCAGTTGCCTAGAGCAAACAAATCAGAGGACCAACTTTTTAAATCCTCCCTTTAAGTTTGTTTTCCTCTTTTTGAAGCTATAGGATTTTTAATATATTTCCTAACACGAATTGATTAAAACCAGAATAAGCATCACTTGATAGCTAAAGCTCCTCCTTAAAAATTAACAATGAACAGTATAAAAGAAAAGAATAACTTAAAAGTCATTTATGAAGACAATCTCCTATCACACACACACCCCCAAATGAACAATTATTTCTCTTCTTAGTGAGGATCTATATAATCATATAATCACACCAAACTTTTCATGTTCTCATTATTCATACTAACTAAAGATAGGGAAGTATTTAGCATTATAGAATGCATTCAGGTTATTTTTTTTTACTTTTATCTCTTAATATATATGCTTATATGTATATAAATATTGAAAGAGACCGAGAGAGCCCACAAAATACCTTCGACTTATTTGTTAAATACCTTTTATGCCTAGCACCCTACCAAGGTATTTGTGGATTTTCTCAGTCTCTTCCAACATTTATATACACATAAACATATACATCANAATTCCAGTATTCTAATTTTGAGCTAAAAGTAATTAAACATATTTATGACCTGGGTTTATGTATTAGGACAATTATGGGCAAAGTACATCCTGAGGGCCATACGTGGCCCCCTGAAATGTTCTATCCCTTGGTGATTATTCCTAATCTGACGAATACAATGAGTAGGATACAATACAATGAAACTGGGAAAGAGTTGCCTTAGAACCAGACTGACAGATTAACATTTCCTTTCCTTTGGACCCCTCTTTAAAAAAGTTTGCCCATCACTGGATTAGGAGATAGAAAAGACCTGGGAGATCATTTAAGTTAAAAGAAACCTCACACTTTACTCATTTTGCAAATAAGAGAACCAAGGACCAGAGACAGAAAGCAACACTTCAACGTAATTTAGACAAGTAATGAGCCTTTTTTTGTAAGTTGGATGCCAATCAATTGGGTTATATCTAAAAAATTATCATATATGAACACAAAAAAATATTGCTCTACTCTAAGAAATGCTGCTGCTGATGAAGGATTCAACTGAATTTGGAAAAGCTGACATGAACTGAAACAGAATGACTGTACATAATTACTACAATAATATAAAAGTATACCACATGAGAGGGTCAGACAATTGCAGGGACCAGCCTCCACATCAGTGGTCTAGTTAAGATGCATATATCCTGCCTCTTGTTTTAGGTGCAGAATGAAGCCTATATGTTGCCAAACATGGTAGTGTTGGTTTGTTTTACTTGTTTGTTATGAAAAAGAGTTTTATTATGGATCTGTTATTAGAAAATGACATTGATATATACAGAAGCTCTCAAAAACATTTTTTTTTAATTTTCCTTTTTTTAATAGCCTTATCTTCCATCTTGGAATTAATACTCTCTATTGGTTCCAGGGTAGAAGATTGGTAAGGACTAGGCAGTGGAGGTCAAGTGACTTGCCCAGGGTCACCCAGCTGGGAAGTGTCTGAGGCCAGATTTGAACCTAGGATCTCCCATTTCTAGGCCTGGCTCTCAATCCACTGAGCCACCCAGCTACCCCCTAAAACATGTTTTAAAAAGAAAAGAACATATACTTTATAAAAATTAACACACTTAACCAAACCCTGCTCTCATAAATAGGTGAATTTCTAATAGATATTACTGGATATGCGACTTTCGGCTATTTGTTCCATTTGACCCCAAAGAACCTGATATGAATAAGTACATTCTTTAGTGATAGTAACTTTTTAGAACTTTGTTAGAATCTAGGTTTCAAGGGGATTTATAGCATAGAAATAGCCTACGCTTTCATATTTTAGAAATTTGTGACAAGCAATTCATAATCCATTCTACAATGGCTTTTAACTCTATTGAAATGCATTCTGAACATTTCATAGAATACACACCCTATTATTAGGTACTTTTTGTGCCAGTGAAACACTTTACATATCACCTCATCTTCTGCATAATCTACTTCATGCAGTGGGTGGCATGGATTAGCATTGCTCATTTTATATGTAGAAAATTTTATGTCCAAAGATTAAGTGACAATCTTCTGAGGAAGAATAAATTAGAGATTCAAACATCCTCTTCCAACTAATATAAAAAAATATTTTAAGTTCAACTCCAAAACCAAGATCTGGGCATTCAATTATGAATTCTTCATTACTCATATGTGTCTATTTCCCCCTACATTTTACTGAATGTCATTAAGCAAGTTCTTCAAGTAGAAAAGTATTGTCCCCAATTATACTGTTAGTTTTTCTTTTTAAACCCTTTATGTGAGAAAAAGCTTTGGAATGGGCATTTTGAAGTAAAATAAATTATGGAGATAGATTTCCCAAGTCAATTATATGTACATTTATATATATGTAAATATATAGTATATATGTGTAATATATATTTATTATTATTTGCATATATATTATACATGGCAAAATAATTCTAGCCAAATAATTAAATTTCAATCTCATAAACAAGTCAACGTACTTTATGCTGGGAATACAACGTCATAAACAAAAATGGTAGCACTGAAAATAATGGTAGAAATTATCTCTAAATGTTTTTAATGTTCTACATCATGCACCACTTTGGCACTCTGGTGAAGCCTATGATTCCTATCTCAAAATAATATTTTTGAAGGCATAAAATAAAACAAAGGATAACAAATAAATTATACTGAAATAGAGTAAGTGAAATATTTTTAAAGGTGATGTCTGTCTTAGGACTGAAAGTTAAGAATCTCTGAACCAGTTCAAGGATTTTTTTCAATTGATAAGGAAACTAATGATTTTCTAATCTAGGAGTCAAGCTAAAACAAGCTAATAACCATAATACAAATTCAAATGTATTCCTTTCTTTTCCCCCCTTTCTCCTTTTATTTTAATCCAGTGATGAATTTACACATATGTTTTCCAAGATTACATGATTCATGTTATATCCCTACCCTCTTTCTCTCCTTTCTGTCTGGAGCTGACAAGAAATTCCACTGAGTTATATGTGTATTATGACTCAAAACCTATTTCCATATTATTTATTTTTGTAAGAGAGTAATCTTATAGGACCAAAATCCCAAATAAACAAGTGTTAAATCATACATTTTCTTCTGCATTTCTAATCCAACAGTTCTTTCTCTAGGTATGGATAGTATTCCTTTTCATAAGTCCCTCAAAATTGTCCTCAATAATTGCATTGCTGTTAGTAGCAAAGTCTATTACATTTGATCATTCCACAATGTTTTAGTTACTATTTATAATGTTATCCTAGTTATGCTTATTTCAGACCACATCAGTTCATATAGGCCTTTCTAGTTCTTAAAGAAATCATCATTCCTTATAGTACAATATTATTCCATCACCATCATGTACCACAATTTGTTCAGCCATTCCCCAATTGATGGACATCACCTCAGTTTCCAATTTTTTGTTACCACAAAAAGTGTAGCTATAAATATTTTTGTAAAAACAGGTCTATCCCTATTTTTAAAAAATCTTGTTGGGATACAGACCTAGTAGTGATATTACTAGATTAAAAGGTATGCATTCTTTTAAAGCCCTTTGGGCCTAATTCCAAATTGCCTTCAAGAATGGTTGGATCAATTCACAACTCCACCAGCGATGCATTAGTGTCCCCCTCCAACATTTATTATTTTCCATTACTGTCATAATACCCAATTTGTTAGGTGTAAGGCGGTATCTTAGAGTTGTTTTGATTTGCATTTTTCTACTCAGGTGAGATTTAGAACATTTTTTCACATGATTATTTATAGCTTTGATCTCTTCCTCAGAAAACTGCCTTTTCATATCCCTTGCCCATTTGTCAACTGGGGAATGATTTGGTTTCTTATAAATTTGACTTAGTTCTTTATATATTTGAGAAATTAGACCTTCATTAGAGAAATTGTTATACAGTTTTTCCCAGTTTGTTGCTTCCCTTATAATCTTGGTTGCATTTGTTTTGTTTGTACAAACATTTATAAATTGAATATAATCAAAATTATTCAGTTTACATCTTGTGATATTCTCTATGGTTTGGTCTTAAATTCTTCCCTTCTCCATGAATCTGACAGGTAAAGTATTTTATTTTCACCACATTTGCTTATAATATCACTCTTCATGTTTAAGTCACATACCCATTTTGAACATATCTTGGTATAGAGTGTGAAATGTTGATCTAAACTTAATTTTTGCTATGCTGTTTTGCAATTTATATTCTGTTCTGTAATCTATTAATTGTAAATGTCAAGAAAATTAAATAATGGGAGTAAAACTACTCATTAGTATGGCTAGCACTATCATTTTAGACATTTGCTATACTTCCTTGAAACATTAGTGAAGTTTTCAGAGCAAATAATATGTCATATTGATAGGATTATAGATTTAGAACTAGATGGAACTTCTAAGATCCCCTATTTCATTTCCTTCATTTGGACTATGAAGTAAATGAATCCTACAGGGACAATTTTACTTGTTCAAGGTCATCAAATAGTGTATAGTATAATGTAAAAAATCACTTGTTTGGAATCAGAGGAACTGCATTGGCATTTCACTCCTGCCTCATGCTACATGAACTGAGGGAAGGCACTTCATACCTATAGATATCTTGAAATTAGCAAATTTGGATTGATCAATCTCCAAACTTCTAATCAATTCTAAATCCTATGTCAGCAGCTGGGATCTCTGTAAAGGCGATTTCTTTTCAAATGTTTAGAATTTTTTGCAATTTTTAAAAAGAAAAATAGTAACATGGCACAAGAAGGTTATTATTAAATCAGTACATATTAATTGATCTGGAATTTATATTTCATACTTAAAACTTGGAAAAATCCATCTATCTTCTCAAAGTGGAAAAAATTAGTTTTCACTATGAAGTTCTTCTGATAAAGGTAAATAATTTTAGAAAGATTTTATTTGAGAAAGAATATAATAAGCATAAACAAAGGCTGCCAATGAGAAAGGAAGATAGATGTGACTAAATAATCAGTTGCCTAGAGCAAACAAATCAGAGGACCAACTTTTTAAATCCTCCCTTTAAGTTTGTTTTCCTCTTTTTGAAGCTATAGGATTTTTAATATATTTCCTAACACGAATTGATTAAAACCAGAATAAGCATCACTTGATAGCTAAAGCTCCTCCTTAAAAATTAACTATGAACAATATAAAAGAAAAGAATAACTTAAGTCATTTATGAAGACAATCTCCTATCACACACACACACCCCCAAATGAACAATTATTTCTCTTCTTAGTGAGGATCTATATAATCATATAATCACAACAAACTTTTCATGTTCTCATTATTCATACTAACTAAAGATAGGGAAGTATTTAGCATTATAGAATGCATTCAGGTTATTTTTTTTTACTTTTATCTCTTAATATATATGCTTATATGTATATAAATATTGAAAGAGACCGAGAGAGCCCACAAAATACCTTCGACTTATTTGTTAAATACCTTTTATGCCTAGCACCCTACCAAGGTATTTGTGGATTTTCTCAGTCTCTTCCAACATTTATATACACATAAACATATACATCAAGAGGAAATGTATATACCCATATACATATATACACACATATAAGCACACATAATATACACACACACACACACACACACACACACATATATATATATATAAAACATCACCTGAAGATTAGAGTTCAGATACTAAAAGGGATAATATCACTATGGACAGTTCAAAAATAATAAAATGAAACATAAACCCACCTAGAGCATAATTAATATTAATAAATATTAATGTGCTGAGGTCCATAAAAATAGGAGCATGAGTATGTTCAAATGCATTATATATGTATTTGTGTATAGAGATACATGCATATTCATCTTGGTTCTGGTCTTCTGGGAGTTTTTATTCTATGATAGAAATTCTTATTAGACCTTCAACCCTTTTGAAAAGAAGGCCATCTGTATCCACAGAATTAAAGAAAGGCATATTAAATGTTTCAAAACACTGTCCTTTCATTGGTGTAGCACTTCTGCAATCAATTCAGATTATAATCAATCTATGACCTAGTGGATGATTTCTTAATTTCTGTTACCAAACCAATTCAGCATTCTAGTGAAAATCTTCTAATTGATTTAGGCTGGCCCCTAGACAACAACCTATTGCAAGATCCACACTCAAAACCTCTTTGTACTCTGCAAGAGAATCCAGGGTCATCTCCATTTCTTGATATCATTGACCATCTACATCATCAATAGTTTTTTAAGTGTTTTTGGTTTAGTCATAGAATAATTTTATTTTTTCAAGGCGCTTCTTAGTATACAGTAACTTTGTTATTAAAATTAGTTTAGATTATTCCTTGGATATATTGATGGAAATGTTATTCATTGAAATAGGTATTCCATTTAAGAATGTAGATTGCAATCTTCTCATGTCTGTCAATCATGTCCAAACTACTCTCTCCTAGTTTTTCTATATATCTGACTGATCCTTTTTAGTCTCCTTCATTTAAGACCTTCATTTAGATAAGTGATTCCCAAAGTGGAAGCTACCGCCCCGTGGTGGGTGCTGCAGCGATCCAGGGAAGCAGTGATGGCCACAGGTGCATGTATCTTTCCTACTAATCACTATTAAAATTAAAAAAAATAATTTCCGGGGGCTAAGTAATATTTTTTCTGGAAAGAGGGCAGTAGGCCAAAAAAGTTTGGGAACCACTGATTTAGATCATACCTTTCAAATGTGGATATTATCTAGTGTTCTGCCAAAGGCACTCTTCTCTCTCTACAATACTGAAATTAGTCATCTCAACAGGTCCTGTGGATTCAAATAATGACTCTGGTCTGATATATATATCCAGTCCTAACCTCTCTCCCAATCTCTAGTCTTACATCTCCTCTGCCTAAAGATCTGAATGTCCTATAGGTATCTTTAATTCAATTCAACATGTCCAAAATTAAAAGCCTTTGCCCTCCCCTCCTCTCCTCTTAATTTTATTATTTCTGTTGAGTGCCCCTTGTCCTCCCAGTTATCCAGGATTGCATGTCAGACCATGTCAACTCCAGTGATTGCCTATTGCCACCAAGATCAAATATTAAATCCTCTCTTTTGTGTTGAGTGTCCTTTACTCTCCTCCCCCACTATGACTTTCTAGAAAGCATAGTAATTGGTAAAAGAGCTATATTTACTGAAAATTACTATGTCCAATCTCCTTAGATTTGCAAAATTTACTATGATCTAGAGTTTTATCCTTGGACAATTTGTTTCAACAGTAGGGCTAGGGAGGAAGATAACTCACAGCTCACTCCCATACATACACATGAACTCAGTTCTCAATTATTAATTCATCATCTTAAAATGGCTATATTGTTCTAACTACTATTCTAGGATATGTGGGAGATAGGGTTTAGACAAGACTATTTCTACCCTTAAGAAACTTGTTCACATCTATTGTTCAATCTCTCTCAAATTACATGTGCCAAATGGAACCTGTGTGGTATGAGACAGAGGTGAGTTCAGACAATGAGTGTATTCTATATATTCTAGACCTCTTTCTGACATCAGAAGTCAGAAGGATTTCCTAAGAATTCATAAAATATATTTAAACAAGGAAAATTCTGATCTTCAATGTAAGTAATGTCCCAAGGATATCCATCATCTTGCTCCTTCTTGTAACATAAAAACCCCAATGAAATAAAATGAAAAACAAATGAGAGGAGGCAAAAGAAATATGTATCTCTACCCTAATAGGAAATACAGTCCAGAAATGGAAGCCAGAATTATAATTATCTTATAATCAACTAATACAACATTAAGAAAACACCCATTAACTGAAATTCTATGGAAAATGATTTGCAAATTGTGGAAGTTTTTTTTTTTGCTTATAAATTTTTCATATATTAGAGCAATAAAGGAATGATCTATAGTGGAGCCCAAAAATGGAAGTCAAAACAAAGATAATTTTCTAAAAACATCACCAGACATATTATTCCATTTCAGAGAAATAAATATATTAATGCTCGAGAAGAAGAAATTATCTGAAAACTGTGATTCATCAAAATTCAACAAATTATCTTTTGAATATAGTCCAAAACAATCATCAAATATTGTAAAGGAAAAATGTTATCTTTCACTCCCAATTGTTCACAGCATATACATGCCTGTGTATCCTGTATGAGATGCATAAATTCTCTCATGAATTTGCCAAAGAATATACCCAAAGCAATAAAGGCTTTCTGTGATTTCTCTTGCCATAAGGAGATAAATAGTGGAGCACTCTGGATGTCTACAGGCTATTCCTTCCTTTCCTTCATACATTTCTCTGACAATATATTTTACTCCATCTCCTCTTTGCAATTTCTTATTTGTAATATGTTGCACTCTGCCAATCCTCATCATGAAACTTTTCCATTGCTTTCTGGATGATACTTATTTTCAATTCTTTGGCAACTGTATCATTCTATGACTCACATCCATAAAATATCCTGGTGGAATTAGCATTTTAAAGAAATGCTTTTCTTTCAGGAAGAAAATTTATGGTCGTAAAAAATCATTGTAATTTCTCATAAGTCATCTGGCCTACTTTGTACCACCTGTATGACTCATTATCTCATAGCAGGACCTATCTAAGATACATACATGTGTATGTGTGTGTGTGTGTATGTGTGTGTGTGTGTGTGTGTGTGTGTGTGTGTGTGTGTGTAAATCTCAGAGAGGGACAATTTCTTTAAGTTGCCCACTTACCTTGCCTATTCAAATGCAATCATTTTAAAATACCCATGTTTCCTTTAAATGAATTAATTCTAACATCTCACTAACTATGTACAATGAAATTCAATGTTAAAAGATTTCCTTTGAAGGAATAAGAATTTGTCTCAGCTATAACTAAGAACTTATAGTTGAATGGACAGGAAAGAACTTGTAAGTGTAAATAAATATTAGCTTCTTTATTCCTCTCGTGGCTCTATCCCTAACTCTTCTTTCTTTACTGAGACTCCTGCACGTTCTTTCTCCTGGTTACACTACTCCCTACCTTTTTGCTTCCTTTTATGTGTCCTCTCCCCTTTTAGAATGAAAACCCTTTGAGAGAAGGGAATGTCTTGTTTTTATTTTTGCTTGTATTTTCATCCCAGTACTTAACACATTGCTCAGAACATAGTTAGGGTTTCATAAATGCTTACTGACTTGATAACTATAGGAATGAGGCAGCCTGTTGAAACAAAAATAATCATAAATTTGGCTAGATTTGAATTCCTATTTTGATTGTGAGCTAGTTTTGTAACCTTTCTATATTTCATTTTCCCCACCTACATAATGACAGGGCTGGATTAAATTATCTCTAAGAGCTATTTTGATTCCCAATACTTAATTCTATGAATTTATAAGGCAATAGATGGTTCAGTGCATAGTGCCCTAGGCATAAGAGTCAGAAAGACCTGAGTTCAAATCCAGATTCAGACTGTGCGACCCTGAGCATGTCACTTTAATTCTGTTTGCTTCAATGTCCTAGACTAAGAAATGGCAAACCACTTAAATATATTTGCCAAGAAAACTCCATGGGCACTATGGTCCATAGGATCACAAAGAGTCAAAAATGATTGAACAACAAATATATGAATTCACATTGTCACTAAGTAAAAGATGAGTGTAGCTTATGGAGGAAGGGAGAGGAATCTGAAGGTTGTTAAGCTAAATATTTGTCCAGCACTTCTCTAACATTGCATTGCCTGGACTTTGCTTGTGGAAGTCTATTTTCTTTCCATTTAATGTGTATTATCTCCTGCAGGCAATGCATAAAAATTATTGACACTTTTTAGAAAGAAAGTATTGTGAAGTTCAGTTCTTAGAAATGTCTAATAAAATACTCAGTGAGATATGTCTGATTACATAATTAACCTCACCATGCTTCTACATATATTCTACACACTAACTTTCAGGAATATTTTCTTTGATAAGAATTTCACTGAGTGTTACTCAGTGAACTCCACAAAAATCTCTGAAAGTCAAGTTCATAGAGTAATGTTTTCTTCACTGGTCACCCCAGTAGAGGCAAAGAATTCCCAAAGTTGAATGCAACCATAAGCAACCATAAGCATAATAAAGTAGTCATTTAAACTAGAAATGATTGGCACGTGGTCAAGCAGAAATCATTTTATGGGATTTATTTTATTTTGACATTGACCTATCAGGAAACATATGATGTTATTATTTCATAAGCATATAGCACTTTAAAGTTTGAAAGGATATATATATATTCTTTATCTGATCATCACAACTACCATGTGAGGTAAATGCTATTATCTCTATTTTAGGAATGAGGCAACAGAAGATCAAGGGGATTAAATGACTTGATGAAAATCATACAGTTCAAAAACCAGATTCCAATATATAACTTTATTTACTAGTAAATCAGCATAGTACCTACTATGCACACTGGAACAAATATGCATTCCTAATAATAGCAGCTCATGTTTATAGAGTTCTTTAAGATTTTTATGATGTAACACTTACTCTACTTCCAGAGAGATGTAATAGATTTGGGGTGCATATATATTTTGTAAGAAGCTGGTGAGGGATTTGTTTTTCTTAAATATGTATTTTTTTTTTAATTTTAAACCCTTAACTTCTGTGTATTGACTTATAGGTGGAAGAGTGGTAAGGGTAGGCAATGGGAGTCAAGTGGCATGCCCAGGGTCACAAAGCTGGGAAGTGTCTGAGGCCGGATTTGAACCTAGGACCTCCCGTCTCTAGGCCTGGCTCTCAATCCACTGAGCTACCCAGCTGCCCCAAATATGTATATTTTTATGAGAAATTGGTTTTTCTTTTCTCCCTTTTTTTAACTGGATGGGGAAAAAGGGAATGTAAAAAGGTCTCTGTTAATGAGTTTTTTTAAATAGGCAGGTGAGGGGTACTAAAGATGTGGAATATCACTACATTTTTAGATGAAGTCATGTTATTGTTCATTATGCTTAATTGTTTTCTTTGTTATAGGAAACCTCTCACAGAATGAGAATCATATATGTGTTTATAATGTTAAAAACAAAACACACCAATAAAGTAATTTAAAGTGATTAATAAGCACCCTGAATCTCCAAAATGGTACCAGGGAAAGATGTTGTCATTATTTCATGTAAGACTCATGTATTATGGCATAGTACTATTCACCCTTTGAAGGGCATGGCATGAAGAAGGCAGTGACAAAGTGAAAACAAAACAGAGAAGAAAGCAACTCAATATGAAAGCTGTGGGTAAGTATATAACAACTGTATTGAATCATTGTCACATTAAATATCTATCCATGATATCCCTTGATCCATAAAATTAAGAGCAGGGTTGTTTTCTTTAAGGGCTATTTACATACTCTTTATTTGAAGACCACAGGAATTAACACAACTGTTGTACTTTAATTTGAAGGTTTGTTATGCCATTGCATGTTTATACTCAATGTAAGTAAGAAAACAAGTATATCTTCTAACCTGGATAACTGGAATAAAAGTCCACTTAACTATGTATTTGACTATAATTAAGATTTTGGAATGAAAACAATGTATTCAAATTCAGTCCATTCATTTAAAATCCACCTCATCTGTGATCTTTAGATAAGTTAATAGGATAGTTTTCATGGTCAAGGGGAAGAAGACTAGAAATATTCATGCCAACCACTTTAACATTTTAAATACAGAGTCTCTATTGTGCCCATTATTACTTTATTGCTTAAGTAAATTCTAACAAAAATGCATTTATCCATAAAACAAATTTCCTATGGATTCCCTTAATTACACATTTATGTACATTATACTACAAGATATATTCCGAACATCAACAAACTAACTTCTTATAAAGAAAACACTGCATGATGGCATAGTGGAATTGTGGAAAGGCTGGAAGGTCATACTTATAACTGATTGTGCCTTCCTACTTAATCATTTATTGTACCATTTCCCTTAGTAACAGGATCTGAAAGTCTCTTAAATGTACATTTTTGGGGGAGGTAGTATGTCAGGTGATAGGCAGCAGCATTTAGAGTGAGGAAAAATGAGATTCAATGTTTACCTCTGATGTGTACTAGCCATATGATCCAGGAGAAGGCACTGAAGTACTCCATGCTCAGCAATAAGCTGCTCTTTTTTTCAGAGCCATGGGAGATAACTGTCTTGGGGAAAAACTATGACAATAAGACAAAACTCAAAAAACTGAACTCTGTTTAGATTAAAGATCACTATCATCTAGCTTCCAACCCTCTGAAAAGTCTTTTTCTTGTCTGTAAATTGCTAGAAAGAAAAAAAAATCAAAGTTATATAATGTCAGTATAATAAGAATCTCTCCAGAGTTAGGATAAAACATATATATATATGTATATATACACACATATACATATATGTGTGTATATATACATATGTGTTTATGTAAAGCATATAAACCTTTACAGAAAATATATAAAACATTTTAAAATGTTTTATATATGTGATAGCTATATAACCATATATAAAAATATAAAACATTTAAATTTTATATATATACAACATACACATTTTCTATATATTCTCTCTCCATATATATGTTATACATATAAAACAAAAAAGGTTTTATTTTATTTATAGATACTTAATATGCTGGCTATAAATAATTTTAATTTGCTTTATCGAAACTTGCTGATAAGGAACTGAATACAGACACTTGCATGCATGTATATTCTTCACTGTGAGTCCATGGCTTCTTATAAATAAGAAATTGAGGAAGTCTGTAAGGTAGGTATAGCTTTTGAATAAGAGTAGGCAGCCTACACAGAGACTTTGTAGACAGTAGGCTTAAATTTGCAATGGACAATTATCATTAAAACATATGGCCAGTCATAAGGCCCTTAGAAAGAATATGGCCAGGATAAAAGGGGTAGAGAATCAAAGCTTAATATAAAAGATAGAACCATTCATAGTAACTGGTTGGTGAAATTCCCTCAGAAAAATCAAATAAAACAGAGGAAAATGTCAAGTATATTAGAATGTACAAAGGTTAGAACCATAGAAATCTGCATGAAAAAGACAACCTCAAAGTCAGAGTAGGATTTCTTGAGGACTTTGGGAAGAATATTTAAGTGCCATATTTAGAAATATTTGTGTGGAGTTAAATAGCCAAGCCATAAGATTTCTGGATAGAAGAAAATTAGGGGCATTGACTCCATGCCATCTCAATTCCTAATTGTTCTGCTTTAATGTGCAAAATTAATGCATAAACATATACACATTTTTTGTGCAAGTGCATACCTCTTGGATCAATATTGTTGTTGTTTAGTTGTTTCAGTCATGTTTAACTTTTTATGATATCATTTGGGGTTTTCTTGGGAAAGATATTAGAGTAATTTGCCATTTCCTTCTCGATTTCATTTTCCAGATGAGGAAACTAAGGCAAAAAGGGTTAAGTGAATTGCTCAGTCACACAGCAAGTAAATGACTGAGACCAGGTTTGAGCTCAGGAAGAGAATTCTTTCTATCTCCAAGCCCAGTCCTCTATCCATCATACTACCTAGTTGCCCCTTGTTCAGTGGCAAAATCCAATGGATATATGTTTGTTGAAACAAGTTGAATTGGCTAAAAGATATGTTTTGCTAAGAATAAAATGGCAAAAATGCTGACATTAATAGGCCACCACTGTGGTTTTCCATCTAGAAGAAACATGAGATGTGACTATAAATGTAACCAGTCTGATTTTATTTTTGGTGGGGTGGGCCTCATTACTTCACAGGCACACCTTATACAATATGTTCAAGTTGAAAGTGTGGTTTGAAACTCTGAGACTTTCCTTCAGAAGAAAAAGGTGGAATTTAGTAGAAAGACTTCCAACTGAAAGTAATAAAAAATAATAATCACTCTTGAAACATAATGTTGATATTTCCTTAGATGTTGCTTTAAAAATAGGTATTCCTATTTATACTACAGTAGTGACCTGTTGCTGCATCAATATGGCTGTATAAGAAGAGTTTTTATAGCTCTAGAGAACCTATTTATCATTATTGGTGTCCTAACTCAGTAATTAGACTGCCAGTTGTAACATCTTCCACTGGCTTCTAAACATAATGCATCAACAGATTTAGATAGCACATCAGCCACTTATCTATACAAAAGGCACATTTCCCACAGAAAAAGTCACTTTTCCTAAGTATCTGAAAAGGTATAATTAGCAGCCATTAGTATTACCAAAAATAAAAAAAAAAACACCTCTTACAAATGATGTTCATTTAGACTTTCCAGAACCCCTTCACTTAGGGTAAAAATATCTGGCAGGAACCAAAAGGAAAACACATCCACCATGAAGTTTCCTTTCTGTGCAATGCACTTCTCATTCTGGTCATGGAAAAATGCTGTGCTGTACAAAAGTAATTTGTTCTGGTTAGCAAGCTTGAACCCAAAAACCAGTCTACTGGAGAAGCATGCGACCCTTGCAGCACAGTGATCCATTGTGCGTCACTCAATGTTTCACTGGCCGTCAAGCCTATGTGAGAAAGAAAAATATTGGCTCTTTTGCTTTCCCAGTGTTGACAATGAGAAGTTGGGGCAACAAGTCTCAGAACCATGGCCAATGTGTTGATTTGCAGAGGGCAAAAGGAATACAAACAAAGAAAGCCTAGTTTCCCTCATATCCATTCCAACACATACATAGAATCTTATTAATCATAAGAGCAGTTTACACAGCAACATACTTTACACTTACAAAGTGTTTTGCATACATTTCTTCTTATAATCCTGACCACAACTTATCAAAGCATCAAATATATTTTTGTCTTCATTTTAAAACCAAGGAAAATAGAAGTAAAAAGAAATGAACTGATTTGGCTGACTTCTTCACTTGCAAGCAGAAGAAGCTAAGGACTCAAATTATAGATTTCTAACTTAATCTAGTATTTTTCTATTTCAATGGCCAGAAGAAACCTTAAGGGGAATCTGATACAACCCACTCATTAAGACTTTGAATCAAAAGTGGTTCAAAGAGATTAGAAGATTTCTCTAAGGTTGCCCTTAGAGTTAATGGCAGTTAGGATAAGACCCAAAGGCTCTAGACTGTAGTGACTTGCATATTGGAGGTGTTTAATACATATTCATTGAACTGAGTATTGATTGAGTGATCTCTCCCTCATATACAATAAGTTTGGGTCAATCAAAATAATGTAAACAAGTTATTCTATTGTCTATAATATAATCACAGTTGACAATTTATAACTTTAAAGTTTTAAAGTTTGTTAGGTACTTTATATACATTATCTCATTTGAGTCTCATGATAGCAAGCACTACCCCCAAAAGATGATTAATATTAATAGTAGTAGTAGTAGTAGTAGTAGTAGTAGTAGTAGTGGTAGTAGTGGTAGTAGTGGTAGTAGTGGTAGTAGTAGTAGTAGTGGTAGTAGTGGTAGTAGTAAGCTTTTATATAGTGCTTTAAGGTTTTCAAAGTGCTTCACACATGTTTTCTCACTTGATCTTCAAAGAAAACTTGGTGGCTAGGTACCCAATCCACTCTGTCCCCTAGCTACCTCTGAGCAAATGTGTGAAGAATTTAACAGGTATTATTCTCATTTTCATTTTACATGTGAGAAAAGACACTCGGACTTGATCAGTTTAAATATCTGGTATGACAGTTTATAATGAAATACACATCTTCTTGAATCAAGTGCTCTATCTACTTTCCCACACTGCCTCTCCAGCATAGTTCTTTGGTATGAATTCCTATAACATTCTGGTGTTTGAAATTTAATAAATATCAATTGTTAACTGTGACCTTGAACATGGAATTTAACCTCTTTATGTCTTAGTCCCTCATCTGTAAAATGAAGGAAATGACTATATTACTTCTAAGTGTCCTTTGAGCTCCAAATTGACAATCTACAATCTAATAATAAAGATAAATATATATTTGTTAAGTCTAAAGCTTTAAATTTTATTCATATCAGATGACTCTCTGAAAGGGAGAGGTGGAAGATTGGGGGGTCATGCTGATGTAAAAATATATTAATAAAACTCTTGATATATAAAATGATATATTAAATTTTAAAAATTGAGGCTAAAAAATTTCCCTTTAATTCCAAAATCAAGACTTTTCTCTCCTTCTTTCCCAATATCTTATACTATCAAAATAACTGTGACTAATTTTACTCGACCTAAAAGTCAGAATCAAGGAAAGTGTTGAGCAAAGAAAAAGAGAGATCATGTATGAAAAGAAAAAAAAACACAATAATCACAAAGATGTGATATCAAACTCAAATAATAATTTGGCCTCTAATCTGTACATAAGGATCCCTATGGATCACATATTAACCATTGGGAGGGTTGTGGGCTGCATAAGATCAGCAGGCAATATGTCTGATATCTCCGTTTAGAGATTATCTAAAGTAAAGATAAGAAAACCAGAAAAGAGGAGAAAATGAATTCTTTGAGAGAAGCACTTTGGCTTTTAAGTTCTAATAGTTTAAAACTGCTCTTTTTTTGTGTTTTGGGATACACTGTATAAATTTTAGGTCTTGGAAGTTGGAGTGGGAAAAGATCAAACAAATTAAATCTAACAACTTTATCAAGCAAATGAAATTTTTCTATCTTCAAAATGGATCCTGTCTATAACTTGTAATTATTATAGAGACTTAGTAGGTGCTGTAACCAAAGATGAATTACTGGAAGTTGATGAGTAAATGAGTCTCAATTTTAGAACAAAAAGTTAATGCTTAGATCAGACAAACTTACTGAATATGAATACACACATATTTATATATCTATCTATCTATATTTAATTATGATGTTTATAATTCCCCTTCTTATAATCATCAATGATTCACCAGTGAATTGAGAAATAACAATTTAGGTGTATATAAACCAACATTGTCTCCGTTTATTACTACCTACGGCAAGTCAAAAAATTAACAATCCATAGAAAGAACTACCATGACTCACATAGAGAAAACTATTTGAATCTAAATTCATTTTCCTTTCAATTTCCCACTTACAACTCCTACTTTCATTGGTTCTATGGAATATATGATCTTTAATAACTTTTTTTGAAAATTGCTACTCTCCATCTATCTCCATCACCCTACCATTACTACATAAAGGATTAAGCAAAGGTTTAAAAACCTTCATGACATCTAGGTATTTGCTAACATTAAAATTTTTCTCATTCCTAGACACAGTCTTTCAGCTTATAATTACAAGTCAATCACTAGTTATATAGCATATTTTTTGGCTTTCAAGTTACTAAGGTTTCTGTCAAAACATACTGAGTATTAATAATTCTATTCAGTTCTTTCATGGACCTGTTCTTTGGCCAGAGGAATACAAATTCTCTGAGAAAAGGAATTATAAAATGATGAAGTTCTCTTGTCCTTAAAATGTTCATGTTTTTTCAGTTCTAAGTTCTTGAAACTAGGATATCCTTCATGATTACAGTTTACATAATATTCTATATATTTGTCAATGAACATACATTCATTGACCTTATACAGCATATACACATTAGTTAAAATAAAAAAGAGGTGTGGCTTGCAGTAATTCCATTAAGGCAAAGGGAAAGATTAGCAAAAGGTAACCCTGAAAAAGAATATAATTTATATAAGAACTCTGGTACAAAAGGATTTCTAAGCCAGAAAAACCTTATTATTGTCAGCTAAGAGAAAATAAACGATTTATCTAACTGACAAAAAGAATCTAAAAATGACATAAGTAATGTATAAGAAATTTATATATAGTATATATGTAATGTATAACATATAACAAATTGATATATAACATATAACAAAGTATAACATAATCTCCTTTTCCCCCTTGTAAAATTAAATAACAGCATGACAGTATCTTTAGTGGAATTGGGGAAAAAATTTATTCTGAGCTTAGAGGACAATGTGAGAGAAAAACAAACGGTAACAGCACCCATTATAGATTAACAGAAAATAAAAAAAGAAGCCATACAAATGTGGGTAGTCCCCTTGCTATGTCCAATATTTAAGCTAATCACCTCCACCCGTACCCCTACTTCAGCTGCCATAGGAATGAAGACAGGGCAACTGATTGAAGGGAGTATAATAACTTAAGGCAATAGCCGTAGGATTTGTACCAGCTCATTTGAAGGCTGCCTCAGAAAACAAATAAAAGTAAGTTGAAGTCAAACATATCCACGGGTGCTCATTAGGCTGGCTTTTCTTTTGTGGCTTCCTCATGGAGAAACAGAATATCTTGGGCATCTTTAGTTTCCAGGAGATTTTCTTTGTGCCCTGAGTCTGGTGATTATACTATGTCTAATGCTAGTCAGTCTTCTTGTTAACACTTTTCTGGAAGTATTCATCTTTACTACCCAATGGAAAAAGAAGCAGAGCCCATATTTGCTAGCTTAAAAAGCACAAGGAAATGCTGCAGCTAGACTCCATTTTACCCTTGTGCCCATGTATGTAGAGCTGCACTAAGTGAAAATGTTTAGGAGAATGAGCCATAACTAGTTGCTAGTAAATATTTAAATGTCAGATTCATGCCTATCAGGTAAGATCCCCGAGCTGAGAAAGACACATGTACAAAGCTTGGGTTCTCCAAGAGGAAATTTCTTTGCTGCAAGAAAAAAGGAAGCTAGTATTGATTAGGCATATTCCAAGCATTGTGCCAATAACAAAATTACCTCATTTGATCCTCATAATAATTTTGGAAGACAGGTGCTATCATTATGCCAATTTTACAGATGAGAAAATTAAAGTGAAGAGACTTTATAATGACTTGCCCAGGGTCACTTAGCCAGTAAATGTCAGAAGTCAAATTTGAACTCAGGTCTTCTTGACTCCAAGTTTGTCATTGTTTGTCATTTTATCCACTGCAATTCCTAACTGGAGGGGTGTCTTAGTCTCTTCCCTGGTCAACATGCTATGCAAAACTTAGGAAAGTGTGTGTCTACATTTCATTATAAAATTATTCTCTATCTCCCTAAAGATGTGTCTGAGAGTCTGGACAAATATCAGTTATATATAGGATTTAGTGGTAAAAAATGTGTCACATTGTCAAAGATAGTTATGTCATTGACTATGTTGTTGGCGCCCTTAGCTTTTCTCTCAGATGCACCCAGAGCAAAGGTCACAAAACATTTGGAATCAGAGACTATCATATTCTAACACTGCCACTGTCTATATTATAATACGTATGAAGAACAAAATGTTGAACTAGTGATTTGCTTCATTAATATAGTCAATTTTCATTCAATAAATTGGGTTTTGAAACATTCTTTGGTAGTAGGTTTTTTTCTCTACACTATCTAGAGTTATCTTTTAAAATTACTTCATTTTATATTCATTTTTCCTATGAAATGCAGTGATGTGCCTTTACTATTTCATTTGTAACACTGATGAATATATTAAATGTTTTTAAAATTATATTTGTGGCCTATTCAAATAGAAAGACCAGTTTCAAAGATAAAAAATCATAAACTTGTAGGAAATATTTCTTTGTTACTTTTTTATATTTTACATGTTCTTTTTGACTCATTAGAATTAGTTTTTCTCCCTTCGTACAGATAAGAGTATAACATTTTAAAAAAGACTCCATGTAGAACAAAATTTAATTTTAAAAAATTAAAAACTAAGATGGAGTGCAATGACTTCAGTACATTCCATGAAGTATTTCTCCACAACGGTAGCATTTGAAGCATTTTGAATAAAATTATCCAATCATACAGAATGGCAGGGGAGCCAGAGACAGTTATCTACTCTGTACATTAAGGAAAAATGGGAGATTTATTGAAAAAGTCTGAGTTGAGACAGTTTAGTTATACACAAAGCAATATTAGTTAGTGATATACTTTTTAAAAATAGTATAACAGTAGCATGAGATCAGAGAAAATTTTAGTCAATGCTGTCCATGGTTTTCTCTGTGCTAGCAAATGACATCTCTGAACAAAGATTTTGTCAGTGATTATAATCAATGTGCATAGCTTACCTAAATAATTCACAATTGCCTCCCCTCACACACACAGCAAATCCCTCTCAATTAAAAAAATTAAAGTAATTTACTGAAGTAAATTATGTATAAATCATGTATAAGAAGCTGTGCTTGATCTAAAGAGTTTAGAATAATGTCTGGCACATAGCAGGTGTTTAATAAATGCTGACTGACTGATCTCTTCTTGGTTTTATTTTGTTGTTGTCTTTTTGGTGGTTTTTTTTGGTTTTGACTTCTTAATATCACAAGGCCCAAGTAAAATATAAGCTCTTTGGATCCAGGGACAATTTAAAAATATCTTTCTATCATCAAAGCCTAGACCAGTACCTTGCTCATGGTTAATAAATGTCTATTGTATTGGATTGAGCTGTATATTCCTTTATAATTTTCCTGAAATACATCCCTTTTCAATTGCTTTCTTCAATCAATAAGATAATGCATACAACCCATCTTTAAATAACAAACAATTTTTCGATTGATTGAAAACCAAATCAATAATTTATATGGTTCTGAGGAATTCTGGGAAGATGGTGGCTTAGAGCAAATCTTAAAACCTCTGCACCCTTACACACCAAGATAGAAAACAATACACTTTGATAAGAAAGAGGACCAAGTCTAATAATGGGACCAAGCAAGGGGAGCCCTACTGCAGCATAAATGAAGAGGTATGCCAAGAAAAAGGCTTGAATTCTTGAACTGTGGGTCTGAGGGTATAGAAGGGGAATCCCAAGATGCCTCACTGTGCAGAGTCTCCAGTGTCCCCGGAAATCTTAGGGTGGGCGCACTAGCCCAGAGAGAGGGCCTTGCTGATGCTGGACTTGGGGAGTTGAACACAAGCACTGGAGAGGTGACTGGAGGAGAAAACCAGAGAAACACAGCAAAAATGCCCAAAAGATGGTGGCTTAGAGAGAGCCAAACATCAGACCACAGACAGTTTGGCTTCCTCACAGGGAGATAGAGAACAAAGGGCTTTAAGAGGAAAGAAAACCACATCAAACAAAAGGACAGAGCAGGGAGACCCCACTGCTGGACAGCTCAGCTCAGCAAAAAAACACTCCTTCTTGTTCCCCAACATTTTTGTTTGTTTGTTTGTTTTTCCCTCCTCTCCAGGTTTTAGCCTCAGGGCAGATAAAGCAGTAAAACTAATCCAATCAATACAGGATTAATCCCATCAATTGGACAAACAAGTATTCAGAGAGCAGAGAAAGTAACTACAAACTTCCATTGCCAGCTGGAGGAAGATCTTTCATCAAAGATCATTAAATATATCTGCTCAAACTAGCAGAAAAGAAAAGGAAAAAAATATGAGCAAACAACAGAAAAAGAGAAAAGAAATGACAATTGACAATTTCTTCCAAGGAAGTGAAAAGAGAGCAAATGAAATAGAAATAGAGAAGAGGAAGAAGTTCCAGTGAATTGGACACAGGCTTTGGAAGATCTCAAAATTTAACTTCAGGAACTTAAAAAGCAATCAAGAGAGGCTGAAAACAATTTGAAAAAGGAAATACATGAACTAAAACAAGAAAAATAAAGTTTTAAAACCCAGAACTGGCTAGCTTGAAAATGAAGCAAAGAAGGCAAAAGATGATCTACAAAGAAAATCAGAGCAGAAGGAGAGGGATGACCAAAAATCCAGGGAAGAAATTCACTCTTTAAAAAACAGAATTCAACAACTTTAAGCAAATGACTTCACAAGGCAGCAAGAATATATAAAACAACATAAAAAATGAAAAATTTGAAGAGAATATGAAACACCTCATTGATTCATCCAAAGATCTGGAGAACAGAGCTAGAAGAGACAACTTAAAAATTATTGGTTTACCAGAACATCATGATAAAAGAAAAAGTTTAGATAGCATCTCAAGAGAAATTATAATAGAAAATTGCCCTGAAATTCTTGAACAAGAGGGGAAAGTGGAAATTGAAAGAATCCACATATCACCTCCTACATTTAATCCACAACTTACAACTTCCAGGAATATTATAGCCAAATTCAAAAACTACCAGACCAAGGAAAAATATTACAAGCTGCTAAAAAGAAGTCATTCAGATATCAGGGAACCACAGTTAGGATAACACAGGACCTGGCTGCATGGACATTGAAGGACTGGAAGGCATGGAACACAATATTCTGGAAAGCAAGAGAACTGGGTCTACAAGCACGAATCAACTACCTAGACAAACTGACTATATTATTGCAGGGGAAAGTATGGTCATTCAATAAAAATGAGGACTTCCAAGCATTCATCGATAAAAGAATGAACTTAGAGAGTTTGCTGCCCAAACACAGAACTCAAGAGAATCACCATAAGGTAATTAAGAGAATAGGGTGAGGAGAAAAAATAATTTATATGGTCCTTAGTCTAGCTAGGGAGGAATCTCATCTGACCTGCTTGTCTATCCCCTCTCCAAGCACTTTCTCCTAATATGAATGTAATAATTAATTATCTTTAGGGTTTTAATTCTTTTTTATACAAAGTCATGTGTTTAAGGATATGCCCATCTAAGTCACATTCTAAAGTCATTAGCACAATTCGGTGTGCAAATTTGTGTTTAATAAAAACATTTGGATAAGAATTTTTATCAAGAAAAGATTTATTGCTTCAAAATAATAAGGTGCTTGCTTGTGGGTTATTTTTCATTCTGTACACACATTCAAAATTCTAGAAGTACTGAAGCAGAAATTCATTTCTAGAAGTGTACTCAACCACAAAAGACCATATTTATTCTTCTTGGCTATTCATCCTTCCCAGTGATAAAACTCTCAAAAGAAATAGTTTGGCATTTAGATATATACATTATTTCCTTCTTTTTGTTGAGTAGAAAACTAATGTACACTATCTACGGATCATCCAAGAACACTGTAATTATAATTGAGAAGATCTGATATTTTATTGTAGTTCATACTTCTGTCTCAGGATTATTCAACAGTAAGGATGTCATTTCAAACAGTACTTCACACATAAGCTTTCTTCCAAAATTTTTCCTTATTCTTCTTCAATAAATCTGATAAAGTGAGGCTTTTCATAAGATTCACTGTTAAAAATGGGGTACACTTATAGAATAAAGTAAGCAGGTGACTCATGTGAACCGACCTAACTCTTCTTTATTAAGGACTAACAATAACTAGGAAGTATTTTATGTGTTTCTGAGAAATTAGATACAGAGTCAAAAACTGCAAAAAATAAGAACTATCTAAAGGAAGGAAAATGACATTTAAAAATTTTAAATGTGTTATTGAAACTACCAAGCTTAAGTCAGGAAAACAAAATACTGTCCTTTTTTATATAACTGACATTTTGTCAGTGGACATTTTCTTCAAGCTCATTTCCATTTTCCCAGAATTGATGCTAATTTTGTGTCATTCGTTCTATTCTCTTTTATCAAGGGATGTATAGGGGGAATAGGAAAAACATTTTTGGCCTTAGAATAAAAAATTATGCTGAAATGTATTATATTGTATCATACACAAGATCTTGTTTATTCTTAGATCCCAAGATCTTCGTTATTCTTTACAAACTAAATTAGCTAACCTCTAGACTACCCCAAGGACTGTTTCTAAAAAATAACATAGAATCATAAAAATGGAAACAGATCTTGGTGGCCACTCAGCACAACTAATGGCAACAAAACTCCAGAGAAGCTAGTTAACTTCCATGAAGTCACAGCTAATGAGTACCAAAATTAGGATAAATAATTTTGTTCTAACTGTTAAACCCCTTGATATTATGTAAGAGTTATATTTGACCCATATCTGGAGTCAAGTCAACAGACATTTATTATGCACCTGTTATTTGTCAGGCATGTGCAAGGAATTAAGAACTGAAAGACTAGCAAAAACCATCTCTTTCTTTAAAGAACCAAAAATCTAAAGGATGCCATAACATAGATATAATTATGAACAAGTAAGATAAATACAAGAAAGATTTGAAATAATTTCAGAGGTTTGGTGCTAACATAAAAGGAGACTGAGGAGGACTTTTAAGAGAAAGTGGGATTTTAACTGAGACTTGAAAAAAGCCAAAAAAAGCCAGGGGGCAAATACAAGAAAGAACATCTATATATTGCGGGAGGGGTGGGAAATCTGTGAATATTCACAGCTGGCTATAAATTGAAGTGATTGGAAGCTATCAAGTTGAAAATGGGTTAATTTCTAGATTATGTTAGGATTCTTTTTCTCATCCTAAGAGGGCATAATTAGGCACAATGTCTAGAAGTTTAAAATAAGAAAAATTTGGTTTTACTGCAAAATTTCACAACAATTATAGCTCTCCACATATGCAAGGTGAACCTTGGAAGATAGTGGGTCCCCATTCAAAAATAGTTTTCAAAGAAAGGGGACCACTGATCTGGTATGTTGTAGGATTTTTTTCAGGTATTAGTTTGCTTCATAACCAAAAATCCTGAAGACTTAATTTGTATATAAACAATATTCACAGTTGAAACTTAATGACATTAAACAAACCTTAAACCAAATTCACAGTAATGAAAAATATTATTTCAAGAGAAACACATTTCCATAAAAAGATAAAGAGATACTGAAGAAAGAAGTGTGGAATTAGAAACAGAGAACTTTGGCTAAAATTCTAACTCTACTCCCTAATGCCTACATGATATTGGATAAGTATCTTAACTTCTCTAAAGATATAAAATGAAGGAGCTGGATCACAAGACCTCTAAGTAATATATTTGCTCCAAAAATATTATCTTATAATCCTCTTGCTAGGGAAGAGAAGGATTCTTGATATGGACAGTGAAGAATTATCAGATGATATAGCCATTTCCATTTTGTTCAGCTATTGTATAATTAAGTTGTACTTAATTATCTTATTTCATTACAAGAAAAGGCTCAGTGATGGTGAGAGTATATTTGAAAATATATTGTAAAAAACAAAAATGGGGCAGCTAGGTGTCTCAGTGGACTGAGAACCAAGCCTACAAATGGGAGGTCCTAGGTTCAAATCTGACCTCAGACACTTCCTAGCTGTGTGACCCTGGGCAAGTCACTTAATCCCCATTGGCTAGCCCTTCCCACTCTTCTGCCTTAATAACCAACTTAGTATTGGTTCAAAGGTAGAAGGTCAGGGTTTAAAAAGAAAGGCAAGGTAATCAACACAATGCTTAAATAACCAGTAAAAAAGTTAAGAAATATTCAAAAGCATTGTTTTATCAGCATAATGACAAACAATTGGATTGCATGAATCATACAACTTCTGACACAAGAGTGAAACAGAGGAACTTCCTTCACAGATGGTTCCATGAATAATTCATTTAGGAGTTTACACAAAATAGATCCAAATTTCTTTGCCTAGTTTAAACTAAGAATCTTGAAAGTCCATCAAATAGTTGACATAAAACTTGAGAAAAAAAGAAACTTGAGAAAGGTGAAGGAAGAATAGCTTTTTTCAGTTACAAATCATATTCTTAAAACATTAACAATGTTCAATATTTCATTTCTATTTTCCCAAACAGAATAATTCTATCATGAGGTAGGATACATCTTACTATGTAGTTATTAGAAAGTTAAATTAGAAAATTCCCCCTAGACTTTGATAATTATATGTCTGATTCTGTGGTTTGGGATTTTGTTCTTGCCTAACATATGCAGAAAAGGACAGGATGCTACAAGGAATTTGTTTCCTGTTTTGAATTGTCCTGCCCAGAGGCTAATTGTATTAATAGACTTCCCTGGGTCTAATTAGTACTTTGTCTAACCTCAGCTGATTGTGATAATTTCATTTAATGTCTTCAGTAAGAGATAAATTATTAAATCCAGTCATGATAAAAGAATAGCTCTTGTAATCCCAGAACCCGAAGACAGAAGATATTTGACAGGTCATTGAACCTTGACCAAGTCAAATTCAGAAGCATCCTACTCACAATGCTGATTTCAATACTAAATTTAACCCAGAGTAGGAAATGTTTTCCTTGCCAGATGGCTTTCTGCACCTCAGAACTGTGAATTTAGAATGATGAAAGACCTCTTCTCTTTTTCTAGCTGACAAACAAGAGCAATTGATCAAACATTTAACACTGGCAACTTCAAATGTCAATTCTTACTTTCTATCACTTTAATCCTACAGGACACTTGGTAGTGAAGACTATCACTCAACAGGGTAGAAGAAGATGAGAAAAGCCACACATCCACTTAGGTAAAATACAAGTGACCACAACATTTTGAAGGTTAGAGTCACAGGATATAAAACTGGAAAGTGGCCCAGAGATCATCTAGTCCAAAAATCTCATTTCACAGATGAGGAAAGAGGTTCAAGAGGTCAAATAACTTGCTCTAGATCACATGTTCACATACGTAATAAGAAGCAGATCCAGTATTTGTAGACATGACACTTCTGATTATACGTGCAACATACTTTTGACTACATATGCAGCCACACACACAAATCTATGCAGTTTTTAGTATTATTAGTTATTACCAATTATGAAATATAAAATTAATATAACTAAAATGTAAAGAATTACAACCATATAATTATTAGATAATAATATATCATTAATTGATCATCATTAATTAAAGGTATATATAGATATACATAAACAAAATAAGTGTATTCATGTTTCAGAGTGGTCTTATTTCCTCCATGAATATTCTGGAGTATATAAAATATTGTCTGTATTTATATTTATTTTCATTGGCTGTCCCTTGTACCTAGAATGGTCTCTCTTTGCTTCTCTTCTTCCTGGCTTCTCTGATTTTCTTTAAGTCCCAGATAAAAAATCTTACCTTCAACTGGAAGCTTTCCTAAATATCTCTTAATTGTAATACCTTACCTCTTTTGATTATTTTCAATTCCTCTGGTTCATATCCTGTGTGTCTATGTATGTACATGTGTGTGTGCACAATAAATATTAAATATAACATAATCTCACTAAGAGATGAAAGAGAAACTATTACCTAACAAAATTAAACTATAATAGTTAATCTTTTAGTTTCTAAAGTATTGTTCAAACAGGTACTGATTAGGTATCTTACAGTTTATGTGCATGAAAAGTGATTCCACAAAAGTTAATTCACACTCTTTGCCTTCACAGCCTATCTTACCATACTTGCTTTTTAACTCCATTAATTTGGTATCTATCAGGCTTATTTCTCTACCAGTAATTTATATTGTTCTTCTCAAGATAATTGGTGACCCCTTTATTACTAAATTCAATCTCCTTTACAATTATTTTTCTTTTTAGTCTCTGTACATTTGACTCCATTCACTAGCTCTTCCTCTGGGATGCTCTCTATCCTGAATGTTGATTTCTTTTCACCCTGTAGTCATTGCTGATTGTCATTGTTGTTTTATCACACCATTCTGGCCCCAAGTCTTAAATGTATATAAAAATTCCTTTTTAAGATTTCTTTAGCAGATTATCATCAATGTCCCCAAACTCTAATTATGAATGTCCCCAAATGCTCTACCCTGATTTATCTCTGTAGATTATCACTTGGTGGCCCTATCAATTTCTATGTGTTTAATTGCCATCCATTTGCACACTTTTTATTTCTAGATCTATAAACTTCCACTGCCTCTCACTCTCCTGATTGCCTGTTCTGGACTGACAAATATTGGCTGGACATTTCAAACAGGATACCCCGCAGATATTTCAAAGTTGATATATCCAAAGCAGACCTTCTTATCTTCCCCCCAAATCTACCAACAAATCACAAAGTTTTTATTATTATTATTATTATTATTATTATTATTATTATTATTAGGGCATCACCCTCTTTCCATTCTCCCAGGTTTTAAATCTTAATATTTTATTGACCTTCCAATTTACAACATCCAAATATTCCATTGACAAATGTTGCTCTTTATACCTCAATGTTTCTCAACTTGATTCCTTCTCACCATTCATATAGCCATAACTTAGTTTAAGTCCTCATCACCTTTAATCTGTGTTATTGCAATGGTCTTCTATTTGTTTTTCCTGCCTGTAGTCACTTTCTAAGTTCAATCCATCAATCAGTAGGGACTAGGTGATATTTTCCTTAAGAACAAGTCAGGCCATACCACTTGTCTACTCAATGGATTTTAGTAGCTCAAAAAGAGAATATTGCCTAAGTAGAGTGGTTTGTATACTGTGATCTAAAAATCTGATTTTATCCTATTTTGCTGTGTGTGTGTGTGTGTGTATGAGTATAAAATAGGGACAAGTTTCCACCCTGAATCCCAATGCCATATTACTAATTATTTGTAGGTAATCTCCCCTTGAGTGTGACCATTCAGGTTCAACATGTCAAAAAAGGAACTTAATAATTTCCTTTCTCCCTCACCACTCTATTCCCTTTAAACCTACATAATCTCTGAATTTCCTATTTATTGTTAAGTGTATAAACATTCTTCAAGTCATTCAGGTTTATAGTTTTAACTTCACCTCAGCTCTTCTCTTTCCACCATTCCTCATTCCACATATCCATCTGGTCAATTGCAAAATCTTTAATTCCAAACATCCCTCACATCTGTCCTCTTGACTCCACTCACACTACATTTACCCTAATTTAGACATATATCTCTTCTTACCCTTATTCTTATAACTGCTTCCTAAGTAGTATTTTAGTGTTCTCTCTCTCTCAAATACCTTTTTCATCCAGATACCACCATGATTTTCCTAGGCATGGTTAACATCAATAATCTCCAGTTGGTACTCTATTTCCTCTATGAAAAAATGCAAAATATTGAAACTGATCTTTAAGGAGATCTACTTATAGTAACCTTTCAAGGCTGATTTCACATTCTTCCTTTTGTTTTATAATGGTCCAGTGAAACTTCCCTACTTTCTCTCCTATATATCATATAACATATAAATAAACATGTAGTCACTCTATCTTTCTCTGTCTCTGTCTCTATCTGCCTTTCTCTCTCTTCCTCCATCCCTATAATTTGTGATTTCCTTCATTAAAAATAAAACTCTTTAAGATCTGTTGTTATTGGTCAGAGATGATGCACACATCCACTTGATCTTTACCAAATTATACGCCATACAATTTTCATATAATGCCTCAAAACAAATTCAGAAGTAACAGAACCCACAAAAGCATGGAGTGAAGCAATTTTTCAGGCCAAGACAACTGAGAATGTTGGTAGGAATTGTCTGTCACATCTCAGTGGGGGCAGAGTACAGAGCAGTACAACAAGGCTGGCCCTACCTTTGCAAATAAGCCCAGTCAATGGAGTAGATAAATCAGCAGCAATGGCTTCTGGAGCTTGTAGTCACATATGGTAAGATTATAGGGATTCTTTTGTTGACTGTGGTTATAGGACTCTGTTGCAACGCCCATTCTCAGATTTAGGACTCAGTCCCAGATCACAATAAAGAGTAAGGAGGAACACTAGCACACACCAGCTCCTGCTGCAAGCCTCAGGGGAATAGAGGATATTGTTCACATTTCAAAGGAGGAAAAGAGTATTTCAGATTGCTCTTAGATGAGAGCACAGTCTGGCAGAGTATTAAACACACCTTTCCTTAGATCATTCCATCTTGAAATAACTGAAAACTTATAGGTCACCATAGCACTAAAGCTGGCTGCACAAAAAAACTAAAGCTTGGAACAATGGTCTCTTTACCATAGGAACCATACCTTCCTGTATCAGCTTTTTAAATTTTTTTAGTTAAATGACAAGAAAAGGCTAGAAAAATGAATGTGTTAGAAAAATAAACTCAATGTAGAAACTTATTTTGGAGATGGGGAAGGTCGAAATTCAAATTCAGAAGAAGGCAGTAAAGTGAATATGGTACATCTCAGTGCTCAAAGAAAAATATGAATTGGTCTAAAGACTGAAAGAATTATCCAAGAAGCTCAAAAAAGATTTAAAAATTAAATACAAGAGGAAAAAGAAAATTGGGAAAATAAGTGAGTGTAGTGAAGGGAAATGATGGGGGAAAATAGTTGACAGCTTGGTAAAGGAGGCACAAACATAGTGAAGAAGATTAAAAACAGAAAAGATCAGTTGGTAAAAGAAGCACAAAAATCTAAAGAGAAAAATTCTTTAAAAAGCAGAATTGGGCAAATTGAAAAAAAGTTTATACAAAAAATTCACTAAAGAGAAGAATACTTTAAAAGGCAGAAATAGTGACATGGAAAGAGTTACAAAATTCACTAAGGACTTTCAAGAGTAAAATTGACCAAATTAGGGTTGGGGGGGGAATATAAAAGCTCAAAAAAGAAAAATAATGCTTTAAAATTAAAATTGGGTAAGTGAAAGCTAATGACTCCATGTGACATAAAGAAACAATCAATCTCAAAAGAAGGAAAAAAAGAAAAAAAAGGTTTGAACTACAAACCAGAGTGCAATAGTTTGCAAGCTAGAGCTGAAAGAAATCTCAAAATCCAAATTGAAAAAACATAATAGCCAAATTCCAGAACTCCCATGTCAAAGAGAAAATATTGCAATCAACTACAAAGAAACGATTTAAATATTGTGCAGTCACAGCTGGTATAACACAACACATAGCAAGCTTCTACATTAAAGTATCATAAAGCATGGAAGGATTTGTTCTAGAGGGCAAAGGAACCAGGATTTCAACCAAGAATCTCCTACCCAGCAAAAACTGAGTATAAGCATTCAGGGAGAAAATGAGCATGCAATGAAATAGAAGTCTTTCAAACACTCCTAATGAAAAGACCAGATCTGTGTAGAAAATCTAACTATCAAACACAAGGCTCAAAAGAAGCATTAAAAGGTAAAAGGAAAGCAAAATCATGAGGTTCAATAAGGTTAAACTGCTTAAGTCCCTACATAGGTACATCATACTTGTACTTCTTAAGAATTTTATCATTAATGCAGCAGTTAAAAGTGGTATGCATAGACACAAAGCAAGAGTGTGACTTGAATATTATATGATGATATCTAAAAATATAAAATTAAGGGTTAAGAAAGAAGAATGCATTGAAAGAAGGGGGAAGGGAGAAGTAGAATGGGGCAAATTATCTCACATAAAAGAGGTGTGTGAGCTTTTACAATGGAGAGGAAAATGGGAGAAGTGGGGAAGGGAAGCGCTTGAACCTTACTCTCAGAAATGGCTCAAATAGGAAAGAACATACACATCAATTGAGTATAGAAGCCTATATTGCCCTGTAGGAAACTATAAGGTGAAGAGGATATTAAAGTCTGAGACTTGATAGTAGAGAGATCAAATTAGAATAGTTAGTGGTCAGAAGCAAAAAACTTTTGAGAATGGTCAAGAGGAAAGGAGAGTGAATAGGATAAATGTGGTTGAGTGATAGGATGGAGAGTTATATATATATATATTACACATAGTAATCAAACTGGTGAAAAATATTTCTATAAGTCTCTCTACTAAAGGCTTCCATCCTCAAATACAGAGAGAAAACAGTAAAATATGTAAGAATACAAGGGATTCCCCAATTAGTAAATGGCCAAAAGATAGGAACAGTTATCAGACAGAATAATTGAAGCTACCTATAATCAGGTGAAAATGCTCTAAATCACTATTAATTAGAAAAAAAGTATATGAAACAACTCTGAGGTATCATCCCATATATATTAGATTGACTATTATGACAGAAAAGGAAAGTGACAAAAGTAGATGAAGATGTGGCAAAATTGAGACACTAATGCAGTATTGGGGGAATTGTGAACTAATTCAATCAATCTGGAAAGCAATTTGGACATATGCCCAAAAGGTTATAAAATAGGACATACATTTTATCTTAGCAATATTAATATTAGGTCTGTGTCCTAAAGATATTTTTTAAAAGCAAAAAGTCCATATAGAAAAAAATATTCTAGCAGCTATTTTTGTGATGGCAAAAAATAGGAAAATGATTGGATATACATCAATTGTGGAATGGGTGAGTAAGTTTTGGCATATGAGTGGAGTGGAATACTATTATGTTATCAGAAATGATAAACAGGAGTATTTCAGAAAAAAAATCCTGAATAGCATTACATGAACTGATGCAGAGTGAAGTAAGGAGAACCAGGAGAACAAAATACATTGTAATAGCAATTATTGTATGATGAATAATTGTGAATAATTTTAGCTATTCTCAGCAAGACAATCCAAAAGGCCTTATGACAAAAATGTCATCTGCTTCTAGAGGAAGATGGAGTCTAAATCAAGACTTTGCATTCAAGATATCACTTTCTTTCTTCATTTATTTTGTTTGAGTTTTCTTCCACAAAAGGATTAATGTAGAATAAAGTTTTACATGATTACGCATTAAATTACTTATCCCCTTAGCAAGCAGGGAGTTGAAGGAGGAAGGGAGAATATTTGGGACTCAAAATTTCAAAAAAAGTTAAAAATGAATGACATCTAATTGGGGTAGAAATAAAAGAGTTAAAAATCAATAAGGTTGTTTTTAAGAATAGAAATTGTTTCATTTGTTTTACTTGTATCCCCAGTGCCTATCCTAAAATAGGTGCTTAGTAAATATTTTAGTTTGCTGACTGATAATTAGAAGCTAAATTTTAGTGTTTCTGAGAATAACTCAGATGAGTGTTGGGGGGAAGTACTACAGAATGTTCTATGCAAACTTATATCCAAGGGTTTTACCTATGTGCAGACAATTTTTTACCTATTATATGTATTGCTCATGTTCACAAAAGAGCTGTTATCCAGATCATCCTGCTTTCACAGAATGAATTTAAGTATAGAGAAGCCAGACCAAACAAATATTTTTGCCTTCCCATATGGTTTCTTAGGACTATGGATGTTGGTCACTGTCTGCCACACTCCTGAGAATTCACTAGTTTCGCCAACTCTTTCTGGAGGTTACACACATGCCAGATATGTGGTGGTATCTAGCCAGTACATTGTGGCTCATTAGGCCCTGGTTCAGATATTTCAATGTATTTGTTCAAAGGAAAAGAAAATCATCACTTTGGCAGGACCTACATTATCACTCCTTCAGCACAATCTGTAATGCAAAACAACATTATTATACTATTGCTCACACAAAAGACAAGTATATTTCTCTAGTGGTATGGCATAGTGAAAAGAGCACTGGTATAAGAAGCAGAGGATCTGAGTCTAATATCAGTTCTGTCAGCTCCTTAACAATGAGGCAGTCATATCTTCAACATCTTTCTTGCTGTTATTTTCCTCACCTGAAAAGTGAAGAGACTGGGATCATACGATCACTTAGAACACTTCCAGTTCTAACCTCAAATTATTCTACTGGTGTGAAAAGCCTCACTACCAACAGCTAATTATCCTGGACTTTTCCTCCCTTGTATTATGAGAATCATTTGTTACTTCTTTTGCCTTTGCTTTGAGGCTGTTTTTATGTGCATTCAAATCTAATATTTGCTTTGGTTATGGAAAGGGAACCCAAGCCAAATGGACATTAACTGAAATCTATCACTCCTTGTTGAACTATTGATAGAAAAATTATTTACAATACATTTTGTCTTTTAGCATTCTGGCAATAGTCCATTGGAAATGTAGGGGATAACCTTGAAAAGTTATTTTTTTCTATATTAGAAAGGATCTCTTATTTTTCACTGGCCACCTATACTTTTTATTAATATCCAAAGTATAAAATAAGACTCTTTAAGATTTTTTTCTAGTAACATACTACCAAGTTATTCTCAAGGATGAAACAGAAAGCAATGTACATGACATAAATTTATACTTCTTTGTGCACATGAATACTCAAAAAATGTTAAAGGCTTTTAAAAAGATTAAAAGAAATAACATGAATTGTGATGAAACCACTCCAGATTTCAATTTTAAAACTCTAATAAATATTCCATTAAATGTTATTTGAAAGGAGTTTGTTCTGAGAAATAACATAGTCTTTCAGAAACTTTAAAAAATTAGTTTTCTTCAATACCCACATTCAGAGGAAGAACTACAGGAGTGGAAACACAGAAGAAAAACAACTGCTTGAACACATGGGTTTGTGTGTTTTGATGTGGACATGATTTGGGAAGTAAACTCTAAACGACCACCCTAGTACAACTATCAATAATATGGAAATAGGTTCTAGATTGATGACACATGAAGAATCCACTGGAAATGCGCATTGACTATAGAGGAGGGGGGTTTGGGGAGGGGAAAGAGTAAGAACATGAATCATGGAATCATGGAAAATTTTTTCTAAAAAACAATAAAAAAATTAGTTTTCTTACTTTGAGCTCTATTTCAGGAGCAAATTTAAAACTGATTATCAATGTATTTGCTGCCAGATTTTAGTTGTCAATTTCAGTTAAAACTAGTCACAGCTAAGGAATAAAGTGAGGGAATGCCAGATGATATGGGCTCTCTTTTTGAAAATATTAATTTACAAAAATCCGGATGAGGAATAATAGTGATTATATATTATGTACATTGTTTTACTTTGCTAATTTTTTTTCTCTTCATACTTTTTGCCACATAGAAGGAAAAAGAATATCTTTGTTAACAAAAAATAGTTCAATTGTTGAGTGGTTGCTTCAGAAATAGGTCTTGAAAGGCAGCAGTAGCAAGTTATTTTAACAGCTAAAAGTCTTTTCATGTTAGATGATTCCTTTTTTATGCTAAATTAATAAATGAATAGAACCTGATTTACAAGAACTAATCAAAATGACAGTATAAGTTTGAGCCTGGAATAAAATTTTAAAAAATTAAGCTTTTGGAGGAAAGGTACTAAGTGATGACATAGTATTTCCTTTAACATCATGCTCACTTTTTTCACTGTTTGATATGCATACCTACATGTTTTAATAGATTATTTTTTTACTTATTTAAATAAAAAACACTAGCATACACATATAGCTCTGTTTATGCCAGCTACAACTTTAGCTGAGAGTTGCCTTTGTTCAGGGAATGATACAGCCATCACCACAGTTCAGTTACTTAACATCTTTAGTCTAGACTGCTGTAGGAGAAGCTAACTAGAAAATATGTGTTGTAGTAAGTGGAGAGTGTCAGGTATGGAATCAAGATGATTTGAGTTTGAAGCCTACTTCAGACAACTATATTTTTGTATTCAGATATACTAAGTGTTGACATAACATCTTTAAATCTGAGTTTCCCCCTCTCTAAAATGGGGATAAGAATGGCATGTACACCTTATTGAGTTGGCATGAGGATCAATTGCAAATGACATTGCAAACATTATGTATGTTGATGTGTGTGTGCATGTGTGAGTGTGTGTGTGTGTGTGTGTGTTTGGGTATAGGCCTCCTACTTTCCCGACCTAAAGTCTTTCTGTTCTCCAAATGATCCTTGATGATACAGCTGGAAAAAAATGTCCTAATACATAGGCCTGTAGTGGTTCCTCCATTATAAAAGTATACAATTTTTGAGATCCTTCTCTTTTTCCAAGTTTCAGTTCAAGTACTACCTCATCTATGATATTCTTCTTAATTCCCCATATTGAGAAATGATCAGAATCTTATTCCCCTCTATCACCAATATTTTCCACCTTGGTCTATTTTATAACTTTTTACATATACTTCTTATCATTCAAAGCACTATATGTACCTGGAGAATAGAGACTATATTTTTTGTCTTTGAATATCTTCCTTTGATATTGTATTAAACTATTCAGGAGCTTAATGTTTACTAAATTGCATTTGTCCTTGATTATATGTCCCTTTTTTTCATTTTCTTTATATTTCCTTTTTAAAAGATCAGGCATTTCTCTCTACATCCAAATCAAGAACTTCTTTACATTCCTCTGTTCTGTGGTTCTCATTTAGATCACCTAAGATTATATAATCAGAGCTTCATTTTGTGAATTTCCCACCCTTTTTCCATTGTTGTCCATTTTCAGAGCATAGGTACTATGTCATTGTCAAGATTTCATTTGAATTTTTAAAATCTATTTTCCTCAACTCTAGGGTGTATGCATTACTATGTTCACTATAATCTCTTCTTTATATGAAGTACTATAATCACATGACCACTTTCTCCCAGAATCCATGCTACTTTAACATCTCAAAAATGTTCTTACTTATTAAACTAAATATTTGTTTAGACTTTTGATATATGTGTACATTTTCATTATTATATTAGCCTTTTGATTTGTCCTTAATTCCCCTTATTTTTCTGATGCATTTGACAGCATTGACAACATCCCCTTTCTTTTGATAATGTCTATGCTATTGAATTTTATGATACTGAATCCTTGTGATTTTCCTCTTATGTCTCTAAGTGCCACTCCTCTGTCCCTTTTCCATTCATTCCTCCTTCTACTCTTTAAATATAGAGTATCCCAAAATTCTATACATTGAACTCTTTTTTCTATATATTCTCTCCCTTGGAGAATTTGTCAACTTCTATAACTTCAAGATTATCATTAAGCAGCTGACTTCTCAATTTATTCTCAACTATCCCAGTGATTTAGTATTGTATTTCCAACTGCACCTAAAAGTCAACATGTTAAACTTAGAACTCCATATTAATCTCAAACTAAATAATGTATGACAGCAACTAAAAAAGTATATGAAATATAATAGGTTTTTCATAAACACATTTTGTTTCATGCCCTAAAATGTATTCCAAGTTTATCTCTTTATATGAATTATATATTTAATTTAATAACACCTTTATTCTCTTAGTTACTTAGCCTCAGACCCTCAGAACAATATTTGACTGTTCTTTCTATAATGCCACCCACATCTGATTAATAGTCACCCTATCAACCATTAACTCTCACAATCCATCTACTCTCTAATCCTTCTTAAAACACCCAATTGTAGGTCGTTGTCTCTTCTCTACCTACTCAAAAATTCACCTAAAGGACAGGTTATCTCCTAATGAAACCTTCAGAATTTTGCCCACATAACTTTCCTAATCATTGTTGCAATCATGAATCTTAGATGGCAAAACAAAACAAAAACTCCTTCATTGCTGACTGAATAAGATATAACCAACTGATGCTGACATTCAACTTCTACTATCTGGGCCCAAATTACCTTTTAGTCTTATAGTAACCACTTCATAGATTCTAAAGTGTCATGAAGTATAGATTTAGAGTTGGAAGAGATTATAGAGGTTATCTATAAGACCAATGGTATCATTATCCTAATCTCAGCACTCATTTGTTTTCCCTTTAAGGTTTAATTTAGAAAGTAGGTCTTCTATAAAGTATACCCTGATCACCTCCCCAAATGTTTTGCCCATACTAGATACTAAATATTTGTTGAATATAACAAATTTATAGATTTTGTTTCACTTTTTTCAATAATTTCCTAACATGGACTTCTATTTTTTAAATTTACTCTACATTGATAAATACCATTTCCCTCTATTCTCCCCTCATATTTGACAAAATATAGCCAGCCTATTTAGACTTTCATGGATGATGGGAAAAAATTAATGGCTTTCCAGTTTTCCAGTGTCTATGGAGGAAAATGTATTTTTCCTTCCCTAAATATTAGGATTTGTTTTTGACCTATCCCAGAAACTCCTACACATAAAAGTGGCATATTTCTTATGTAGCTGGCCTTCAATGAAGAATGATCACATTGCTAATTTTAGTTTTATTTATTTATTTTATTTTTGTTGCCAATCATCCACATTTTGGGAAAAGAAATCATGCTGTCAGTATGTCCCTAGCTTTTACTGGCAAGAACAAAATAGTGTTTTTAGTGGTTCTTTCAAATCAGGATACAACTATTATTCTAATGCCTTGGCAAATATTTCAGAAATATGCCCCAAATTTCAAGATGCCAGGAAAAAGTATCAGTTTAAACCCAAAGTAAAAAAAGACATTTATTTCAGGAGACTTCCATTGCTGTTCTGAAGATACTAAAAAGATCATCAGAATCAAACAAAAGATATTTAAGTTATATCAATACTTTTGGTCTTTTGAGCTATTCTTATTATAGTTGCTTCTTAAAAGTGAATGTATTTCAGTTGTACAATCAGAAAAATACAAAAGAAAACAAACATTATCTACCCAATAAGTTGGGGAAAGTATATTTTAAATTGGAAAATACAAGGTTTCTGTGTTTGTAGAGGAAACAAGTATGCTCATACATAACTGATAGATCTTTAGGATGACTCACATAAAACTAATAGTTTGAGTAGAGTAAAGCAAATCTTCATGCAAAAGCTTCTTTTAGTTATGTCAATGTCACCATCATTGATAAGAAGATATTCTACAGTGAGTAACATCTTTCCTCAAAGGAAAAAATATTAATTTTAATTCTGTATAATAAAAAAAATCACATCCTAGAGATTTGAGTGAAAAGAGCTACCTGTATAATATCCCTTTATTCCTCTCTCTTCTCTCTCCTCTTTCCCTGATCTCTATGCCACCTAAATTGCACTGAAATAGCCAGGTAGAAAGAATAATATAATCAAGTTCACTTAGATGAGCAGAGAACTACCAACTACAACCCTTCTGGTAAAACAGAGGATCAATGGTCTTTTCTGTCTGCCCTCTCCACTACCTCTCTAATTGTTTTATATTTCCTATATTTACTTAGTATGTATGTTGTATACTCTGCATTTAATCTATGTATTTTGTCTAGCGAAAGGTTTCTGTGCATGTTGTATTATAAAGCCCTACAGGACAGAGATTGTTTTGTTTTTATCTTTGTATCTCTGGTTTCTGAAATATAATAGACACTTAAGAATTGCTTGTTGTGTGAATTTACTTAAAAATAGCAAGTTCTGGGGCAGCTAGGTAGCTCAGCGGATTGAGAGCCAGGCCTACAGATGGGAGGTCCTAGGTTCAAATCTGGCCTCAGACACTTCCCAGCTGTGTGACCCTGGGCAAGTCACTTGACCCCCATTGCCTACCTTTACCACTCTTCTACGTATAAGTCAAATACACAGAAGTTAAGGGTTTAAAAAAATTAGCAAGTTCCCTTCAAAAAAAACACCGTGTTCTTCAGATAAGGGTTGAATATTTGTAAGGAGAGGATGTTGTGGAAGAGATTTTAGCTTTAGTTAGATTGAGAGAAAGATCCTTGCCATTAAGGAACTTCTACAATTTGAAGCTTTGAGTATTTAGAGTGAATGTTTATCTCACATTGTTTCATGTGCAGCTGCTTCTTAAAGGTGTTAAGATACTTTAATCATAGAATAATTGTATAGGTAGAATGGTTTTGGCAATTGTAAAAAAAAATAATACTATTGTTATTTTCTATGGAGGACAGCTACTAGTATAAATGACCTTTGGCATCAAATACTTTTGCTTAATTAACATCAGTCACAGACCAACATTTAACTCATTTCACCAAATGTTTCTTATGTGCCAACTATGTTCCAGGCACTGTGTTGGCATTCAGAATATAGAGACAAAAATGGAAAAGACCCTGCTCTTGAGAAATATACATATATTACATAACTGAAAATGCTTTTATTTAAATAAATTAGTATATTTGGCATCTGAAACATAAGAATTGTGATTGGGTTTGTTTTTTTATTTTTGTATTGATGGGAAAATATGTTCATAATCTGTTTATATTTTTGTAAACATAAAGAATATGTTTTCATTGGAAGTAAATCAGTTTTACACAAATAGGACTATCATTTTTACATTTTACTTTTTATAATTGTTTGCTACCTTTGTTGGTATTTTGAACATCTGACAGCTTTAAGAAATTCATTATAGACCCATAATCTATCAGATATAACTAATATTCATATTTGAAAAAAATCCCAATGCCAAGTTTTAAGTGCTTTCCTGCAAAATCTTTACTTTCTTGCCCTTTTTGTGCATATGCAAATCTTTTCCTTGAAATATTAGTCATGCTCTGATTCTGTTCAATTCATCTGACACTAGAAACTCTACCAGCTGACACTGTAGCTGAGTAAAGACTGTGTTGTAAGTAGCAGCTTTTTGGCAGTTTCAGCTCCCAATTTTTGTCAGTATTGGAGCTCAGTGGGAGGTTGGATATGCTTAACAACAAACTGTGGGATCCCAGAATCTAGACAGAATTCTCGGGGTGTGGCAGATGACTTGGGAAGGTGAGCACTAAGAGGGAGTATAGATAGATGGGATAGTATAGAGGAAGGGCTATTATTTTGTATATATTTTTATTATATTTATTTGTATTATGCACAAGCAATTCTCCCATCCTCCTCTCTAAAATATAAATTCCTCAATGTCAGGGACAACTTCATTTTGTCCCATAGCCCCAATACCTAGCAGATTACTTGGTAGATAGAAGGTACTCATTGATTAACTGTTATTGCTTGCTAAGTAGAAAAGGCACAGTAACTGTTTTTTTTGTTTTGTTTTGTTTATTTTTTGCATATATGAGGCACAAGGATATTATGACATATATACATACACATTTGCATGTGTTGTCCTTTAGTTTGAAGGACTATCCTTCATTTATCCCTGTAAAACCAAAAAATATCATTCAAGATCAAACTCAAGTACTACCATCTTCATGAAGTCTTTCTAATTCATAGCTGAAAATGATCCCTCCCTCCAGGAATTGAACTGAAAATCCTACAGGTGGTAAAACTGTTGAATGAAATCTGAAAAAAGACTAGCAGAAAGGTCAATTAATAGCAAGACATTTGGTCTGCAGATTCAGAAATCATCATTTTTTCTAGGTGTCCTCCCAAGAATAGGGGGATCAAATAGTCCCAGCTATAGGCAACAGGAGACAGAGAATTAGAGTTGTAATTAACAATGCTAGGTAACATTTATATAGCGCTTTAAAGTTTTCAAGATGCTTTACAAATGTTATATCATTTGATCCTCAGAATAATCCTTTAAGGTATATACTCTTATGATCCTCATTTTATAGATGAGGAAACTGAGGTAGATCATATTTTATGATTTGCTCATGATCATAGAAATAGTATCTGAAAACAGATCAAAACTCTGGTCATTCCAGATTTAGTGCTTTGGACACAGTACAATCCAGGATATTCAATCTTCTGTGACTTGTTAAATTGAAAGCAAACAACATACCCAAAATGTCCAAATGATTCAGCTGTTTCAATAGAAACTTAAAAAAAGCAAAATAAATAAACCTGACCCAAGCTAAATAAGAAGTAATCTGTCATAATAGTTTCTCTTTTCCTGAACACTAAGAGAGCTCTGAGATATTCTTCATGAAAATTCATTTTCATCAAAATGTCTCCATCTACATAAATGAAGGCATCTTGTGGCCATAATATACTGTATGTCAGCTCTTGGCTGAAAGGTTATTTCCGCTTAAGTAATTAGCAGAAATAATATAATTTTGAAAGGAAGTTGACAGATAATGTGGTGTAGAAATGGAGCCATAAACAGCACTGAATCAACATGTTGACATGGGTGGAAGAGATAGCTTCTCGAAAAGGCACGCTTCTGTGGTTTCTTCCCTTTTAAAATTGCCATCTTAATGGGCTTCTGGAGACATGGGGTACAACTGTTTCTACATCTCCAAGGACTTTCTAAATACCTTCCTGTCATACCACCATTCTCCAGTTTTTATCAAATTGTCTTCTTTACCTCCAGGCAAGTGCATCACCACCACTTGAGTCCTCCTTACAACCACCCCTGATTCTGACCAACCTAACTTACCACAGATGTAATGACACCTTTTTAAATTTGTAGGCAGAAACAGTTTTGATTATAGTATTCAGAAAAGCTTGTTTCTTTTTCTTCTCTGCCACAAAACATCTGTCAGCTTAAATAAGTATTATTTCTCTTTGATTCAGTTTCATCATCTTCTCAAATGAGGATAGCCTAAATAACATCCTTCTCAACATTAAATTTTTGTGACCTCACTGAAACTTTGAATTTATGTGACATAAATTATATTTTCCAAAGTCTTTTAAAGGCACACATAAATTTAGTAATATGTGTATGTTGAGTAATACATGTGTGTGGCAGATTCAGGAAAATATCACACGGAGATCATCAGTTTAATACATATTCACAGAGAAGCTACCTGAAGCTCACATATATGTAGTTCTATTTTTGAGGAGAAAGATGAAAAATAGGACTGGGAGAGTTCCAGTAGCTAAGAAGACCTTGGGAAAAATCAACACTTAATGTATTGGGTTGGCAGGCAAAGAAGATGAGGATATTTAACAAAGAGAAAGAGTTCCAATGAAGGGCAATTTCTACAGTTGAGAATCTTCAAGATTTTTGCCTTTAATGGTGATTTAAGTGAATATAATAGGAAATACAGAATTAGGATCTTAAAAACAGAAAAAATTTGGAGACTATTTATAAGATTTAAATTCTCTTGACACTGTATATTAATTTATAATTATTTATTAAGTAGTGAAAGTGGGTTAGAGAAAAAAAGGAGTATAACAAAATGGCAATCTGAGCTCTGAGCTCACAGCTCACCTCTTATCTGTTCATTAGGGGAAAAAAAGGCTGAGTACTGCCTCTCCAGGAAAGAAAAGAATCTACATTGCTACCTAAGAAAGAGAAAGCAAACTTTTCCAATCAAAATGTATAACTCCAGTGACATCACTTTTTCTGGGTCTCCCTTGTTAGACAGATTTGACCTCAGCCTGGGTCAGAGACTATACTTGCAGACCTCAGGAATCATGTGGGACAAGAGGCAAGAAACTTCCAGGACCAAGGAGCTACAAGGTCATCCCCTTTAATCAGATAAACCTTAGGCATTTTTCTAACCCAGGCAAAGAGTGGGGATGAGACCAAAATGGATTTTCAAAACTTTCCTTTAAAAAGGAAAAGGGGGTACAGGTTTATTTTAAATTCACACACTATCTAGCTCAAACCTCACCTTTTATAAATCATAAAACCAAAGACCTTAGATGTTAAGTAATTGGCTCAGAATCACACTGGCATTTAATAACAGAGGAAGGTCTCTTTACTTAAATTGCATGCTCTTTCCACTATATCAGGTTGTCCTTGAATTATATTAACTAAAAGGTACATAGCATCAAAGAAAACTCGATACTACTGTTTATCATAATGGAAAACTAATAAAATAAGAATTAATTTTTCTATTATTTCATTACAACTTTAAATTATACATATATATACATATATATGTTCACTCCTTTCTTTTCATGTAATATGTTTATATCTTAAAGAAAAAAATAATTAGAAAAAACAGTGACACAGAATATTCACTAATAACAAGGAGTTAAATACACAAGTGACAGTCCCTCTCTGGTGTATATGTATCCCCTTGTGGAATGCACAGCAAGCAAAAATAACAATTCTTGGTCTTCTGCAGAGATTTTTGGACACTTTCTGAAATGCCAGGTACTGCATCCTTTTAGGATTTACCTTTTCACATATGGACTTGTGTTTTGTACTTCATTGGAAATTAATAGTAAGTGGGATCCAAGCAAACCCAGAAAGTCTTGATAATTCTCAAAAACAAGGTCAAAAATTGTGCATATCAGAATGATAGAGGTAATTATTTTTATTGCAGCAAAAACATGCTTTCAAATATTTCATTAATATAATGGAGAAAACAAAAACTTCAACTTGGACAGAAAATAGATTTGTTTGTTACTATTGTGTCAGTTAACATTCCACCCCATTCCACCCCCACATATTCACTTAGGATTACTTCTGCAAGAAGCCATAATGTGTGCAGCTATTTTTATTTCCCTCACTTTCACACTGGCATATGCCTTCAGCAATTATCCAAGACAATCAATCAGGCACCAGATATATGTCTGTATGTATTGACTGGTGTGTGTGTGTATGTGAAGTATGCCTGTGAAGTATTGGACAACAAAGAGAAATTACTTTTTTCTATTTGGATTATGCCAATTCTCAAAGTTTTAATAACTAAAAAAATAATGCATTAATGTTGCCTTTTTTACTCTGCAAGGCACTAAGCTGGGTGATTATCAAATTATCTTTGAAATTTCTGATTTGTAGTCAGATCACATTATGTAAGTCTTTTTTCATATTATTTTCATTTGAAATAAGATGATGATGTTTTCAAAATTAGATTTATGGGAAAATATATATTATTAAACATCATGGCAGGATATCTGTGCTAATCAGTATTTGTTTAAGCTACTTTCCCACTTTTTTCTTTAGAGGACTTAGATTAATTCATTCTTATGATGCAGATCTACTTTATGTCACTTTTTGTTTCCAATAATGTTTACAAACGTTTAAAAGAAAAATACCCATAGTAAAGAAGAGAAAGAGAACATGCTGAAAATGGTGATTTAGTTATGACTACTGCTTTCAAATTTAACAGAAAGTCTTTAAATTTATAAATTCAATAAACATTTGTTGGGCATCATAAATCACACTTTCCAAGTAAGAATTATAAGGCATAAATCAATCATTCAACTGGCAAGCACTTAGTAAGAGTCTAAAAAGTAAAGGCTCTGAGTCAAGTGGTAGGGATAAAAAGAGACAAGCAAAACAGCCATTGCTTTCAATAAGTTTACTTTCTAATGGTAGAGACTAAACATACCTATCAAAGAATACACAGGATATTGTTAGATAAATACAAGGTAATTTTGGAAGGAAAGCCACTAGCATTTCAGAGGATTAAGAAACATTTCTTAAAGAAGCTTAAAAAAGGTGGAAAAAAGAGATTTCAAAACCAACAGGTAAAGAAGGAACTAACTTACTCATTTTGTTGGACTACAGATAGGCTTTAGAGGCATTTAAAATTAATGTATATCTAAAACAATGTTCTTTTTTAACAAATAAGGAAATCGAGGCACAGAGCAATTAAGTTCTATGCCCAATGTTAAGCTGATATTCAAAAAATATCAAGGGATGGAAAAAAGGTACACTGAGAGAGGAAAGAAAAGGAAAGACAGAGGGTATAAATTATCACACATAAAGAGGTGTCTAAGACTCCATATAGGGTAGGAGAAGATCAGTGTGTATGGCAGAAAATGCTTGAACTTTATTTACTCTCTTCAGAACTACTTCAAAGTGTGAATAACAGCAACACTCAGTCAGATAGACACCTACCTTACTCTACGAGGAAGAGGGAAAGGGGATAAAAGAAGGGTGGGAGTGGTGGACAAAAAGGATGGCACATTGTAGAAGGTGGTTGTCAGAAGCAAAACATTTGTAAATAGGTAAAGCTGAAAGGAGACAGAGAGAAAGGTAAACATGGGGAAATAACATGGAGGGGAACACACTTAATAATCATATCTGTAAATGTGAATGAGATAAATTCACCAAAGAAATGGAAAAGGATAACAGAGTGGATTAAAAACCAAAATCTCACAATATGATGTCTATGGGAAACATTTAAAGAAGGGAGGCACACATGAGTTAAAAGTAAAGGCCTGGAGCAGAATTTATTATGATTCAGCCAAAGTAAAAAAAAAAAAAAAGCAGGGGTAACAATCATGAACTCAGACAAAACTAAAGTAAAAAAAAAATCTTACAAGAAGAGATGGGGAAGGAAATTACACCTTGATTAAAGGTACCCATATCAATCAATATAATAACAATAATAAACAAATATGCACAAAATAGAATAACATTCAGATTCCTAAAGGAGAATTTACATGAGTTGCAGGAGGAAAGAGATAGTAAAATATTACTATTGGGGGACCTCAATCTTCCTCTCTCAGAAAGAGATAAATAGAATTAAAAAATGAACAATAAAGAAATTAATTATGATAAACAGAACTACTTAAAAGCTATTTTGAAAGGTCTCTGGATAAAACTAAATGGGAATAGAAAGGAATTTACATTTCTCTCAAAAATATATGACACCTTTACAAAAACTGACCTTATAACAGGGCATAAACATCTCACAAGCAAATGTAGAAATGTTAAATGCATTCTTTTTAGGCAATTAAGCAATAAAAGTTATATTCAACAAATGGCAGTAAAAAGAAAGACTAAAAGTTAATTTGATACTGAATAAACAAATCCTAAAGAATGAATGGATCAAAGAATAAATCATAGAAACAATTAATAATTTCATTAAAGGGAATGACAATGAGGAAAAAACATACAGAAATTTATGAGATACAGTCAAAACTGTATTTAGGGGAAAATTTATATCTCAAAATGGTTACATTAATAAAACAGAGAAAGAATATATCAATGAATTAGGGGTGCAACAAAAAAAAGCAGAATAGGAACAAATTAAAAACCTCCAATTAAACACCAAATTATAAATCCTGAAATTCAAAGGAGAGATGAATAAAATAGGAAGTAAAGAGATCACTGAATTCATAAATACCACAGGAACTTGTTTTATGAAAAATTAAGTAAAATGAGATAAACCATTGGTTAGTTTGATTTAAAAAAGTGAAGAAGAAAAGCAAATTACCATTATCAATATTAAAAAATGTGAAATCATGACTAATGAAGAAGAAATTAAAGCGATTAATTTGAATTCAAATTTGAATTTGAACACTATCCACATTCAGAGGAAAAACTATGGCAGTAGGAACACAGAAGAAAAACAACTGCTTGAACACATGGGTTGTTGCAGATATGATTTAGGATGTAGACTCTAAACAACCACCCCAATTCAACTATCAACAATATGGAACTAGGTCTTGATCTATGACACATGTAAAAACCAGTGGAAATGTGCATCGGCTACATGTGGTGGGTGGGCAGAGGGAAGAGTAAGAACATAAATCATGTAACCATGGAAAAAATTATTATAAAATAAAAAAATTAAAAAACAAAACAAACAAAAAATAAGGAACTATTGTAGTCTGATTGCAGAAAATACATCATCCTTCTCCTTATTTCTTTCATGATTGCTTTTTATATTTGTGATGCATGTCTTTAGGTTCAACATGGGGAATATGGAAATATTTACTGCATGAAAGCACTAATATTACTTCCATCAAACTATTTACTACTTCTAGCATGGGGAAGGAGAGGGAGGCAAAGAAGAAGACAATAGGAATTGAAAAATATCAGAAAATAATTCTGAAAATTTGTTTCTGCATGTAATTGAAAAAAAAAAGTTACATTTCAAAAAGTCAGTGATACAGGTAAGTGGTACACTAGATAGAGAGATAGTTCAAGAGTCAAGAAGTCCTGAGTTTAAATGTGGTCTCAGATACCAGCTGTGTGATAATGGACAAGTCACTTAACAATTGTCTGCTTCAGTTTCCCCAATTGTAAAATGAGAATCATAATAGTACTTCCCTCCCAAAATTATTGTCAGAATTGAATTAGATTAAAAAATATAAAGCACTTAGCATAGTACATGGTACTTAATGATGCTTCTTCCCTTCCTTTCCCTCAAAGAGGTCCTGAATTATAGTGGTTGCTACAGATGGAAAGGAGTCAATGGATGTATAAGAAATAATGTGCTCTTGTAAATAAGCCAGACCCATGAATATCCAACCACACACCATCTTTTTATAATCCTTCAATGATGTTCTGTTGAAAAGATAAAAAGCTTAAATTCTTTTCAAACCCTTCTTATATACAGAAATGATCTGAACCAACTCTGATAGGTATTTGTATTAAAATTGTAGTCACCTACAAATGGAAAAGTTTAGGGTCAAATAATTTTATATCAAAATGTAAGTTAAATTATTGTGGCATCCCCAAAAGAGGTAGAATTTCATGTGGAGAATGGTTGGATTCGTTTTAATCTTATAGATAGTTTGACTGAAAACAAACAAAATCCTTTAGATTTATAATGAAAGTGAAGTCAACCATTACAGAGTTAAGATTACTTCCTGTGATGCTATTTTTTGAATGTAATTCTGAAGAGTACCACTAGTGCAATGAGTGATAGATGGTAGCCATTTAAAAAAAGATTTTATTTGCTATAATTTGATTTTTTCAGTCCCCAGATCAGAGGTCCCATTTTAATTTTCATTACTGACTAGTGGATTATAATAATGTACTAAATCCTTCTTTAGCAATAGAAATGTGTTTTTATTATCCAGCCAACTTGATTTTCTATTTCCATGATGATTCTTAAGTTAGACATTCTGTCTTCTCTCAACATATTCCAAAATTGGAAGGTGGCATGTATAGTCCCTATTTTATTTGTATAACTTTTGTGAGAAGTTATTTTGTTTGGATTATATGTTCATGTGTTGTGTTAAAACAAAATTTTAATAAAAATAAATTTCATATTGCAAAAAAGAACATGAGATATCTTAGAAAAGACAAATTAAATCTGTTGATTAATATAATATAGAAATAATAATTTAGAGATAGACCATAAATTGTTGTTTTTTTGTAAAGAATTAAAGAGTAAATGGAATAGCTCTGGATGATCTCTGAAACCCATTTGCCATGGCAAATATTGGCATGGAGGTTGTTATATTCAGATGTATATGAAGTATAACCCAGAAGTTTGGAAAGTGTCCAGAATGGCATCTCTCCATTTTTTACATGAGACACCATATACTGCCTTGGATTACTTAACTACTTATGATAAAATTTTGTCTGCCCAAAGAGACTGTTCTCTGAGGGCATTTAAGAGCTCTTTTTTTATTCCCAGTGGAGACCTTCCAAGAATAGTTGCTGAATAATATTTGACAAATTGAATTGCAAAATCTCAAGTGGAGTGAGGGAACTCAGAGATCATCTAACGGCACCAATCCCTCCCTATCAAGAATCTTCCATATACCATACTTGACAAGCTTTCATCTAGTATGTGGGAGTTCAGTATGGCCGGAGACAACTAGTCCCACAATGGAATAGCCCTAACCATGATGAGTCCTTTATTTTCTCTTAAATTTACCTCTTTGCAACTTAAAGCCTTGACACCCACTTGCCCCCTTTGGAGTAAACAGAAAGAGTTTAGTCACTTCTGAAAGATAGTCTTCCAAGTATTTGAAGGCAATTTATAATCCAAAATGACTTTTGCTATAGGGTGTACCCTGATCTTAGAATATTGGACAAATAATCTACAAAGGAAAGAAGGTTAAAAAATTGTTAAGTATCTCCTATGTGCCATGAATACACTTAAATAATATTTCATTTGATCCTCAGAACAACTCTGGAAAATAGGTGCTACTATTTTCTTATTTTACAGTTGAAGAAACTGTAGGTAGAGATAGATTTAATTAACTCAGGATCAAATAATTTGTGTCTCAGGCCAGATTTTACTCCTCTTCCTGATTCCAGGCTTTTCCCTCTTATCCACTGAAATGTCTAGATAAAGTAGGGGCAGTTGGGAACCTCAGTGGATTGAGAGCCAAGTCTAGAGATAGGAAGTCCTAAGTTGAAATCTGACCTCAGGCACTTTCTAGATGTGTGACTCTGGGCAAGTCATTTAACCCCCATTTTCTAGCCCTTCCTACTTGTAGAAGGTAAGGGTTTTAAAAAATAAAAGGGGAGTGGAAAGATTAAGGTTTGAACAAAAGGACATATTGATAGAGAGAAAAAATAAAGAAAAAAGATATTGTAGAATTTTAGAGCTACAAGAGACTTTAGACCAATCTCTTTTTTCAAAGATGAGGAAAACAGCTCAGACAAGTTAAGTGATTTATCCTAGGTCACAGAGCCATATGAGAGCAGAGATGACACAAGAACTCAGAGGACCCAGTTCTCAATTCAAGCCTTTTTCTACACCACCATTCTGTGATTAATTTGCTTCACTCCATACTAGAGAAAAGGGTGGTATATATCTAAGGTATCATGTACACATTTTTAAGGGGATCATCATGTGCAGCAAGAATTTATAGTCAAAAGTAAGAAGAGCTATCAATCAATTTATAACCATTTATTAAGTGCTTCCTATGTTTCAGGCACTACGACAAGTGTTGGCACATTCTAGATTGATTTCAGACATGTTCTTTTTTTTCTTTGCCTTTTAAATGACCCTAAAATCCAACTGATTGCCTTTTCTTCTTCTTCCCTTGTGCAGAAAAACTCACACCTAAATATAAGCTATGAGAGGAAAGCGCAATATCTCTAAGGCATCTTTTGTTCAATTATGAACATAACCTTAAATTATCAAATTCTGTTACAATAAAACTTTAGGTACTTTAATTTTTTCACTGTTTAAATAAATGTATCCTTAGAATTCATATCCTGAGACTGAATACAAGGTTAACATTCTGTTGCCCTGAATATATAATGAATTTTCAAGTAAAAAGTACATGGAAAATTCAGGGGCATGGCTTCTCCCATTTCTTAGGCAATTCCCAGCTCCCTAATCCTTTTTTCCTCCTTGACCCTTGGAAGAATTTTTCCCCTTTATTATACTAAGCTTTTAAATAGGTCACAGTGTTTATCAATGTTATCATTCCTGTTCTTGTTACTCAATCTGGTTAGAATCACTTGAGCTGTAAAGACAACCCCTGGTTAGATAACTATGTATTTTTTCCTTGTCCATTTTTCTTAGATTTGACAACTGTGAATGTACACTTGGGAAAATAAAAGACCATTTTGGGCAAGTGCACTAGTGTATATTATTCTTTGAAACTTAAGAAGAATCTTTGCCTGGTCCTCCAGCAATAGCTGAAGACTTTTCCAACTACAAATCAAAATAAGGATGTAAGCTGCCATCATTTATCTATTAGTTTTAAGATGGGGAAAATAATGCAATTTTAATAAAAAGAACTTTGGTTATTTTCCCTTGCTTATTTTAATCTGTTATTTTATAAAATCATAATAATTTACATTGTTTTATCAAGTGATTTATATAAAGATTAATATAAAGCTGATTATAATAGCAGAAATTATTTCAGATAATATATTATTTTACTAATCAACTAAAATTGTATTTGCTTTTGTTTATTTTGTTTTCTTTTTGTGAGAAAATAATCTAACTGATTTTTTAAAAAGATAAAATTCTAATTATAGTTCAACAAAATGTAGCTCAGAAAATTGTACGTGATGACAAATCACTATAGAAATCTCTCTTAGGGAAGGTATCATCTGGCACCAATTCAAGTCTCCATAGACTTGGATTCTAATATCTAATGTGAGTTAAGGGGAAGAAAGAATAAAAAGTGAAATTATCTTCAAAATTCTGAAATGTGTAAAATGTCTTATGTAGAAAAATAATTTAGGTTCATGGGTTAAGCTAATTGAATTTAGCTTCTTGAAGGGGTAGAGAGGGAGGTAACAATCATGAGAGGTGATGCAGGGTAGTTGATAAGAAAGTTAAATATGGAGTCAAGGTGACCTTAGGTACTTTTGAAACAAATTTCCTGAGACTCGATTTCCTGATCTGGAAAATAAGGATGATCATTTTCTTCTAGTTGTTGTGGGGGTGAAATGAGGGAATTCATGTAAAGTGCTTTGCAAACCTTAAAATCCTATATAAATTTTTGCTATTATTATTATTATCCTTGCTAATTACAGGATAATTCTGACCTTCTGAGAATGTTCATTTCTACCATATTTACTCACCTTTAAGAAAGTCTTATTAAATATCAATTGATTTGAAAATCATAGTCTGAAGCAAATTCAACTGGGCAGCTGTGTACAAAGCAACGTTTAATACAACTTTCCTATTTTGTAAGTATTTATGGAATAACAGTAAATAAAGCAATTTTTATTGTAACCAGATTTTATTTGAACTGATGGCTCCATTATTCATAGACAAATAAATGCTTGTTCAATGAAAGAGTGAATGAGCAATTTTTTTTAAAGAACATACCTTCTAATGTAAAATCACATTACATGTTTATTGATGGGATAGTGGTAATGATGAAGCAACTAGATAGAGTGGTAGATCCTTGCAACTTGAAATTATGTAATTCTTTTTATTGTATTATTGAACTTTGAATAACTGAAGGCAGCTATCATATATTTCCTGGGTTTGTTCTTCTTTAGACAAACCACACTCCATGCATTGAATCATTCTTCATATGATCTTGATTGAAGGCCTTTCACCATTTTGGTTGCTGCCCTCTGTATGCTCTCCAGAATAAATACAGAACTGAATACAGCATAACCTGATATGGTCTAACTAAGGCACAATAAAAATCATAGTAATGGGACTACCATGCCCTTATTCCTGGAAGTAACAGGAAGTCTTGACTCTCTAAATGTGGTATAACTTGAATTGGCTCTTTTTATTGCTACATCAGAGCACTGATTCATATTGAAGCTGAAATTCCATAGCACCTCAAGTTTTTCTTGCACTCTGCTACCTAAACATGACTCCCCAATTATTTATTTATGAAGTTGATTTTTTGAACCTATGTTCAATCCATTGCTCTAGTTTTTCAATACTTTCAGTTTGCAAATTTTAATGAGTTACAGTATTCCACAACACGCATCTATTAATTTAGCAATAGTCATAAAGGGAAATATGTTTGATATGATTTACATTTGATAAACCCATGTCTGTAATCAGACAAACATTTTCTCTGCTCTTGATCATAAACTAGTTTTGATTACTGTCCCTGCACTAGGTATGAAAGACAAATTCCTGGATCTATAATTTGAAGATCTTATTTTCTTTTCACTTCTGGAAATTAGGACATTTGCCCCATTCTGGACATTCCATTGTGCTTAAAAGATTAGAAAGAGTGGTTCAGTAATCATATGCTCAGTTATTTCAGTACATGTTGTTTCTCTGTCTTAGATGATTTACAGAGCATATGCTATAATTTCAATCCCTTATTTCACTGATAGATTGGGTCTCCAGGAGGAACAACTACTGCATCTCCTTTTAAGGACTAAGAGTAACTCTGAAAGGTGTTAGTATGGTTTAAAATGCAGTATTTCACAATCCCCACTTATTATTATTATTATTATTATTATTAGTTGAAATAAATTAGCCAAATAGATTCAATAAGCTTTTAAAGACAAGTATTTACTAGGATGGTATAGTTTATACAAAACAGCCCTTCCCCACTGATATTCTGTGACACACTCTACTACAAATAAATCAAGAATCCAGGAGAAGGTGTGCTCAATCTTAAATCATATTTGTCAAAATGTGTAGGTAACTCACAACTTCTCCAGTCCTTTTGCTAAAGTTCTATAGATATTTCCCTTGAGTTCATTGTAGCTTTTCTTCTTGGTTCCATATAGATAGTCTTGAATTTGCCTTTCCTCCTAGAATCCAATCTGTTCTTACATTCTGATGTTGACAATGGCATACGTTGTTGCTGTTTTGAGGATACTGCTAGAATACTAATTTAAAGGTATATTTGTCTTTAATGAGATATTTTTTCACCATTATTTACAGTTCCTGGAATTACTTACAAGTGTATAAGTTCTTAAAGTTGAATGTTCCTCTACCTCATCCCTCTTTCACATAACCTGTTTCTTTTGAATCAAACACAGCTACATATGTATGTATACAAACACACACACAGATATAATCTTGCATTCATAGATGTATGTCAACATTCTGGATTTTATTCCCAAAAGTCTATGAGATCAAATTTGTATCACTGTTTTAAGACTTCTAATTCTTCTTGCTTGTTTCCTGAATTTTGAGTCATTGCATACAAGTATTTGAGGCTTTAGTCTCCCATTCCTATTTTTAAAGCATGGTAGGAAAATCTGAATCCTTTGCTAAGACATCATTTTCTTAGACAGCTATTCAATTTCTTTTTTTTCCTTTCTGAATCACTTTCCTTCATTGGACAATGAGGAAAGCAAGCTTGTGCCTTTATATATATATATATTTTTGGTTCTTGCCCATGACTCTATAATATTTGTCAATATACTTTCTAGATTCCTCTGGCAGGATCTTTTATTCTCATGTGAATCATTCATGAATAACAGCCATCCATTTGATCAACTTTTAGGAATTTTTCACAACTTGAAAATAGAATGAATCAAGAAAGAAACTCAATTCCTTAAACCTTATGTCCAGGATTTTAAAATGTGATAATTGTGGGAAATTCTCTAAAAATAAATTCAAGCATAATTTTAATTTAAATGATTTAAGGAGAAAAAGAAAAATAATCAGTAGATGGGGAAATGTTTCTTCTAGAGAAAGTATGCATTAATTTGCATAAAATAATTTTCTAACAAATAAATAACTTGATAGGATATTTTCTCTACATAACTGTTCATTAGTTTAATGAGAAGACTACTTTCTGCATGATAAAATCTTAAAGGAAAACAGCTCTAATGTAACAAATAATATGTTCATGTGGTCTTTTTTTGGTAAAAGTATGCAAAATGTCCTTTGTATAAGCAGTTAGATTTCTTCTTTTCAATCATTGATATTATCCTATAAGAATCACTGATTCTATGTCCTACTCCCCTCAATAAACCCTGAAAACAATGGCATGTTAAACCTAAATTTTTGTTCTCCCTCCAATATCTCATTGGAACAAAGAAAACAGGACAGACTTTTAAAAACTAGAAATGTTCAATTCAACAACAAATATTTCCATGCTGCCATCTTGGAAGACAATGACTCAGTGAGGATGAAAAGACAAAAACATAATCATGTCTGTCATCATTGAGTTTGACTTCTATTGGACGTATGTAGTGTGTAATTTCTTTATTTTTTATTTATTTCTTTTTTAAATCCTTACCTTCTGTCTTAAAATCAATACTAAGTATTGGTTCCAAGGCAAAAGAGTGGTAAGGGCTTGGCAGTAGAGGTTAAGTGACTTCTCCAGGGTCACACAGTTAGAAAGCGTCTGAGGCCAGATTTGAATCTAAGACCTCCCCTCTCTAGGCCCACTGTGAATCCCTAGACAGATAATAGAAGCAGTTAATTTTTGTATACTTTTTTTTAGTTTGTGAAAGGATCTATCCCAACCACTAATAATTCATTTCCTTGTAGTTGCCATCTGTAAGGCATGAAAATATGTAAAACTCATTATCATTTCCTGGGGGAAAAAAAACCAAAACTTTAGATTAAGGGAGTAGAATGAAGATCTCACAATACAATTATAACAATTTTCTCTAAAACCTAGAATATATCTAAGTGATTTTAAGCTATCAGAAAGATAAAAATGTTTTCATTATAATAAAATGTCCCTGGATGAACCCTGATGATATGACTGTAACAAGACTCCATGTAACATGGCTTCTTATTCAAATGTGGATACATTTTTTAAGAGATCTACCTTCATGTTTTTATTTAGTGTTTTAATAGATAGGTAAACTCAGAAATGAGGATAGGCAGGTGATGGAGGGGTTTGATTGACTGCTCTAGAGTCAGGAAGCCTTGAGTTCAAATCTGTTCTTAGACACTTTCTGTATGATCATCTGTAAGTCATATTACCCTTTTTATCTCAGTTTCTTCATATATAAAATGTACCGAAGAAGGAATCAACAAACCATTTCAGTATCTTTGCCAAGAAATCCTCAAATAGGGTCACAAAAAGTCACACATGACTGAATCAAATGAACAATAAAATTCAAAAATGCTTTACAAAACAAAGTTTACATTTATCTGCTTTTCTCCACTCTCAGGACTATCAATGTAATTCAATCTCTAATCACTTTTCTCCTGGAAGGCTAAAATATTGCCCTAATATCAAGGTCTCCATGGCTACTTTCTTAACATGTCCAATCCATACTCCAGAGGGTTTATAAATTGGTATCCCTAAAGCATATTATTGGCCATGTTATTTCCTTGTTCCCAAAGCTCTAATGATTGCCTTTTCCCTCAAGGACAAAATAAAATTCCTTTGTGTGACTTTTATAATCTTTTACTATCTGGCTCCAGGCAACTCTTTTCCAGTATATTGCATGTTCTTCTCCTTCACATATTTTATGTTCCAGCCATGCTAGTATGCTTACTATTCAGGATACAGAATATTTCATTGCTCATCTTTGGACATTATATAGTCACTCCTGGAATGCATTTCTATCCTTATCTTTGCCTCACACATGATTCCTAGTACGCTCTTTAACAATAAGTCCATTTTGATTACCTCAAATACTAGTGCCCTCCCTGAGAAATTATTGATAAAAACATATTTTCCTATAGCTATGTTGTTTCTCCTCATTAGAATGTATATTTTAAGAGGGCAGGGCTGTTTCGTTTTTACTTATGATGTAGTACCATACATAACACACAGTAAGGGCTAAATGAATAAGCATATAGGCAAAAATATTTTAAAAAACCAATGCAGTGTCACTGGTAATTAATAAGCTCTAGCAATTTAAATATAGAAATTATTATTTCTAGGCCACATACAATAATGGTTTCAAACTTAAAAGTTTTAGGTTGTCAATGGTTTTGGGACAGGTCAGACAATAACCACTGTATGGGCAGAAAAGATGGTGGGGACTAAATGTAAATAATTTGTCTCCAATATAACAAAAGTGGGTAGTGGCACAGCTGGAAATAGAATCTAACACATTTTGTTTCTTTAGAGTAAAATTTCAGGCACTTGAATTAAAATGCTAATATGCCTAAAAGTGTGAAGCAGTCTAAAGTTAAGAATTTCTGCATTCTTAAGAAATACTGCATTCAACAGCATACTGATTTATACTAGAGGCTCCTCATTTTTCAAAATTGTGTAATCCCTGAACTATTTAACATCTGCTATTCAAAATACAGGAGAGGCTCATGAAAGGTAACAAAATTTTATTTCAACAAGAAAGGAATCTTTTTTGATATTTTTAGATTCAAAATTTTATTTTTTTAATTGAAAGTACGGCCCTTGAACATTAAGAGGCACATTACAATTTAAAATTGTTTCCAATAAAGATTTCAAAATATGGAGGTGTCAATTAAATAATTCAATTAATTTTATAAAACTTATTTAAACAATAGTATGCTAATTACTAGAAAAGCAAAACAGTCTAGATGAGTCATGATATTGTCCTAAGGGAGACGACAGTCTGTTCAAATGGTGAGAATGCTAGTATAAAAATTTTGTGTTTAATATTTTAGTGGTTTAAGTAATAATCTTCTAATTCTTTATACTTCTGGAATCAATGAATATGTTCAACCCAGTGTCAATTGAGAAGACCTGAATCTGAGGTTTTCCATTTACTAGTTATTTTGGGCAAGTCACTTCAATAATCTAAACCCTTTATTTAAAAGATTATAGCAATTTATTATGGGAAAAAGTATACATTTTGTTGGATATTAAATTTAAGACATTTAATCACATTGTGAGTGATCTCTTTTAAAATTATCAATATTTTGTATTGAGGCAGTGAAAAAAAGTCAGTCACTCACTTTTGGGGAAGTTGTATTTTCTTTTGTGTTAAAAAAAGGAGAGTATAACAAGATTATGAATTAAAGAGCTTTAAATCTTGTCAACCTGTTCATTTTACAAATGAGGAAACTGAGGCTCAAGGAATTAAGTGACTTGCCCAATGTCACAGATGGCATTAGAAATGCATTTGGACAGAGCATGTCTAACTCTAATTCCATACTGCTTCATTTTAACATTCTATTATTCAGTTCACACACATATATATTTAGAACCCCATATTTCACATCAATGAGTACACAGGAAGTAGAGAGTTTGGAGAATTTAAGTTCTTCTCTTTAAATTTCTTTTGGTTTCTCTTCAACAAATCAGCTATTTGCTCTTTGGCAGGAGAACTCTTAGACATCTTACAAATAGAGCAGAATCTCTTTGCCTGACACTATTTTAAGAGAATCATATGGCAAAACTTGCCATTGGTGGTACAAAATAATAAACAAGCCCTGATTTACTTTACAAAAAGGGAGGGGGAAAAGTATGGCTTATATATTTTACTGTTTTCTTGCCAGAAGAAAAACCAGAAAATTTTCTGTTTTAATTTCTTTAATGGATCATATTTACAATTATATCAGTAAATAAGTAACTGGATCTTATTTTTCATTACTATGAGATGTTTGGTAAAATTGTACTTTGTTGGGTTGTGTTTTGGGGATCTTATCCACTCCTATCACCTTTAAATGTATCCTCCTTATTCCATCTATTTACCAAGCCAAACTCCTTACTTGTAAATGGAAAATGAGTTATGTGAGATACTGATAAGTTGTTAGAAGAAGTTAGTTAAATACATAGGAAGGTTCCTTATTAGCTTTTATTTCCAAGGAGTCTCTAAGGCATAATAAGAAAATGTTATATGTAAGGCAGCTAGCCAGATCAAGGCATTAGGGCAATAATGATATTTAATGGCACTGATGAAGGGAGAGCATCATAAATGGACATAGAATTGATTATCCTGAATAAAAATTATCCCTATAACATTCCCTGATTTGAGAAATCTCTGTGGCTTCTAAGTCAAAAACAAAATCCTCTGTAAGGGATTTAGAGTCCTTTCACGATGTGACTACAAACAAATTTTTCAATATGAAACTTATTTTTACCACTGGCAGTAGTGGCAGAGTGAATAGAGCCCCTGCTCTGGAGTCATGAAAACCTGAGTTTAACTACACTCTTAGACACTTAATAGCTATGGGACAGCGTGGAAGTCATTTAACATTTTTTTGTATGCAAGCATATTTATTTTAACATATAAATTAACATAATATATATGATTTGTTTTAAATATGTAATAAGTTACAATCAATATGCTTAACCAAGAAAAACATATTTGCACATTAGCTACATCCAAAAATCTATGTTTCATTCTTTCCCCCCTCTATTATTCCTCATTGTTCCCAAGAAGGAAAGTATTATGATATATGTCTTACATATATGAACATATATTATCATATAACACATATTTATCTATTTGTCATGTTGTGAAACAATACACATATTGTTTATACTAGAGAAAAAAATCATGAAGGAAATAAAGGACAAAAAATGTTATGTTTCAATTTGAATTCAGCCTCTTTTCTAAGGCAGTGTACATCTTTTTTTGCCATGAATCCCTTGGAGTTTTCCTGAATCCTTATCATGTTGATTAGTCATTGACAGTTGATCATCATACATTATTTTTGTTACTGTGCAATATATTCTCTTGGTTCTGCTCACTTCATTTTGCATTATCTCATCTAAATCTTTCCAAGCTCTATTGGGATCACCTTGTTTGTGATTTCTTAAGGGCCAATAGTACACAAGCATAGAACACAACTTGTTTAGCCGTTCCCCAATAGATGGATATCCCTCCAGTTTCTATTTCTTTGCCACCAAAAAGAGAATTGCTTTAGATAATGTAGAGCAGTGATTCCCAAAGTGGGCGCCACTGTCCCTTGGTGGGTGCTACAGCGATCCAGGGGAGCGGTGATGGCCACATTGTTTTTGTATTACATTCTATTCTGAGTTCAATAAATAGTTTCATAATTTCCAGGGTGCGCTAAGTAATATTTTTTCTGGAAAGGGGGTGGTAGGCCAAAAAAGGTTGGGAACCACTGATTTAGAGTAGAGTTTCTTTTCATTTTTCCTTAATCACTTTAGGAAATGAACCTAATCATATCATTACTGAGTCAAAAAAAATATGCACAGTTTTATAACTCTTTTAATATAATCTCAGATTACTCTCCAAAGTGGTTGGATCAGTTAAGTTTTTTCAGTAATGTTTTTCTGGCCCTATTTTTCCACATCACTGACAAAACTTCAACATTTTATCATTTTTGCTAGCCTTGTAGTTGATACCTCAGACCTGTTTTGATTTGCTTTTCTCTAATCAATAGTGATCATTTTTTTCATACTTATATACAGCTATATATAATCTCTTAATTTCTATTTGCTTCAGGAAACTGAAATTTTGTTTAAGGAAACTCAGCTGGAAAATGGTGACAATAACTACACCTACCTCCACAGGGATGTTGTGAGGATCAAGTCAAATATTATTTGTAAAAGTGCTTAGTACATTGACTGGCATATAGTAGCACTATATAAATGCTTATTCTCTTCCCTTCCTGATTCCTGTCTTTCCTATAATAAATGCTGGCTTTTCTTTAAATCTGGAATACATATCTGCTCTCTTCCACACAACTCCCAAAATCCAATTAAGGCCCAGCTCCAAACTGCATCGCTTTACAGGCAGGCTTTTCCTGGCTGCTTCCCCACAATTGTAACCACTTCCTATCCCTTAGGATTGTTGTTGTTGTTGTTTAGTTGTTTTTTGGCTGTGTCTGATTCTTTGTGACTCCATTTGTGATTTTCTTGGCTAAATACTGGAGAGGTTTGCCATTTCTTTCTCCAGATCATTTTACATTTGAGCAGATTGTGGGAAACGAGGTTAAGTGACATGCCCAAGGTCTCACAGCTAGTAAGGCCAAAGTTGAACTCCAGTCTTCCTGACTCCAGACCTGGAGCTCTATCCACTGCATCTGTCTGTCCCAATTGTGCTTCATATTACATTATATTATATTAATCATATTATATTATATGTCATATAATATGTATATGTGTGTATACAGATATATATATACTATAAATATATGTGTATATAAAGCATATATACAATATACATATATATTATATATACATATATGTGCACATTATACTTATCTATATTGAATTATATTTGTATAGGGTATGCTTTTCCCTTCCAGTAAGAATGCTAAAGGCAGGGACTGTTATCTCTTGTGCCTTCATATCTCTAGTAGTTAAAAGCACTTGGCAAAAAGTGAGTACTTCCTAAATATTTATTAAATTGTGTTGAATTGAAAGCATTTTTATGTAATGAAAAAAAATTCACTAAGAGCAACTATTATTCACTACCTACTAATTATTTCCTTTCTACAAAATCTCCTACCTGCTTTCAAATCATCCTAGGTTTTACCTGAATTCAAATAATGCCTTGATGGTTATTGTTTTCAGAATTTATCTTTAGAGCTATGATCAGTTTGACTGTTTCCTTTTAATGAATTGTAGACTTAGATTCCTGGATTTTTTTGTACAAAAGGTCCTTCAAAGCAAGGTTTATGAGTCAAACCATCCTTAGTTAGAATGATCTTTGACAGTTTCTGGAGAGAAACTTGTACCATATTAGGCACTATTTGAATAAGCTTTTGTTTTCTTTTAGTTGTTTTTTAAACAGAATTGTATAACCTGGGAAACTAAGTCAGAAGCAATTTTTGAAGGACACATAACTAACTAGTATGTGGGCATGAAACAGAATGTGGGTCTTTTTTTTTCAAAAATTATACTGTCTTGCTTGATACATTGAATTCCTTTTCACTTGGAAATAGATATTCCACACCAAGCCTCAGAAAGGCCAGTGGAAAGTTCTTAAACTTCATTGGAAACTTATGAATAAAATGCTTTTCTTGGGATCATGCAGGTCCAGTTTTGACTGGAAGCAAAATATTGGTTTGGATGACCTATTCACGTCAAATCCATCACTTATAAAATCATAAAGGGTTTGAATTCACCCAGCAAATATTTGGTGTTTATTATGTATCAGGCATTGGGAATATAAATATGAGAGGGAAAAACACCTCCCATTAAGGCAGAGTTTGGCAATGTATGGCTCTTTTGAGGACCAGATGTGGCTCTTTCTGCAGGAGCCATAAAGTCAATTTTTTTTTTCAGGCGCTGTTACAGGAGCAGCACTGTGAGCACTGCACGGCTATCACGAAATTACATTTTAAAAAATGTGGCGTTTATGGCTCTCACGGTCAAAAAGGTTGCCAACCCCTGCTTTAAGGTAATGGCTCTAAATTTGTCTTTCCACAGTTTTATTATGAGAATTTGGGGGGAGTGTTGTTAGAACCTATGATTTAATTAGTGTGAGGAATTTTAGAATAGCAATTTCTCCCCAATAATTAAGATTAGTGGGTCATCTACAGTTTGTAATATCTGGCACAGTGAGAAGGATTTGGTTTATGGTTGGTTAGACAGTGGCAGAAGCAGGTTTTTCTGCTCTCAAGATGTGATTTCTATCCATAAAGTTCCTAATGACCAAAGTTGCTAAATATTTGCAACATCCATAACTTGGACCATTTCCACAAGTCCCACTTTCATTGTCAGGCCAGATCTGCAGAAGGTGTTGTATTACTTCTCCCCTCAGAAATCACATCTTTCTCCCAATTCAGGGAAATTTCCTACATGACTATCAGTTGGCCTGTTGCTGGAATGAAGTTCTACATTCACAGGCATGATTAATTCTTTTCAAATTCCTTCAATTTCTTCTTCTCTTATTGCTATAGCTAGCATTTCTAGTAAAGCAATATTGAAGAATGTTGGTGAGAATAGGCATCCTCATATTACTCGGAAGGCTTCTAGCTTATCCTCATGATGTTTGCTAATGATTTTAGTTGCCATTTATCTTTCTGAAGAACATTTGACTTATTCCAATGTTCTCTAGTGTTTTTTAATAGCAATGGGTGTTGTATTTTGTCAAAAGCTTTTTTCTGCATCTGTGGAAATAAATAAATAGTTTCTGCTGTTTTGTTATTGATATGGTCAATTAAGCTGATAGTTTTCCTAATATTGAACCATCCCTGCATTTGTGGTATAAAATACACCTGGTCATACTTTATGATTCTTGTAATATATTATTGTAATCTCCTTGCTAGTATTTTGCTTAATGTTATTATATCAATATTCATTAGGGATGTTGGTCTATAGTTTTCTTTCTCTGTTTCTTTGTTCTTCTTGGTTTAGGTATCACCAGCATGTATCTGTCATAAAAGGAATCTTGTAGATTTCCTTCCACATATATTTTTTCCAAATAATTTGTAGCAATAGAATTAATTGTTCTTTAAAAGTTTGGTAGAATTCACTTGTAAATACATCTGGCCCTGGGACTTTTTCAACATGATTAATTTTTTCAACCAGTCACAAAATATTTCTCATGTGGCATCATCAGCTTTAATCCAAAGATCAAAACACTTTATTCCTTCCAAATGAGTTAAGGATATTCCTCACCTAGTGTACACCTTTGATTGAATGATTTATTGGAGAGGTCTAAGACTTTAATGTTACTATTACTGAAGTGGAGGTTTTGACTAGAAGCAAAATATTGGTTTGGATGACCTATTCACGTCACATCCATCACTTACAAAAGCAAAATGCGTTTGAATTCATATTCAATGCTCACTTATTAAATAATAATTACATATTTTATTACTTCAATATTGAGTATCTTAATTCAAAAATACTTATTAAGCACCTACTATTTCAATAAGGATGAAGCGTGAATATAAGAGTACATAGAGTGTTTGGTTGGAATAAAAAATAATGGGGCTCAAATCCTGTTTCTTTTTTTTTTTTTTTCAAATCCTGTTTCTAATATTTGCTTTCTAAACTACAAAAGTCTGTTAAACTCTGTGTGTCTTAGGTATAGCTTTAGGGCTTATTTATTAAAGCATAGGTTGTAATCTGGGCTTCTAGTATTTCTGAAACCAGAGAAATCTGAGATTCTTCCTAATAGGCACAAAAAGTACTGAAACTTGCCTATTCAAAACATTTTTCCTTTTTTCTACTCTCATCCCAGGCCAATGTAAAGAGATTAGAAGACATACATACAGACACCTACACACATCTACATACATATACATATAAATACATATATTTATACATACATCATTCAGTCCTCAAAATGTATACAGTAAAACTAAATCTACTTTCCTTGTCATAAAAAAGGCTTTTGTTCTTTGAAAATTGTGTTAAGAGACTATCTCAGAAAATCAAAACCATATTTCGATGAGTGAGCATAACATTATATTTATGTCAGGTCCTGTTAAAAAAATAAACACCAGTTGTAAAATACTATTAACGATAGACTACATCTAAATTCTCTTCTGAGCTTCATTTACAGGTAAATTTACCTAACTCAGAATGTCTAACTGGGAAAAAAAAAACCTGACAGCCATCAGTCTTCTAAGAAATATATGGCTTCTTTCAGGAAATGTGGCATTTTCAGCTACACTGTACATTTAATAGAAGTGCCCCCATAAAGCTACTACCACTCAAAAGTCTCTATAAATTCCTGACATTATGAAGAATTTTCATCCCATAAAAAATGATAGACTTTAAAAGCTTGGGACAGATGCAGCATAATTCTACTCCCACATGCTTTAAGGCTATTTAAAGGGACTGTCAGCATGAATAATGCACAGAAGTTATTTTTACATAAAACGCACATAGAGGTTATATAATCATCTGGTAGATTATGACATTGATAACTAAAAGTTCAATTTATAAGATAAAGTAAGACTAATTCTGTTTGGCTGAGTTAAATTTTATAAGGTTAAATTGCTAAACTGTGATGATTGTTCCCCAATTTCCCCCCAATATTCATTTTAGAAAAAATGGCATATAATAACACTGGTATTTGTGAAAAGCAGAAAAATACAACTTTAGAGTACTTTGTGTGTGCTGATCCTTGAAAAAAGAGGAAGAGTCTCCTAAAGGAAAGGAATTATTCAGGAAAATAAATGACACTGGATATTCCTAATTCCTCATCTGTTCTTCCAAGTTGTGAAGTCATATTCTACAGGGAATAGTTGGTTTATTCCTTTAAATTATTTTAACAAAAATATGAAAATAATCCAGAAAAATCCTTCCGACTAATGACTTTTAGATCAACATAAGATCCAAACAAAAGTGAAAGGTTAAACTAAGGAAATTTACTATATTTTTTCGTTAATTTAAACCCCTTAAGGCAGTGATGGGCAAACTTTTTAAAGAGGGGGGCCAAAGGAAAGGAAATACTCATCTGTCAGTCTGTTTCTAAGGCAACTCTTTCAAAGTTTCATTGTATTGTATTCTACTCACTGTATTTATCAGATTAGGAATAATGTCACACAACTGGATAGAACATTTCAGGGGGCCCTCACCTGGTTTGTAGGCCATAGTTTGCCCATCACTTCCTTAAGGTATTTGTATTTGTAGTTTTCTTAGTTTGAAACCTAGCGGTGCCCCAAATACTAAATTAGATATTTCTTAAGTCCCTTTGTAATGTTGAAAGTGACAGGTAGTATGTAAAGGTATTTTTGCCTTAATTATTTGTTTTCCTTACCTAAACTTATTGATTTCACTCAGTTCTTCTCCCATATGTTTTGGTTCCTTTTCAGGAAACTATGCAACTAAGCATATTGAGACATATTTGTAAAGATTACTTTTCTCTATTAAAACAATTTGAAAAATAAAAGGTTGGCTTGATTGAAATGTAAAGCTTCACTGATAAGTCTTGTGGTCCCTAGCTCCCCAAACTCATTTCTGTGATTGCGTGTGTTTGTATTTTCAAAAGGACTATCCTATATATCACAGAAATTAATAAGAATTAGTATTATTAAGGAATCATAAAATTCCAAAGATGGAAGGAATCTCAGAAAGAAAAGTATAATGATAGAAATTCATGAAGTGGAAAGAACAAAGCTTAAAAGACTGATATATCATGTTGATATTGTCGCAGGTTCCTCACTATTAGCCTCTTTCTGCCTTTTCACATCTGTCTCTTTTCCTAAATAATAGTCCTTTAGTTCTCTCTTTTACTGTAGCAGGACAGAAGCCAGAATATGAACAAATTCTTCAATAACTCTTTTCCTAATTATGGGAAAGTTATCATATATTAACAAAAGAATGGACTGGATATTTCTAGTTGTTTGCAAAAAATAGATTAATTTAAACATGATCTTTACACTAAATAGCTTATAGCACAGTCCTAAATGTAAAATATGTCTTGCTTCTTCCCTCAGGAAATAAGAAAGAGAACATTATTGTTAGTGGTATTTTGGCATCACTTATATGAGGTTTAGAATGGGAAAGTTAAACAAAACTAAAATAGTTATCCAAATATTCAAAGACGTTATCTTCCCCACAATAACAAAGATAATTTAGATGATCTGGGAAATTGCCTCAGTTTTCTCTTCAATATCTAGTATAAATCATGACATCATAATAACAATATTTGCTTGGTGCTTTAAAGTTTACAAAGCATTTTATAGAAATTACCCCATTTAGTTCTGACAATAACCCTGGGAAATAGAGTATGGTTATTATTAAGCACATTTTATTGATTAGAAAACACACTTGAGGAGGCTAACTAAATTGTCAGAAGACATAAATCCTAAGTGGTAGAGCTGGTATTCAAACCCAGATGATTTCAAGAACATTCTTCATTCCATTATACCCACTATTTGTCATAGAAGTGCTCTATTAGCAAATGGATATGGATTTTGAAATGAAAGCACCTGCACTTCTTTTAACCATCTGTTGTACAAGAATATATCTAGGACAAAAAACATATCAAATTCAGTTTAATTTAACAAACTTTTTTTTTAATTTACATTTTCAAATATTTTGGACAAAATATAGCACAGAAATTTTCTTATATGAACTAGAAGTTTATCATGCCTCTAACATGGTCTTCTTGAGGTTATAAAATTAGGGATAGATTTAATGTTTTCTCTTTTTCTATTCAATTTTCCATAGTCCACCTATGAGCCCAGAAAGATTAGTCTACATAAGGTCTAGCCTCATGAAATGCTTTGCCAAAATCTAATTAAATAATATCTATAGCATTCTCCTGATCTATGTCAAACAAAGACATAAGATTAATGTGGCATGGCATCATATAGAATGCTTCTAGAGCTAAAAGGAAACTCAAACGCCACCTAATTCAACCACTTTATTTCACACAGGAGGAAAATGAGGTCTATGGAGGAGGTTAGGTAACTTGTATAAAATAATACAGATAGTAAAGCCTCAGAGCTGGGATATGAATTCAGGTTTTCTGATTCTATATTATCTATTCCATTGAAATGCATTATTTCCATAATATCTCTTTATAATCACTCTTTCCTTTTGATAGATGTTCACTAACCATCATTCTAATAATATAGTCTATAATTTTGTTAAGTCTAAATAACTCACTACTTTATAGTTGATAGTCTTTATTCTCTTCCCTTTGGATTTTTGAATATTACTATAACACTTGTCCTTCTCTAAGTCCTTACTGACACTTTCCTTTTCCACAGTTCTTCAAATATCATCCAAAGTTCTTTGGAAAACATATGCATCAATAATGTGAGCAAAATCATCTATTTGATTTTCTGGGACTATAATTCAGTCATTCAGATTCATGTGGGGAGAACTTCTAGAACATTAATTTTTCATTATGTAGACTTTCACTGTCAGAACTATTTGTATATGTGCTTATGGATAAACAAAACATCCTGGGGAAAAAAGTACCTACACACTCCCTATAAACAAAACCTTTTTATGCCACTAGGACATTCCTTCCTAACCAATCCTTAAACTTCAAACAAAATTTTGTGTAAACAGAGGAATCTGGCATCGTGTTCTAGAGTTCAAAAGAAATATAGTGAAATGCCCTTCACAGAAACAGCCCTTGTTATAAGGCACTCATTTTAGTGGGGGGGGGGACTCTAAAAATCTTTTTATGGGTCAAAATAAATCAAAATCAGGAATAAAACAAACTTGAAAGTACGTTTTGGATATGTACTTTTTATGTTTCTTGACTCTTACTCTCAAAATTCTTGATGTTCTTTGTAAACCTTCTTTTTCATCTTTGTATACTTACCACCTTACACAATGCCTAGTATTTGTATGAGGTATTAGTAGTAGTAGTATCATGTTTACATATTTTTATTAATAACACTACCACCTAGCATTTATATAGTGCTTTAAGGTTTACAAAGATTTAATGATGGAATCTCATTTGACCTTTATAACACTGAGAATTGGGCGCTATTATTATTCCCATTTTACAGATAAGGAAATTTGCCCAGGTCTAATTAGCTAGTGTCTAAGGTTAGAGATGAATTCAGGTCTTGCTGACTCCAAATCCATACTAAGTAGTTAAATATTTGCTGATCAATTAATTGATTGGTTCTGTTCCTTTTCAATTCCTTTATGAAAATTATGGGTCACTTAATAGTCTTGTTTCTTCTAGCCTGTCTTTCCTTCTCACATTGCATTGTGAAACAGGTTTTCTGGCCTCCACATGGGAAATTCCTCCAAGATTTAAAACTATTGCTTCATTAACCACATTAGAACCACTCTCTGAGATAATCACCTCAATCCAGCCACAAAACTCCCACATTGCTTTTTAGGAAGTAAAATTGTCTTAATGTTACAAACATAATACCACCCCATGAAGCAATGGAAACTTGGTAGCTAAAGTTATAAGCAGTAGACATAAATTCCAGTTCACTCTACTGAGAAGAAGGCTTGTCAAAATTTCAACTAGACTAGAAGATAAAAATTGACCTATTCTTCAGTTTTTAGAGAATTCATTATCAATATTAATGGTTTTGTAAATCACCAAGTTATATATTATTAAGGCAAAGATATGAATAGGAGAAGGTTAATGAATACTACTACTACTACTACTACTACTACTACTACTACTAGAACTAGTACTACTAGTACTACTAGTACTACTAGTACTACTAGTACTAGTACTACTAGTACTACTACTACTACTACTACTACTACTACTACTACTACTACTACTA